>NW_006921818.1:4967003-4968463 GCF_000298275.1 Orycteropus afer afer | reverse complement strand
CAAAACAAAACAAAAATATATATATATATTTACAATAGGGAGCTCTGGTAGTGTAGTGCCTAAAAGCGTTTGACTGCTAACCAGAAGGCTGGTGGTTCAAATCCGCCAGCCACTCCTGGGAAGGAAGATTAGGCAATCTACTTCTGTAGAAATACCACCTCTGAAACCAAGGAGGATTCGCTGTGAGTTGGATTGGACTCCACAGCAGTGAGTTTGGTTTTTTGGTATATATTTCCAGTACCTTGAAAATTATAACCTTTTCAATTGAACTTAAGTTGAAAAAATTTAGATGTCTGCTTAAAAATGTACTGGTACCATAGAGTTTAAAAAATTATTTTGGGAGTGAAAAGTAAAAATTTGAAGACTTCCTTATCTAGACCCACTGAGGAGAGGGAATGCTTCAAAAATTCAACCTCAAATTGTTTAGAAATGGACTTCTCTGAGTTTGTGTAAAAGTACTTGTGAAAGAGACAACCCAGAATGGTCTAGGCAGAGACTTCATGTAATGCCAGATCCAGGTAATATGTAGAAATATCATCGAAAGTATGATCATTTCCTAGTCCAAATAGTGTGTAAACTAAAAAAATCTCAGTGCCTTTAAGTTGGATCTGACTCATAGCAGCCCCTCCTTGGGTTTCTGAGGCGGTATCACTACAGAAGTAGATTGCCCAACCTTCCTTCTGAGAAGTGGCTGGTGGGTTTGAACCATCAACCTTTTGGTTAGCAGCCAAATACCTTAACCACTGCACCTCCAGAGCTCCTACCTAGTGCTTATATCTATAAAAATAACAATAGAGGTAGACTCAATAGGAACCCTATCTCTTTCTATCAATAATTAATACTCTTCCATGAATGTATAAACTAATTGGGGAAAAAGTCTTATTCACCTCATAGAAGCACACACATATATATATAATTTTTCTTTTTTGATAATTATAATAAATTATGATACCTTATTTTTAATCAATTCTGTACTAATTATATTGATAACTCAAGCAAAAGGAAATTTTGCCAACTCTTAAGAGCTTTATGGTTTTAATCAACATTTCTAAATAAAATTATATACACATTTTGGTTCAGAGTAGGCAATAGGGTGAACAGTAAAATAATTTTAAGATAAAACATAAAATAGTATAAAATTCTGTGGGGGAGGTAGATTCAAGTTGACAGAGAAAAAGGAACAATATAAACTTTCCAACTATGAAGGAAGAATTTCTTCATCTATTTTTAAAATAAATGATGGTGAGTATCAAATATCTATGGTATTTCACTTCCATTGGGTATATTTATATATTCGAGCAAGCTGCTTGATGGAGGAGTGCCTAAGGCATTTGACTGCCAACCAGAAGTTTGGCTGTTAAAACCTACCATCCACTCCACAGAAAGAGGATGAGGCAATCAACTACCTTATAGATGTACAGACGTGGAAACCCTATGGGGCAGTTCTACTCTTCCTATAG
>NW_006921818.1:4960315-4965847 GCF_000298275.1 Orycteropus afer afer | reverse complement strand
TGACATTTTGTGTTGGATAATTCTTTGTTGTGGTGGGCTGTCCTGTGCATTGTAGGATATGTAGCAGTATCCCTGGCCTCTACCCACTACATGCTTGTGGTGCTGCCCCTATTCCCAGGTGTAACAACTGAAAATGTCTTCCCTGGTTGAGAACCACTGAGAAGTTGGAAGGTTGCAGGATTGTTGCTAATGCTGGAGTTCATAACTTGGCCCAAATTGCCTGTACCTTGTCTGGAAGACAGCCTTTGAGGACAAAATTGATGTGAAGGCCCTAGAAGTCTTGTGTCATGAAGCCCACAGCTCTGCTGTCTGTGGACTACTATAGGTCTGAGTGTCTTGCTCTGATAAAGAGTAATCCCACTTGGCTGAGCCTACGGACATTATGGGCACTGGACTTGGGAGTGACATGGGCAAGGAGGGGGTGGTAAAGCAGCTTTGAGCCTGGCCACTGCCCACACTGCCTGGAGGCAAAGCTGTTGGCAATTTACAGATGGCTTCTCACCTGAGAACCAAGAACACCAACTGATCATGAGGTTACACATGTCTGAACTAGTGAGGCCTTAACTACCATCCAGTACAGGAAGTCTGTGTGGCCCTTCACCTTTACCTCAGGTGCAAGACATACTGGTGAAAACCACTGTCTGCCCCCCTAGCAGGTCCTGAACCTGGACAGGAAGTGGCCTTTGCTGGACAAGTATGTGGGTGATAAAATTGCTCAAGATCTGCAAATTCACTTCTTGTTATCTGAGACTATAGAAAAATGCTAGCTGCCTATAGTTCAGTGGCACATAATCTTTTTCAAATCTGAACAGAGCTATGGACCTCTCTCTAGAAACATGTGCTACAAACACACACACAAACACACACAAATTCTGTATATAATTTCTGAAGCTCAACCATATATTACAAATTATTAAGAATCCTTGCTGGCATCTCTTATAAATTTAAATTCACATTCCCTAATATGCTGCAGTCCCACTTACAGCAATATATTCTAAAAATCTATTACTAGTCAATGTGTAAACATGTATGTTTATGTCAGCATTGATAATAACAGAAATATGGAAATGGCTTAAATGGACATTGATAGAGAAATTGAGGAATTATGGAACTAAATTCACAACAGAATACTATGTATATGTTAAAGAGAATGGGGTAGAACTGCCTGTACAGATTGGAAAAACAATGAAAAAATAAGTTGTCATCAATTCTGACTCATAGCAATTCTGTGTATCAAAGTAGAACTGTGCTCCATAGGATTTTCAGTGTCTGGCTTTTCAGAAGTAAATCACCAGGACTTTCTTCCAAGGCTCCCTTGGTGGACTCAAGTTTCCAACATTTTAGTCAGCAAATGAGCACGTTATTTATTTGTACCAGCCAGGAACAGGCCTGTAACAGATTGAAAATAGATGTGTGCTATTCTGATGGATAAAAATCCTGTTGTATACTACATAAAACATTGTTCCACCTCCTACTTTGGTGAATAGTGACTGGGATCTTAAAAGCTTGCAAGCTGCCATCTAGACACAACGATGGGTCTCTTCTCGTCCAGAGCAAAGAAGAATAAAGAAAACAAAAAAATTCATGAAATAATTAGTCCTAGTGACTGGTACATCATCCAATCTGCAGCCTATACGACTATGAGACCAGATGAATTAGGTGGTGCCCGGCTACCACTGTCAACCACTTGGAAGGGGATCTATGTAGGAGATCCTGGATAGAGAGAGAACAATGTGGAAGAAAACTCAAAATCGTTTGGAGAAAAAAAAAGGGGGGGGGGACCAGGTTTTCTGGCCCAATAGAGCCTGGTGGAACCACTGAGACGATGGTCTCTAGCTGTCCCTCAGGTCTGGAATTGAACCCACACCTGTGGCTTCCAGCCAAATAAAAGACAGGCATATGAGTTGAACATTTACCTGAGGTAGATACACTCCTTGGAGAGAACAATCATGGGAGAAAGAAGGGCTGGTTATGCACAGGGAGACAGCTCAGGGGTCAGGAGTCCATGGAGGGATGGACACAGGGAAGAGGTAACTATCGAGAGGAAGTGGAAGGGGAGCTGTTGCATTGTGGCAAATTATAGTCAATGAGACAAAGTGTATGTGAACTGCTGTACGGAAAGTGAATTTGCTCTGTAAATTTTCACCCAAATCACATACACAAAAATATCATGTGGTAATTTAACATGATTATCTTGTTTTTGCAAAGATTACTATATATATATATATATGTATATATATATATATACACACACACATATATATATACACACACACACACACACATATATGTAATATGTGTGGATTCATAGAATAAATTCCAAAAGTTAGGGTGTTTACCTCTGTGGGGTAGGATTCACATTTTTTCTCTTCACTATTGAGTTGTTTGAATTTGTAAAAATTTGCAAGAATTATTTTTATAAATTGAAAAAAAAAAATAACAGCAGTAACAAATATGAATTACCTAGAATGTAGAGCCTGGTAGATAAACAGACTAGACAGGGTCAGCCTAGTCAGCTCCCCCAGTACTGAGAGAGCAGACATTTCCTATGGTACACCTCCCATGGGGAAGCTTCCAAATACCAGATGACCTATTTCTGAGGTGCCAGCAGCACTGTACAGCCCTCTGTGGAAAGAAAAGCCACCCTGAGTGCCATTGTATCAATTCTAAAATAATTCTGTCTCTATAGGGATCTCTGAATTTTCATTTTTAAATATACAAAATAGACATATTTATTACACACACACATACACACCTTGGATATGGCCCACAGTCCCAGTTTACACTACAATGTTCTGAGATACCCTATTGCAGAGGCAATACTGCCCTAGGCATTCATTTGCTCTGACAATTTTACTTGGAGATTGAACTACATTTATAGTTTTTGAACTCTGGGCCTTGAGAACCATCTCTGACAAATCACCCCTTGGGTAGCCCTTGCAGACACTGCCTGATGTGTATAGACCATGCCTCCTCCTCTTTGGATTGCTGCCCATGCCCAGCCCATTGCTGCCACCACTGTCACTGCCAGGCTCTGACCCTCTCCCCTTGGCCTTCTGCCATGCTTCCATTATGAAATTTCCTCAAGCACAATTGGGAACACATGGGGGAAGGAGGGAGGCTGAAGACTTTTGTATAACATCCAGTTTTTGCTCTTACTTTAAGCAACCAAATCACCAAACACATTTTTTAATAGTAATTAGATTTCCAAGGTTTTCCTCTAGAGAACTGAACACTGAATATAGACCTTTCTTCTTCTTTATATGTATTTATTGATATTATACTGAGTTTTTAGTGAAAGTTTTCTTAGCAAATTTTTACCATTTAACAGTTTCTATACATATTGTTTAATGACATTGGTTCCATTTTCCACACTGTGTCAACAGGCTTATTTTTCTGTTCTGGTTGTTCTACTTCCGTTAATCCAGCTTCCCTATCCCCCCTAACCTTCTAATTTTCGCATTATGATAAAAGTTTACTGTCTAGTCTCATAATTTTTTTAAGAATCACAGTACCCACGGGTGACATTGTTTATTTTATGAGCCAATCTGTTATTTAGCTGAAAGGTGACCTCTGGGAGTAGTTTCAGTTCAAAGTTGAAAGGGTATATCTCAGGGCAATAATCTCAGGGGTTTCCCTATTCTCTGTCGGTCCAGTAGCTCTTCCCCCCTTTTTTTCTTTTGAGAATTATCATTTTATTCAACAGTTTTCTCCCTCTATCCAGGACCTTCCATTGTGTCCCTGGTCAGAACAGTTGGTAGTGGTACTGGACACCATCTAATTTTTCTGGCCTCTGAATAGATGAGGCCGTAGTTCGTGTAGGCAATCAGTTCCATAGATTAGTTTCTTCTCACTCCAGATGAGTATAAACCAATAGTTGTATCTTAGCTGTTTGCAGGCTTTTAAGACCCCAGATGCTACTTACCATACTAGAACGTAGAACATCATAAACTATGTTATGCCAATTGACCTAGATGTCCCCTGAGGCTATGGTAACTCAGAGCCTTCAGATCCAGTAACTCAGTCCCATGCAGTACTTGAATGTGTCTAGGAAGTTTCCATAACTGTGTCCCCTATGTGCTCTATTATATATATGAATATATATGCAGCACTTACAAATATGTATATTCAAGTGCCTGTAACTATACCTATATATGCACATGCATGTACTTTCATATGCCCTCCCACAACTACATAGCATACATATTCCAAACCAACTGCCATCGAGTGGATTCTGACTCATAGCAAGTGCCATTGGGTTTCTAAGGATGTAAATCTTTATGTCGCTTAGTGCCTAAGGCATTTGACTGCTAACCAGAAGTTGGTAGTTCAAACCCACTAGCCACTCCTTGGAAGGAAGATTGGGCAATCTACTTCTGTAATGATACTGCCTCAGAAACCCAAGGAGAGGTCACTATGAGTCGGATCCGACTTGACGGCAGTGAGTTTTTTTTTTTTTAATCTTTATGCAAGTAGATTGCCTCATCTTCCTCCCATGGAGCAGCTAGTGGGTTTGAACCACCAACCTTCTGATTAGCAGCCAAATGCCTTACCCACTACATCACCAGAGCTCCTTAGCATTCACCACAATTGTCCTTTAGTCTTGCATATCTCTCAGTGTTTTCATTTATCTTCATGTTTTGCCAACTCTCCCCATATTGTTTATTGCCTTTCCCTTCACCAGAATTAACACTTGTCTACCGTGTAGCAAGTGACCATCAAAGAACACTGCTTTCTGTGTGTAAAACTATTCTTAGCTTTCTGTAAAAGTAGAATCATATGATATTTGTCCTTTTGTGATTAACTTATTTTTCTCAGCATAATGTCCTCCAGATTCATCCATGTTATAAGTTGTTTTGTGAACTCACATTATTCTCCTTTGCATAATATTTCAGTATATGCATGTGCCACATTTTGTTTATGCATTCATCCACTGTTGGACACTTAGGTTATTTCCATCTTTTTGCTATTGCAAATGATGCTGTCATGAACAAAGCTGTGTAGATCAGAATTCTTAATTGAAAGCAAGCAAAACCAGCTCTACCTAGTTTAGGCTGAAAAAGAATGTATTTAAAATATTTTATAACTCAAAGAGGAAGAAGGAAACTCAAGAGTCAAAAAAGGAACAAGACTATGAAACAAATTGACTCCATGATGCAATGTCTCCTCTACGTTGAGACCTGAAGAACTAGATCATGTCCGGCTTCCCCTACTGAACATTCTGATCAGTGTGGATCCTGATAGAAAAGAGGAAAAATGCGGCAAAGAACTCCAAATTCTAAAGAGTCCAGGCTTACTGGTTCTATTGAGGTTGGAGGAGTCTTTGAGACTATGGCTCTGATTTACTCTTCAAACCTTTAATTGAAACTATCCCCTAAAGTGGGAGCTCTAGTGGCATAGTGTCTAAGGCATTGACTGCTAACCAGAAGGTTGGCGATTCAAACCCACCAGCCACTCCTTGGAAGGAAGATTGGGCAATCTACTTCTATAGAGATACTGCCTGGGAAACCCAAGGAGGGGTCACCATGTGTC
>NW_006921818.1:4958947-4960215 GCF_000298275.1 Orycteropus afer afer | reverse complement strand
GAGCTTTGAGAAAACTGGTCCCCTAAAGTCACCTTTAAGTAACAGTTTAGTTCAAAAAGTAAAGATTGTCACCCTTGAGTATTCTTTTTTAAAAAAACATGTCTATTATTAGCAGCTATTTTAAAGCTTACATGAGAATGTTGGGGGCAAGGAGTTTAAGCTAATAGGAGAGAGGCAACCAGAAGAGAAATCACAAGAATGCTGATGCAATGTAAACAATGTAACCAATGTCACTGATTCTTATGTCTAGATACTGTGGAATGGGAGTAGGTATTTTGTTGTGTGTAATTTCACATACACAGCATCCCCAGGAGGGCCAGAGAACCAGCCGGGAAAAATGTCCCGAAGGACATGGCCAAGCTGGCTTAGTGGAGGTACTTCTGGGACAGACACCACCATTTGCCACTACCACTGATTCAGGCCCTAGATGGTACCACTGGCGTCTTAGTCTCCTTTGCTTCTGGAAACAGGATATTGGGGTCACCACCCTCCCACAGGTGGCTTCTTCTTGGTGCCACTTTAGATTCCAAGCTTGGCTTGGGGTCATCTAATTCGCAGGGCCCAAGCATATGCCACCTGCAGGGGAGGCTGGGAGGGCCTGCATCCAGCTTCAGTGGCTAGAAGCAAGGTCTTGTAAGGTGGAGAACTCTCCAAATGTAGGAAATGCTGAACAGCCAAAAAGAATGGCAAGTGTCCCCTCCAGCTTTCTTGGAGCCCAGATACCCACCTCTCAGCAGCTCTGGCTCCACAGGTTGTGTTCTCCCCTCTGTGATTTCCGACTTCAAAATGCTGACTTGCTTACCGGTCCTCCTATTTCTGACTCTTCTTTCTCTGTTCTTCTAGGTAAATAGAGAACACTGTTGTGCCTTGAATGGCTATGATGATGATGATGATGATGATTTTTTTTAATGTGATTTGGGTGAAAGTTTACAGAGCAAATTCATTTTCCATACAGCAGTTCATACACATTTTGTTTCATGACACTGACTATAGTCCCCTACAATGTAATAGCTCTCTTGCCACTTTCTCCCTGTAGTTACCTCTTCCCTGTGTCCTTTCCCATGCATTTCTGCCCCCTGAGCTATCTCCTTGTGCAAATACTGCCCTTCTGTTCTCCCTTGATTAATCGTTCTAAGGAGCATATCTACCTGGTGAAAGTGTTCACCCTATCCTCGGAAGGAAGGTTGGGCAATCCTACTTCCGTAGTGATACTGCCTTGGAAACCCAAGGAGGGGTCGCTATGAGTCGGGGCCGACTCGACGGCACAT
>NW_006921818.1:4942963-4958362 GCF_000298275.1 Orycteropus afer afer | reverse complement strand
TTTTTTTTTTTTTTTTTTTGTCATTAAGGTTGGGCGATCTACTTCCATAGTGATACTGCCTCAGAAACCCAAAGAGTCGGATCCGACTTGATGGCAGTGCATTGTTGTAAAGATATCTATCATACAACTTTTCCCAATTCAACTTTTTCTAGGTACACAATGTAGTGACAGCAATTACATTAATTGGCTGTGCAAACCTATCCTTAATCAAAGGAATATTTCTATCCCTGTAAACTGAAACTCAGTATTTCATTAACAATAACCTGCCCATTTCTCCTTCCTTCCACCCCTCATAACCACTAATAAACTTTGATCTTTATACATTTGCCTGTTCTTGTCTTTTTATTTAAATGAGGTCATGCAATATTTGCCCTTTTGTGATTGACTTATTTCACTCAGCATAATGTTTTCAATCTCCATCCACATTGTAGCATGTATCAAGATTTCATTTCTCTTACTGGCTGAACAGTAATCCATTGTATGTATGTACCATATTTTACTTATTCCTTCATCCATTGATGGGCATTTATATTGTTTCTACCTTTTGGCTATATGAGTAGTGCTGCAGTGAACATTGTTGTGTAAGTATCTGTTTGAATCTTTGCTTTCAAGACTTTTGGTTATATACCTAGGAGGGGAATTGCTGAGCCATGTGCAGTGATTAAAGTGTTTGGCTGCTAACCACAGGGTCAGCAGTTCAAACCCACAATGATTGCACAGTTCAAAAAATGTAATCATATACTGAATTGTACTTGTTGAAACTGTTGAATTGGATGGAGTATGTTCTGCTGTATATATTCTCGACATCAGAATAAAAAATAAAATCAACTGAAAAAAGGAAAAAACAAACAAACAAAAAGAACACTATCAAGAAAGTAGAAAGAACTTACATAATGTGAGGAAATATTTGCAAAGCAAGTAAGTGTCTAATATTCAGAATATATAAAGAACTCTTGCTACTCAATAATAAAATGTCAAATAACCTAAATAAAAAAAGGGCAAAGGACTGAATAGACATTTCTCCAAAGAAAATATACAATGGGCCAATAAGCACATGAAAAAATGCTCAACTTCACGGTCATTTTTCTTGTTGTTATGTGCCATTGAGTCATTTTTGACTCCTAGTGACTATCCAACAGAACAAAACACTGCCCAGTCCTGCACCATCATCAATTGTTGCTATGCTTGAACCCATCGTTGCAAACCACAGTGTCAATCCATCTTGTTTAGGGTCTTCCCCTTTATCTCTGACCTCTACTTTACCAAGCTCATATCCTTCTCCAGGGACTGGTCCTTTCTGATTACATGACCAAACCACTAGATATGAAGTCTGGCTATTATTGCTTCTAAGGAGCATTCTGGCTGAATTCATTTTTTTTTTTCTTTGTTGTTCTTCTTCAATAGTGCTTTGCTTATCTGAGGTCTCTTTCCTTTCCATATAAAATTAGTGATTGGTTTCTCCGCATCCTTAAAGAATGTTGATGGGATCTGGATTGCATTGAATGTATAGATTGCTTTGGGTAGTATTGACATTTTCACAATGTCCAATCTTCCTATTCACGAGCATGATATGTTCTTCCATTTATGCAGATCTCTTATGGTTTCTTGAAGTAGTCTTTTGTACTTTTCTTTGTACAGGTCTTTTGTGTCCCTAGTGAGATTTATTCCCAGGTATTTATTTATTTATTTATTTGGTAGCTATTGTAAATGGTATTGATTTCCTTATTTCCTTTTCAGCAATCTCTTTGCTGGTGTAGAGGAACCCAACTGATTTTTGGATGTTGATTTTATGTCCCACCACTATACTAAATCTCTTAATTAGTTCCAGTAGATTTTTGACTGAGTCTCTTGGATTTTCTTGGTATGGGATCATGTCATCTGCAAATAGGGATAGTTTGACTTCTTCCTTACCAATTTGGATGACTTTGATTTCCCTTTCTTGCCTTATTGCCCTGTCTAGGACTTCCAGTACAATGTTGAATAGAAATGGTGATAGAGGACATCCTTGTCTGGTTTTGTTTTGCTTTTTATACAGTGCATATATATATATCTATTTCATTTTATCATTAACATTTTCCATGTCATCATCCAGTCTTTGTATTCATAATCATAAAGGGCTCCATACTAATACATACAGGGGATTTACTGGTTAATTCCTTTATTGTTAGACATACAGACTATAGTTTTCCATTATTTTAAATAATACTGCAAATGAACTTCTTGTATACATAAACTTTTTCTATATTTGTAGTTCTTTCTTTAAGAAAATTTCCACAAAGCACATTGATTTGTGTTGCTGTAATTGCATTCCAAAAAGTCAAATAGCTTTGAGTCTGCCAATTCTTCTGCTACCTATTTTTGATGTTATGCACAAAATAGGAGTAGGGAGTAGATGATGACTGTTCCAACTTGAGAGCTCTGGGTGATTGAAGAGCAGGGAATAGTCAGCTATTCAGGCCAAGCATCAATGGACAGAAAGCTCTGGGAGAGGACACTTTCTTGAAGTTTCAGGAGCTGCTCAATCCTCTTTGATTGATCAAAGCTCCTCTATGTGGGCAACAGTGAAATTCACCATGTTCTATCAAGCTATTAACTTTCCCAGGTTACAATGGTTCAAATACCTAGCCTCATAAAATAACCACTATGCAGGCAGAAGGAGCTCTGGTGGTGTAGTGCCTAAGCCATTTGACTGTTAACCAGAAGGCTGGCGGTTCAAACCCACCAGCTACTCCTCGGAAGGAAGATTGGGCAATCTACTTCCATAGTGATACCGCCTCGGAAACCCAAGGAGGGGTCGCTGTGAGTTGGATCCAACTCGATGGCAGTGAGTTTGGTTTGATTTGGTTATGCAGGCAGAGGATATGAACAGACAATTTATAAGGAATAGCCAATAAACATGTGAAAATATATCCAACCTCACTCATAGCTAAGGAAATACAAAACAAAACAATGAGATTCCATTTTTCATCTAAGATTGGCAAACAAGTACAAAAGTTTGATAATATCCAATGTTAACAAAGTTATTGGGAAATGGGCACCTTCATACACTGTTGCTGGGAATGTAAACAGATTCAACTCTTTTGGAGGGCAATTTGGCAATGTCTGTCAACACTTTGAATGTTTGTACTCATTGACTCAGCAATTCTACTGCTAGGAATTTACTCTAGGGATATACTGGCAAGTCTGTGCCAAAATCATGTGCAAAGATGTTCATTGCAACATTGTTTGTAGTTACATAAAATCTGGAAAGCACATAGACATCCATCAACAGGAGACCAGATAAATATAACCATAAAATAGAAAACATGCAGTCATTAAAACATGAGGTCAACTGTATATGCTGATATGGAAAGACTTTCTAGATATGTTATGTTGAAAAAAGACAATGTATACAACAGTATGATCTCATTTGTATTAAATAATTTCTTTCTTTCTTTTTTTTTTTTTAAAAAAAGATATGCATTTTTCCCCAAAAAAAGGATATCTAAGGAGCTCTGGTAGCGTAGTGCCTAAGGCACTTGACTGTTAACCACAAGGCTGGCGATTCAAACCCACCAGCCACTCCTTGGAAGGCAGGTTGGGCAATCTATTTCCGCAGTGATACCGCCTCGGAAACCCAAGGAGGGGTCGCTATGAGTCGGGTCCGACTCGACGGCACATAACAAGAAGAAGAAGAAGTGATGCAACTTTTGGAGAGTGACACTAGAGATTGAAGGGAAGAGAAGGTAACTTTTGCTTTTTATTTGATGTTTTTCTATAATGCTTGAATTTTTTTTATACCATTTGAAAGTAAAACTTTTTCATTTAAAAATAAACATTTTAAAAGCAGACAAGGAACATAAGGAGAGATAGAGAAGAGGGAGAAAGGAGACCCCTTAGATGGGAGATATGGTATTCCTGACATAGGACAGCCTTGGTTTAGCTGCATTAATAAAATCATTGTGACCAAATCATTTGTGTTTTAGAAAGATCACCAAGGAAGATGGAGGGGAGACATGAGACTAGAGCTAGGAAGACTGGTCACAAGGCTTTTGCAACAGTGTAGGGCTCAAATTTCATAGGTGATGGTGTGAGTTGAGGGAAGACCCTAGACAGGAGAGTTATTAAAAAGGGATAGTGACAGCCTTGGTGCCTGATGGGGTGAGGAGGATGAGGAAAAGGAAGAAATTAAGGATGAGGTACAGGTGTCTGCCCTGGGCTGCTGAGTGGATATTGATTCTGGTCAAGGAAACACTCAGAAGGAGGGAAAGGGTTAGAGAGCAAAAGAGGGTGGGGAAGAAAACAATGAGTTCGATTTTGAACATGATGAGTTTGAGGAAACTTAGGGACACACAAATGGAAGTGTCTCATAGACACTTGAGTATGGAGCTCAGAGGATTCTGGGTTGGAGATGGAACACATCAGATGTAGTCAAAACTGAGAATAGCGAAACTGGGTAGACCAAAATGAGGCCTCTAGAGACCACCTACCCTCAAGGGTTGGGTAGAGGAGAGGAACCAGGCAGTGACGCTGAGAAGTGATCAAAGCCATGTAGGTGGGGGGTAGGCAGGGAACACCAGCCAGGAGTGGGGTCACAGATGACTTTTCTCCTCTTCTGGCTGGACATTGTGGCTGATTATTTAAACCACTCCCTCACCAGTGCCAATTCCTCCTCTTGCCATAAACCCACCAAACCAAACACACTGTTGTGTCGATCCCACCTCATAGTGACCCTATAGGACAGAGTAGAACTGCCCCAAAGGGTTTCCAAGGCTGTAAATCTTTATGGAAGCAGATCGTTACATTTTTCTCCCAAGGGTGGTGGGTGGATTCCAACTGCCAGCCTTTTGGTTAGCAGCCAAATACTTTAACTACTGCACCACCAGAGCTCCTTTCTCCTGGCACACCTATTCATCAAACCCCAACCCTGGATTTTCTGCTTATGCTCCTGAAAAAGGCCAGGGAGAATGGTCTCCCTCCAAGTTGATGGTTTATGCCTCCACTGGACTTTCTCAGTGCTACCTGTCAATCATATTTCCTTATCTTTGCTCATCTCTTACTCCCCACAGTTATTCTAAATTTTCTCCTTATTCACTTCTCAAATCTCACCTCCACTTTCATCTTTATGGCCAATCTTGTCTTCTTACTTCAGGAATGAGGGCCTTTACTTCTCAGCCCTCTCTCTCTAAATGTGTCTAAGACCATACTTACCTTCTTTCCCAAATACTTAGCCTCTAATATTCTACAGCTCCAAGACTCAGCTCCTGTTTAGCTCTAGCATCCCTTCAGGACAACCCTCTAACCTTGTTCCATCTCTGAGCCTGGACTATCTTTTCTTTCTTCTGTCTGTCCATGCAATGTCAGGTATTATAGAAGGAACTGAATATATTTATTGTGAAAACAAGAACAAAGGAGATCAGATGCGTACCAAGTAGTTTCTTGTTTATTTTTGTTAGAACTTTATTCGTTAATTAGTAACCTTGGAAACAAGTGTTCACATCAGGACTCAGAGGCAAAAGCAGAGACTCTAAAATTGTTATTTTCCCCTATTTTATCAGGCTGGAGCAGAGTTTAAGCCAGGTCGGGCTCACTCCAGTTCTGGCCACAACCTCTCTATATCCTGATCCTAGTTACATTGTCTGGGAACTGGCTTCAATGCATACAAGGCCTAGTTCAAAGGCATTCATGGCCACCTGAAGTTTAAGCATCCATTGCTTCTTTTGCTGGTGGCACCACATGGCCAAGGACTGAACTGTCCACCTAATTTGGAGTTTGTATGAGTGGGAACCATAAATCAGAACCTTGGTGAAGCCCCAGGATTCCAGAACTTTTGGCTCAAGCATGGTCTTGTTCACTTGCTTGATATACATGTTTCAAGATCTATCTGGGTCAAGCACGGCTCTCAGAAGCCATGTGTCAACCTGGAACACCTCAGGATCTCTCGAATATTCAGAAACTTTCACCCATGGCCAGATAATCTTTGCATTCCAGGCATATGCCATCTTAAGTTTCTTGAAACCAAACACATTCTGGCTGAGGGTAGGCCTAACCACCTGCCATGTTACTTCAGAAGACAGCATTGGGACCAAAACCAAAACACATTGCCATTGAGTTGATTCTGACTCATAGCAAGCCTACAGGACAGAGTAGAACTGTCCCATAGGGTTTCCAAGGCTATAAATCCTTACAGAAGCAGACTGCCTCATCTTTCTCCCACAGAATGGCCAGTGAATTCGAACCACCAACTTTTTGGTTAGCAATCAAATGCTTTTATCTCTGAGCCACCAGAGCTCCATGCATTGAGACATTTGGTAAATATTTGATGAAGGCAGCTTTCTGCTCAATAATTATCATAGCATTGGTTAATATTTATTGAGCATTTACTATTTATGCCAGGTGCTACCATGTGCTTGGTGTTTGGTGTGCACTAATTCAATATGAAAATGACTTTTTTAATGATGAGATTGCTTGGTAAAATTGTGATGTTTATGGCTGCAGATACTAGTGACTGTGAGCCTTGGGAAATTACATTTATAGGCCTCATCATTTGTTCAAAAAATCCCTATCAAAAAACCTCCAGCAATCCATCTCCATTCGAGGACAAAGTGATGTTAGAGAAATTTGAGCCAGTGGTGCACTGAAAGTAGCCACAGACTTCTAACTCTCTTGACTACAAACATCTAGTTAGTTTACAGCCTAGCAGAGAAAGAGATGGTCCCATCCAGGCATAAATATCATGCTGTGCCACATGTAACATGCAGCATTCATTAAAAAAATCACAGCACAATCCAAAAAGTAGGGGTGGTGGTGAAGTAATAAACTGTCAAGGGACAAAATAATTAAAAAATAATAACAAATAAATTAACTAAATAAAACGCCCTTCTCTGACTCCTCTGCTCCCTGCTCTGCTCCCCACAGTAGAAATGGCTTTTCCTGAGAGCAGCCTCCTGCAGCGCCTCTCTGTGCCCCATCACAGCAGGCAAATTATAGTGTTTCTGTCAGGAACTTCCTTCCAGTCCTCTCCCTCCAGCTGGGGCCCACCTATCCTGGCCAGGGGCTCATCCTCTCCATCCAGCATTGCCCCCCTTTCAATAACTCAAAACCTCCACATGCATGGAAGGTGCCTCTCTGTCTGGGGTGGTAGCCATAGCAGTTCTGATCCTTCAGGTAGCCAAGGGTCGTATTGGGTTATCCTAAAGGTGCATATTTGAGACAAAAAGTATGAGATAGGAGTGATTCAGTTTGGAAACTTCCTTGGGGAAGAAAAAAGGAGACATCCTTCTCCAGATTTATCTGTCCCATTTGTAACTTTAGGCCTCAGGAAGGAGACAAACCCAGACAAATAAATCTGCGCTACTGAATCCAAAGAGGTGTTTGTTAGCAGAGCGAAAACCTGTCCTCACAGGGTACATTGTGCTGCTGGCCTTGGGACAAGTTGTTTTATCTTGACATCAGCGCCTGAGGCTGAAGCCTGGCTGCCCCCGCAGAATCACACACAAAAAAGCAATGGCCTGAGTTAGAGAAGTAGCCCTTGTGGAGTGATTGGCCTGCTGCCTTACCACCCCTCTGACCCTTTGGTCCTCTCTCTTACATCTTCCACCCAAGAACCCTGCTCTCCTTTCACTCTTATTTCCCATCCTTCAATTTTTTTTTTCAAAGGGGATTAGCAGGAATCAAGGTTTATAAAGTTAGAGAACATATGGGCAGATCCCAGAAGCCTTGTTTATCTCCACTCCAGCAGCTGTAATTCATGTCTTCTATATATAAGGAGAAGAGCTCTGGTGCCTAAAGCACTTGACCGCTAACCAGAGGCTGGCGGTTCAAACCCATCAGCCACTCTGTGGAAGGAATACTGAGCAATCTAATTCCATAGAGATACTGCCTCAGAAACCCAAGGAGGGGTTGCTATGAGTCTGATTAACTCGAAGGCAGTGAGGTATATGTAAGCAGCCCTGGTGCTACAGCAGTTAAGCCCTCACTGTTAACCAAAAGGTTGGCAGTTTGAACCCATCCAGAGGCTCCACAGGAGAAAGACCTGGCAATCTGCTCTTGTAGAGATTACAGCCTAGAAAATCCTGTGGGACAGTTCCACTCTGTCACATGGGTCACTGTGAGTAGAATATTGACTCGATGGCACCTAACCACAACATTTCTTCTGTTTGGCTGGACAGAGTCAAACACACACATACACAATTTAACACAGTAAGTACTAGCAGTCTTGACCTTTCTCTCTGGGTCCTGGAGTCGCCTCAACTCCCAAACTCTGACGTTGTGCTTAAAGTGGATTAGCACTTTTTCGTCATCCACAAGGCCCCTGCACTCAGGCTTGATGGGAATCAAAATAGAGATTACCTTATTTGACTTAAAAAAAATTTCCACTTGAAAGATAGAATCCCCCAGAGAAATACACTAGAGCTTACACATATGCAACTTTAAAGTGGGTTTTAAAAATAGTTTGCCAGCTGTTTGCTAGATTGTGCTTCAGGTTGTTGTTGTCTCTGATTGATGTTGGCTCCATTTAGGAAACAAGTCCACTAGGGGACAGAGGGGCTGCCAAGGCTGCGGGATTCTAAGATGCCTGGAGACTTTCCCAGGAACCCTGGCAGTTGTTGCCATGGCCCTCAGTGCCCTGGCACTGAGCTCTTTGTTTCACCCAGAGAAACTGACCAGAGAGCTCAAGTCACCTCCCCCAGCCCTCATCTCATTCTGTGTAGCCTGTTCCCAACCAAAATCTGAAGGAAAAGACATGAAGGAGAAGTGTTCTCTGCCAGGAAGGTCTTTCACACATTCTGTGGCTATATACTTATTTAGCTCCTTGTATCACCTTCAGGAGATACATACATAGGCCCTCTATTTGGAGCTCCCATCCCCCTTCTCTATTCCTGCCTGACTGTTCTTCCTCCCTCAGATCTTAGCCAGAATGTCACTTTCTCTGTGAAGCATAAGAGACAGTGAACTGTGGTATGAATCTTGACCCAGCACTTGCTAGCTGTGTGACCTTAGGCTACTTACTTAACCTTTCTGTTTCTTACTTTCGTTATCTGTAAAATGGAGATCATAGTAATGTATTCCTCATTAGTATTGTTGTGAAGATTAAATGAGTTATATGTTGCTGTTATGTGCTGTCGAGTCGGTCCCGACTCATAGCGACCCCTCCCTAGGTTTCCAGGGCAGTATCACTATGGAAGTAGGATTGCCCAACCTTCCTTCCGAGGAGTGGCTGGTGGGTTTGAACCGCCAGCCTTCTGGTTAGCAGTCAAACGCCTTAGTCACTATGCTGCCAGAGCTCCTAATGAGTTATATAGTGTATGGAGTATGTCAAGGGCCTAGAATAGAGCCTGGCATGTGGTCAGTGTCTGCTCTTATTACTCTCTGAAGTATATCTCCCAAGACTCTTGTTGCCTGTTATTGTGCTATGCCTCCCTAGCCTCTTTTCCTTTTTTTTTTTTTTTTTTTTCACTTTTCTTGTGGTGAAAACATACACAAGACATTCACCAATACAACAACTTCCCCATTTACAGCTCAGGGACATTGATGACATTTTTCATGTTGTGCCACCATTATTGCTATCCTTTTTCAAAATATTCTACCACCATTAGCACAAACTCAGTGTCCTTCAAACAAAAGCTCCTCCTGTACTTTTCTGGGCAGCATTTATCCTCCTTTATCTTTATTGCTTAATTACCTACGAGGATAGGAACCACATCTGCCTTGCTCTTCACTATTCAACCCTCCCAATTTAAACAGTGCCTGGCTTATGAGATCTTCAAGAAATATTTGTTGACTAAGATAATTAATGAAGTACAAAATATAAGATGCTAAAAGTCAAATGTGATCTACAAGACAAAGAAACTCAGGGCTCTTGGGTAATTTTTCTCCATCCGTATTTGCTCCATATATAAACTTGACCTTTCCATTCTGTTTGTCTGACTTTTAAACAAAAGAGAGTTTGTGAATTTTGAATTCTGGGAGTATGAGGATAAAGTTTTGTAATCACATCTTTTGCAAAGGACTTCTGCCTTAATAGTGTCATGGATTAAAATGTGTCACCCCAAGGTATGTGTCAACTTGGCTGGGCTTGGCTGGCCAATGTGATTTAAGAGTTATGTAGCAATGTAATTTGGCAGTTATTTAATGTTATAATTTGGCAGTTATATAATGGTGTAATCAGCCCCTATAACTCTATGATCTGATGTGATCAGAATGTAACATCCTTACTCAGGTCACAGCCCTGATCTGATGTAAAGGAAGTTTCCCTGGAGTGTGTCTGTGTCATCTTTTATCTTACAAGAGAAGAAAGGAGAGAGAAGCTAGCAGAGAAGGGAGGGACCTGACCACCAACAAGAAAGAAGAGCCAGAGGTGGAACACAACCTTTGGACCTAGGCTCCCTGTGCTGAGAACCTCCTAGACCCTGGGGAAGATTGATACCAAGACACCCATAGATCTCCAAGGAACAGCAGGCCACATCCACAGATGTTGAAAGGAGACAAGGACCTTCCTCTAGAGCCAACACAGAGAGAAATACTGTGGTATTTCTATTGTAGCAGAACTAGATAATTAAAACATCTAGTTTTTCAAAATTTATTTAAATATTAAATACATAAAAAAAAGAATAAATCATATGCTCAAGGTGAATAAAATAACACCCAACTACCTATCACCCAGTTTAAGGCATAGATTACAAGCAATGCCACTGAAGCCCTCTTGTGTGCCCCTTCTCATCCCAGCCCTCTCCTAACTTTTTGTTGATCATTCTCTTGCTTTTCTTCATAATTTACCCCCAAAATATGCATCTCTGAACGTATGTTGGCTTTGCATGCTTTTGAACATTTGAAATGAATAATTTTGAATGTATTCTTTGATTCGCATTTCTCACCACTCAACACGTCAGTGATATTTGCCTATACTGCAGCATGTTGTTGTTGTTAGTTGCCATTGAATCAACTCCAGCTCATGGCAACCTTGTGTATAACAGAGCAGAACATGGCACTCCTGTGCCGTCTCCATGATTGTTGGCATGTTTGAGTCCATTGTTGTGGCTGTTATATCAATCCATCTCATTGAGGGTTTCCTTCATTTTTGCTGACCCTCAGCCATGATGTCCTTTTCTAGTGATTAGTCTTTTCTGATAATGTGTCCAAAGTAAGTGTTACAAAGTCTTGCCGTCCTTGCTTCTAAAGAGCAGTCTGATTATATTTCATCTATGGCTAATTTGTTTGTTCTTCAGGCAGTCTATGGTATGTTCCGTATTCTTTACCAACATCACAGTTTGATGCATCGCTTCTTCTGTATTACTTTTTCATTGTCTAGCTGTCACTGTATAATATTCCACCAGGTGAATACTCTGCCATTTTATTCTCCATTCTTTTCTTAATGGACAAATGGGTTGTTCACAGTTACTACAGTGCTGCTGTGAACATTCTTGTATGTGACTATTGAGACTCCTGGTGCAGAATTTCTCTATGGATATTTCTCAGTCCTAAAGTTTGTTACGTTTTCACCTTGTCTAAACAATGCTAAGTTAATTTTCCAAATGGAGTCCCATCTGGTCCCAAACCTTAGTCCCAGGGATGTTTGTCTTTAAGCTATATCAGACCTATTGGGAAGGGGGCAGAGAGAAGCCCAATCTTGGCGTTAATGGTGTCTGTCAGCTTGCACTGCAGTGGCCCCTGCCTTTGTAGGCAAGAGGTGACAGTCTGGCATGAGCAACTCAGAAAATCTTCCCTGTGGCTTGGGTGGGCTTTCTCTCACTCACAGGCACCATCCAGAGCTATACAGACAGGAGCAAAATCTGTTAATTGAAAGCCAAAAGCCCAGTGAAAACCAAACAGTTCAGGTATCTGGAAATAGCATTTCTAACTAATCCATTTTTTTTTCTTTTCATGATAATAAAAATTTTGATATTTCCTCAATGAAATGGTACTTAAAAATTAATTTCCTTGTTATAGCTTGTCTTTGAACTCATTGTTTTAAAACACAAAAGTGACTTGGTTATAATATACTTTCAATAAAGATTGAATTATATTTTTGAGCATTTTTCTGCCTTAGGCAGCAGGATTGTTCAGGGATCTATCTGCCAAAGCCAAAAATGGAAGACCTTGCTCCTATTTCTCCTACTCTTTGCAATGGTTTTATATTGTCTTTATAATAATTAAAAGAAAGGTATAATAGTGAAATCAGATGAACCCATAAGGCCCCTTGGGACTTTCCTGTGGAAACCCTGACATGTTTGGTTGCTGTTAGTCTAACAAGGTGTTGTGGCCAGGTTCGTTGGCCACTCATAGAACCTTTTGAGAAGGCACATTGATCCTTTAAGAAGATACCTCTGGAAACCATAATGAGACTTTTCAATTGGTAAGCAAAACCTGTTGCTAACAGCAACAAGTTATAGAAATGAGCCAGTATCGTGCATAAACCTAGTTACCCCTGGGCTAGGCTGAGATCTCAGTGACCTTTGCATCACTAACACTCTTTTTCTCTCATCACATGCAGTCACCGAATCTTGCCAATTCTTCTTTTATAGTATTTCTCCTGCCCATTCCATCATTCTGTTTGGACTTTTTCACCTCATGCCTAAACCACAAGCACCGAAATTGCCTAAAAGAATCTCCCTGGGTTCCTCCCCATTCTAACCCCACCACAGCTGGATTAATCTTTGCAAGATTAAAACCAAAAACAACAGCAATGACAAAATCCCATATACAAAAACTTTTTCCCATGATACCCCTCTCTTCTTCACCCTCAAACTCATTGGCTTCCACAGGACAAAATCCAGAACCTTCAGCCAAGGCCTTCAAAGGCCTTGCCACACCTCTTTGGCCCTGTGGCCATCTTTCCAGAAGTCTACGCAAATATACTCCATTCTGAGCACAGTTGCAGGGCTCAGGACCCCTGCAGCTGGCCACAAACCCCGGGTTACAAGTACCTGCTGTGAGGGGATGCTGCCCTGTTTCCTCAACATTGTGTCATTCACTCTTCCCATACATACTTCTTCTTCAGCAAATCGCCACACACAGAGTGCTTCAGACACACCAGGCATGTGTCTGTTTCCACTGCTTAACTTTGGACTTCTCCCTGCCCAGAAACCACTACCTCTTTTTCTCTGTTTCTCAAGTCCCAGCATCCTTCAGCCTCCCTCCTCAAGCCTTCCCTAACCACCTTAGCCTTTGACCATCTCCCCCTCCTATAGACTCCTGCTCTCCTATTTGACCCAGAATATCTACCCTATTCTGTAGACCACCCAACTGGAGAGTACTCTCCTAGAGGTTGTGCTAATAAATGTTAAGGTTCAGGACTTAGTGGTGAAAATGAGAATGAAGGGAATTTTTTTTAAAGGAGAAATAAACAAATGTACTACCTCCATTACTGTAAGACAGAAGAAATGGATGGTGCCTGGCTACCATTACTGAACACTCTGATCAAGGACTCAATATTTGGATCTTGATCAAAAGGAGGAAAAATTATGGAACAGAATTTCAAATTCTCATTGGAAACTGGGCTTACTACTGACTACATTGAGACTGGAGGAATCCCTGAATCTATTGCTTGGAAACAACTTTTAAACCTTGAACCAAAACTATCCCATGAAGTTATCTTTAAACTAAACACCAATTTAGCTCATTTAATAAAGAATGTTTGCTTGGAATACTGCATTTTTAAAAAGAATTATCTATATGAGATTAAATGGAGAACAGTAACTCTACAACACAGATGAGAAGTTGAAAGGGCAGGGAGTCTGAGCAAATGGTGGTGAAAAAATACAGGCAGAGACAGGAAGAATGGTGACACAATGTGAAGTACGTGACCACCCTCAATGAACTGTGCATGCAAAAATTGTTGAATGGTTGTATGTGCATATTTTCACCAAAAATTTTAAAAAATATGAAAGAAAAGAATAATCCTCTCTTTCTCTATTTCAGACAAGACTGTCTCTTCATTGCACACACACACACACAAATCTGCTATAAAACACTCTGTTATTTATAAAATAAACACTCTTGTCACATATAAAATAAGGAAGCAAAATTCTAGAGAATAGAGAAGTCCAGAAAGCAAACTAATACATTTCATTCAATGACTCAAATGGTCTAGGAAAGGTAAATAAACAACTTGGATCAGAGACAAGATTGTTGGGTGTTGAGAGAGGCAATCTAGGTGCTCCTGAGGCCAAGCTGAGCCAAAAAGCCTGGGCATGGAGAGCCACCCAGGTTTTTGTTGCTCAACCAACTCTGTGGAGTGAGTTGATAAAGGAAAGGTGTTTTTTGGGAAAAAAAAAGAGTGTCAAATTAAGCCTCAGTGATTATCTGTGAAATACCAATATATTAATAACATGTAAGCTCAAATGTTTTTTAAAACATTCACCCCCCACACGCACACATATAGTTTTTGTTGTTTGCTTGTTTGTTTCGTTAATAAGTAGAATGTGAGGAGTGGGAAATTCATGGTTGTGAGTCCACAGGGCCTTGAAAGACATCCCATCTGATTTGGGATCCACAGGGCCATGAGAATAAACTTCCTTTAAAGAGAAAGCAAATACTCTGGGTAGAACTTTTCTTTGAGAGGAAGTAGGGTTACTCATTCTTATTCCTAGAGTATATTGCAAGTGTTTAGAGTTTTCTCTTTGTTTTGAATTTTATATTCTTTTCTTTCTTTCTTATTTCAAAAAGATATATAACACAGTATTTGCCAATTCAACATTTTTTCAGGTGTACAGTTTAGTGACATCAGTTACAATAAACGTGTGCAGCCATCTCCCATAATGATTACCAAAATTCCCATCACCACAAAAAAAGTATTTAGGTTTCTATAAATGAATAAATTCTGTTCTCCCAGCTGTTTCTCGACTACTTTATCCTGCCCGTCTCTGCAAAACCAATGTTCCTGAAAATCTACTTTCATCTTGGAACTCTTTTGCTCAAAAAAGTGCAGTGGTTTCCTGTTTCCTAATACACCAAATATAAACTTGATCTGACTGACTCTGAAGTCCCAGCAATGGGACCCTGTCCCACTTTTCCAAAGTCTTTACCCTCCCCAAAGCCAAGTTTCTTCTCCTACTGGTGCATGGGCACCCAGTACCCATGCCCCCTGTATGGTTCTCATCCCTCGCCTCAGCTTTGCAAGCAGCCAAGCTGTCTCTCCTTCCAGGCTATACATGAGGTCCAGCTTTTTTTTTGCAGTCTGATGCAGGTATTTTAGTCCACATAAACTTCAATTTTTGAGTGAACCACACAATTTGGTGATTATAACCCCCTGTTAGGAGCTCTGGTGGCTTAGTGCCTAAGGCATTCGACTGCTAACTGGAAGGCTGGCAGTTCAAACCCCCTAGCCACAGTCCCAGGGTTACAGGTGAGGAGAGACAACTCAGGGATGCCCAAAGCAGCAGGCCAGAAGAGCAGGAGAAAGGGGATAAAAGCCAGGAA
>NW_006921818.1:4918659-4939490 GCF_000298275.1 Orycteropus afer afer | reverse complement strand
TGCGATGATGGGCTCAAGTATAGCAGGGATTGTGGGGCTGGCGCGGGATCGGGCAGTGTTTCGTTCTGCTGTGCATGGGGTCACTATGAGTCAGAAACGACTCAGTGGCACTTAACAACAAAACAACAACAAGCCACTCCTCAGAAGGAAGACTGAGCAATCCATTTCTGTAGAGATACCACCTTGGAATCCCAAGGAGTTGTCACTATGAGTTGGATCTGACTCAAGGGCAGTGAGTTTGGTTTTTTTTTTTAACCCCCTTTTAAATTATTTTCCATGTTTTACACTTGACCTCCCCAGTAAGTGTAAAGTCCTTGAAGGCAAGGACTTTGTCCTATGCACCATCTGTGTCTGAACTGCAGCCAGCAAAGGGTGGAGAGAATCTCTTAAGTGCTAGTTAATCAGGGCATCTGCACTTATTCTGCCTTGTCTCTTCATCTTCTCCCAAGACCTCAGCCCCAAGTCCTAGGCTTTCCCTTTTGGAGTCTCAAATCAGATCAGCCCTCTTTATCTTAATCAGATAAGAACAATCTGAAATGCCAGTATTTAAAGAAGCCTGGTCAACTTTTTTTTTTTGGGGGGGGATGTCAACTGTCACTCTTTTCTCCTACTAATATTGCCTCCATTTTACAGGCTAGATAAAAACATTAGAGAGTTTAAGTGCCTTGCTTAAGGTCATACCTATAGGATGCATCAGAACTACAGTCAAGACCTGTCCTATTATTTATCCTGTACCAGATTGCCTCTTGGTAGCCAATGGAGATAGCAAAGTTATTTTTATTTATCTAAAATGAAAGATATGTTTATATTTATGGTTAGATTTTTTTTTTTTTTCTAGTAAAGTATCAGTCATTACTCCTTGCTAGGTGCAAAATATACAAAATTATATTCCTCTTAATCTTCCTGGTTCGGGATAGATTGTAGGTTTGAAGTTTTATTTGGGTACCTAATATGATTATGTTTATCCTAGTGAAATCCAGTTAGTCTTTTGGGTTCTCAATAAAAAACCAAGTGCATTTTAGAGACATTAGCCACTCCTCAGAAGGAAGATTGGGCAATCTATTTCCTCAGTGATACCGCCTTGGAAACCCATGGAGGGGTCTTTATGAGTCAGATCCGACTTGATGGCAGTGAATTTGGTGGAGTTTGGTATTCAAAATGCCTGCATATTGGTTGTAGCATCTTGATATATACAAGACAGCACATTAGACATTAGTGGTTTCCATAACACTATGGCTTAGAGGGAGTCCCTGTGTGGTACAAACATTAACTTGCTCAGCTGCTAATGGAGTACTTGGTGATTAGAGTCCATCCAAAAGCAGCTAGAAGAGAAGACCTGGTGATCTGCTTCCAAAAGCTCATAGCCGATGAAAGCCCTGTGGAGCACGGTTCTACTTTGACTCATATGGGGTTGCCATGAGTTGAAACTGACTCCACAGCACCTGCTTTGGTTATGGCTTAGACACACTGAGTTCTAAAAGAGAATTCCAGAGAAGATCCCTCCTAAGCCCACACTTAGCCCACAACATCCCTCAGCATTAAACTTTTTTTAAATAAGATTTTTTTGTGTGCTTTTTTGGTGAAAGTTTACACAGAGAATTAGGTTCTCCTTTTACAATTTTGGTACAAACTTTTCCATGCCATTGGTACAAAAGTATGCTTGGTAAGCATTAGACTTAAAGCTAGTTTGCTGTTTGTAGTTAGGTGTCATCAAGTTGGTTCTGACTCATAGCAACCATACATACAACAGAATGAAACACTGCCTGGTCCTGTACCATCCTCAAAATTGTTGCTATGTGTGAGGCCATTGTGTCAAGCCATCTTGTTGAAGGTCTTCCTCTTTTTCACTGACCCTCTATTTACCAAGCATGATGTCCTTCTCCATGGACTCATCTTTTCTGATAACATGTCCAAAGTACATGAAATGAAGTCTCACCATCCTTGCCCCAGGGAGCATTCTGTCTGTACTTTTTCCAAAATGGATTTGTTTGTTGTTCTTGGCAGTCCATAGTATATTCAATATTCATCACCCAACACCATAATTCAAATGCATCAGTTCTTCTTCAGCCTTCCTTATTTGTTATTGTCCAGTTTTCACATGCAAATGATGTGGCTGAAAATACCACAGCTTGGATTAGGCGCACCTTAGTCTTCAAGGTGACATCTTTCCCCTTTATTTATTTAGCTAGCTAGTTCCCTAAAAACTTCACTGTGGGAAGCTCACTCTGAAGGCTGGTTCTTGGCAAGCATATCTTGGTGTGGATGGCTTAGAGTCTTTAATGCAGCTACAGTGCACAATAGCCACCAGGCCAGCAAATTTTCAAGAAAGGAAGAATCTACTTTCCTATCGTTTGTATCTGGCAATTAAAGGATCTTGAAAGAAAGACTCAGTCTAAAGGCATTGTCTCTGACTGACCATAGTTTGCACTTGGCTACCCGGCTTTATTCTTATGTAATGTCTTTGGCATGAGACTCCAGGTTTCGTGAAAAGAAATCGTCTCAGGGCTTTGGAACACTCTATCATGGGTGAATTCTTTATTCACCTTTATGCTTGGTTTGCTGGGGGCGAAAGTCATAAAACAATTTTAATAACCCTGACCTCTTCCAAACCCAGAAGCTATGAGAGCAGTGTAATGAGAAATGTAAAACCCAGTGTTCTCACAGAACACAAACTCACCCAGAGGTCATAGAGAAAGAATTCTTAGTTCCTGTCCTAGCAGAATTGTTTCCAGAGAAATGAAACTTTGCTCACGTGCTGCTCTTATGATCTGAGCAGTCATGTTCTCAAAGAAGCTAACAACCAGAGTCTACTGTGACTTTGCTAAAGTGTAATGAAGACAAATCTTCCTCTACCCCTGAGTAAGGTCCTATGCACTGTGCATTTCCCCCAGGGCTGGGGAAGGTTTTTCCCAGCTCCACTCTTCAGCAGTTTTCCTGGTGATCACTGGAATTGACTGAAGGGGCACAGAGTTAAACACATCCTCGTGGCAATGGCTCTGGCACAGTGGCCTCCTTGCTGTTCTTGCCTCAGAGCATTTGTACTTGCTGATCCCACTGTTTGGACCATTCTTCCCTCAGAGTTTTGCATGGGTTACTCCCTCACCTCCTTTGGGGCTTTATTCACATATTGCCTTCTCAGTGAGTCCTTGCCTTCTCAGTGAGTCCTTCCCTGACCACCCAAATTAAAATTAATACTTCTCTCTTGTCCCACCACCCTCTTCCCTAGTTTTTTTCCCATAGCACTTACGTTACCTAACCTACTTTACCTTATGTATTTTGTTTAGTGTCTTCTGTCCTCCACCCTCACCAGAATGTATGGTCCATGAAGGCAGAGAATTGTATTCTGAGCGTTTAGAACTGTGCTTGGCACATGGTAGGTGATCATAAGTATTTATGGAATGAATGAAACTGATTTGGTGCCTCTAGCCTTATTTGCATCATCCTGAACCCCTTCAATGCCCAGTTTAATGCCAAAAAAGCTTTTCTTAGCCCACCTGACCAGAGGAATCCTTTCTCACTTTGTGCGTTCCTTTTGCAACCTTTCCCCCTTTCTGCTTTGTATTCCTGTCGTTTATGAACTTGCCTCATTTCTCCCACTGTTTTAAGTTCCTTAACATTAAAGAACATGGTTTGTCTGTTGTTGGCCTTTTCCCATCTTTGTTTTTGCCATCTTTCTAGCCCAAAGGATATATGCTCAGTATGCATTGTGGGTGGAGAGTGGGGAGGTTGTGAATTCCCAAGCTAAGGAGTTACAATGTAAGGTCTTTAAAACCAGAGAGAGCTCTGGAGCCTGGACACTGAATCCTGGCTGTGTGGCCTCGGCACACCCCACATTCTCTGAGCCTGGTCCTCCTATGTATGATGGACCAACGACCTCTTAGGCTCCTCTTAATGCTACGTGTGTTATGGGGCTGGAGGAGAGCAGTCCTCATCTTTGAGAGTCCACAGTCTGATGCAGATAAAATAAACATGTGGAAAGAGATTAAGGAATCAAAGAGAAAACCTGTGTGTAGAGCAGTTCTTCCTGGGATGGATAAGCATATCTAGTCTCATCCTCAATTCTGGAACTTCAGGGCACAAAACACTAGGAAACACCAGGAGGCTGCTTGGACTTTACATTCTGGAGAAGAAAAGAAAAAAAAAAAAAAAAAAAAAAGCCATACAGCTCACAGGGCTTCAGTTGGTTAAACTGTTTATCTTTCTGTCCCTTCCCTGGGGAGTTAACATTTGCAGGCAAACATTGGACTTTGAGGGTTTTTTTTCCCCTTTGCTTAGCTATTTGTGTACAAGTATGACTTGAATGAAGTCTCTAAAGGACTGACAACCCTCCATACCCCATTCTCATTCCCTTTTATTTCCCAAGAAAGACCTACTGAGTTTACACCCAAGAGTTTCAATGACTTAAAAAAAGTCCTCCATGTATTTTAGAAAGTCTTTTCAAATCCATAAACAATTCACTAACTGTATTCTTTAAACAAATCACTTATACTTTAACAACTCTAATACAACTCTTTATTTTTACCAACTGTCTTCCAGTTTACATTGTGGTGAACAGACCATACAAATAACCTTGTATTCTACATTTTTCTCTTAATATTTCTTTATGGATGTACACATTATTCCCAAAAGTATTCTTCTTAAATATCACAATTTGGTAAATTCAGGTTGACTCCATCACTGATTATTTACTGGAGTGGGTGCTGGACTAAAGCTTTGAAGGATACAAAAGATAAGAGTTGTCCTCTCCCCTCAAGGAGATATGATTCATGGGCAGATAAAATATACATACATGAAACAACCTAGGACAGCAAATAATTACATAGAAAATTGTGTGGTACACATTACGATGCACTCATGTTAAGTAGGCATTCCAGATAGTGAAGAGTTCATCAAACACAGGGGGAGAAGATGGAAGAGTTGATTTAGCAATGATTAGAAGCTTTAAAGAGGCAAAGGGGAAGAAGAGAAAGGAGAAATGATTCAGGTAGGGATAACTGGACAAAGGCATGAAGTTGCCAAATAAGGGAACCATACAATTAATTTTTCCCAGCCAATGCACTTCATGTACAGCCACCATCTGCCTACTGCTATGGGGCTGAACAAATTTCAGTGGAGCTTCCAGACTAAGACAAACTAGGAAGAAAGACCTGGTGATCTACTTGTGAAAATCAGACAGTAAAAACTCTATGGGTCACAGTGGTCCAATCCACAACTGATCATGGCAATGATGCAGGACCAGGCAGACTTTTGTTCCCTTGTTCATGGGGTCGCCATGAGATGGAGGCCAATTCAGTGGCAGCTAACAACATAACAATTAATTTGAGGGCCACTGAGGCAATTGGCTCAACAGGCACAGATGGTGAATTTGTTGAGGGAATAGGTCAATATGAGTCAAAGCCAACTTGATGGCACCTAAGAACTACAGTAAGATAAAAGATAGGAAAGTAGTGGGATTGAGGAGAGATTTGGAGTTTCCTGAGAGCCAGACAGAAGAACAAAGTTGATGTCACTGGGAAGGGATATGGCGAAATCCATGCTTTAGTCTCATTGGTCTAGTGGGGGTGTTGCAGCTTGTCTTTGTTGCTTTGTCTTTGAGATGGAGATCTATCCATTTAGATGTAGCTAGTAGACTAGGGGAATTTAAGATGCTAGCAAGGAGGAGATAGAAGGGGAAGTAGGCCCAAGGCCTTGGGAAGGGTTGGCCAGTCAGCACGCACACATAAACTTGCAGTCAAATCAGAACCTTGTCCTTATGGTTCACTGCTCCGTTTCTGCCTAAAACAATCCTGGCACAGAGGAAGTCCTCAGTAACTATTTGTTGAATGAGATCTGGAGTAAGTCTAGTTTTGCTAAGTTTCTGTGCAAAGTCTAGCACATCTCTATTCCTGCTCTAGGCCTCAATGTTACCACTGCAAGATGGAGTTAGTTTTTCAAGTGCACTTCATGGTTGTTTCAGGGCAGGTCAGGCCAGAAGGCCATCTGGATCTCATGAGCTAATGATGTAGAGCCTTGCTGAGGCCTGTAAGACTTGGCATTTGGGGTTGATGGCTTGAGATCCCAGTTAGTCATCCTGGCAACTGCTTCCTGCCTCCTTTCCTTGTTGTCTTCTATTTGGGTCTCTCTGGGTGGTAAGTGGATATTACCTGGACTCATCAATTATTACAGCTGGAAGGCAGTTTACACAGTAGCTCATGTGCCTTCCTCAAAAAACAGATGAACTGACTCAGGCCCAGGGGAACCAGGGCTGACCAGAGCCACTTGGTTTCATCCACAGCAAGGATCCCCTCAGCTCACAATTTAGCTGTATTCATGCACGTGTTTAATAAACATCACTGAGCACATACTGTGTGCCAGGCACCATTACAGGGCTAGCAAAATAGTAATACGCAAACATATAAATGCTGAGGTGAGGAGATCAACTTTCAATGAGATAAATAAGGTGGATGGTGAGGTTTCAAGGGAAAAACAGGAGAGTGGGGATAGGAAATGATGGGACTTATAATTGTAGAGAGGGTATCCCAGGAAGATCTCAGTGTGAAAAGAACATTGCAGGAAAGTGTTGAACAGGAAGTAGGGGAGAACATATGGCTATCTGGGTGAGGAGGGATGCAAGGGCCCTGCAGCAGTGGGTCTGGCATGTCCCAGGAACAGTGAAAAATGCCATGAGGGGAGAGTAAGGGGAAATGAAGTCTGAAAGGTAATGGGCAGGCTGTGTGGGGTCTGGTAGGCCATAGTGAAGCCTTCGTCTTTTATTCTTCCCACTTGCTACCCGTGTCTATTTCATGACTTGACATTTTCCTGTTGACTCTCAAGGGCACTAGGACCTCTGTAGGCAGTGGGGAGAATGGGGAAGCCAGCCTTTCAACAGGGCTCTTGAAACTGCTTAGCACTGTTGTGGGCAGCTGCCCATGCCATCTGTGCTAGGCCCGCCCCTGCTCCACTGCTCACAAGTCCATGACGTCAGCAGGACACAGTGGCCTCCCATTTCAGGAGAAAGAGATAGAGCACAAATGTAAAGCCAAACCAAATTAACTGAGTCTGTAGAATCTGCAAAATTGTCAGAGTAAATTTGTAACTGACTCCAGTGAACAGAGCTGAGTGTCCAAGCCTTGGCTGAGTGAAGGGTAGAACCAAATATATTTATGAAAAAGTGCCTGACAAGCAGTGATGCCCTTATGGTGGTCCATTCTCTTAGCCCAAACTTCTAATTTCTCATGTCCCATGCTTCCCGAGAGTGCTCCATGCTCATGCAAATGAGGGCCTTTGCTGTGTTGAGCCTGCCAGGGGCCAAAGTGGATGCCATGTTCTGAATGGGCAGCTGGGGCAATTGGTTGATTAGCACTGTAGTTTGAGAGCAAGCTCCTGCCTGCCAGAGTTCCCACCCCCAAGAAGAAACTGTTACCTCCAATGGCCAGGTGGGCAAGACCAGGTGGGTGGGTCCATTTTCCTGGATATTGTCCTGATGACCAGCCTCCTCTGGTCTGCAGATGGCCCTGAAGGGGACTGAATAGAGCCAGAAGTAAGAGCCAGAGCATTGTCAGAGTCAGCCAAACTGGACTTGGACTCTGGCTTTGGCTGTGGTTCTCATCTGTGTGCCCCATTTTCTTCTCCAACAGAGTTCAGTTCAGGAGTCAAAGTCAACTCAATTGCATAATCAGTTATTATCTTTTAGTTGCCAGGGAGTACTGCTGTCCATTGCAGGGAAGATGAATGTAGATCAGGCACAAAGCCTCCCTTTAGGGAGATTGACTCCCTTGTGTGTGCTAATCCTCATACATGTTTGTGGGAGGCAGGCTGGGGTACAGTAGGAAGAGTTCTGAACTAGAGTGAGATGGTTTCATCCCAAAGCCTGGCTACTCAACCTCCTCCTTATGGGCTTTTGGGTCTGCCATGTATCTTCTCAAAGTCTTGATATCTGCTGCTGCTCAGCAGGGATAGTAATACCCTGTCTGCATCAGAGGCGTTGTTGGAAGGACCAGATAGGGCATCATCTATAAGTAGTAAAGTACTCTACACACATGGGATTATACATTCATGAATGTTCACACAATGTAATCAAACATAGAAACACACAGTTATCATGCTGATAAAAAGGAACAGCCTAAAATCAAATGAGAGCAAAAAAAGAAACCCCAGAAAAGGATGCAGGTTGCCATTCCAAATGCATCTCCATGTGTGGGTGTGTTGATTTATGTTGGTCTATGTGCTTCCCAGACTCCCTGAGTCCCAGGCCTCCAAACCTAGTTGTCTAATAGAAGAAGAATGCCCCTGCTGTCTGTCAAGAGATTGCCTTGTTCCTAGGTTGAGACCATCATTATCATGAGCTACAGACATTATTAAACATGTACTCAGTGAGAGGCATGGGGCTACAAGGAGACCTTACACTTAACACCCAATACTGTGTGCACAACATTTTACACAACATGCCAAACATTTTACAGACATTCTTTCACTTTATTGTTGACCATAACATTGCAAGATAAGTACTGTTGTCTTCATTTTATAGATAACAGCAACAAATAATACTTAATAAACACTTACAAAGTGTTTAACAGGTGTAAATGCATTTAATACTCACAATAGCCCTGTGAGGTAAGTACTATTTATTCTCACTTTATGGAGGAGGAAACTGAGGCAAACTGGTTAAGTATCTTCTCTAAGGTCATACAGCTAGTATGTGGTTATGGTGAACTGCCTGCTTATTCTCAGATTATTTCTCTATCCTTCCTAACCTATGTGTTATATCACAGAGAATTACATTTCTCAGGCTCTCTTGCTCTCTGGCTTCCAGGTTGGTTCAGCCAATAGGAAGCACTAGTGGAAACCTGAGGAGCTCTGGTGTCATAGTGCCTAAGGCATTTGATTGCTAACCAGAAGCCTGGCAGTTCAAATCCACCAGCCACTCCTTGGAAGGAAGGTTGGGCAATCTACTTCCATAGTGATACCACCTTGGAAACCCAAGGAGGGGTTGCTATGAGTTGGGTTCCACTTGACGGCACATAACATCAACAACAACAGTGGAAACTTGAGAGGGAAGAAGAGGAGACAAGTGAGGGTATTTTCCCCCATCTCTCTCAGCTTCCTGTGGTAGATCTGGTACCAACTATACCTCCTGGATGAATCCAGTACCTGTTCTACAGCCTCTCCCCTCCTGCTCCCAGCTCCCATCAGACAGCCTCTATGGAATCCTAGATGTCACCAGATAGCCCTCACTCTTAGATGTCACCAGATAGCCCTCACTCTGGGCTTTAACAACACTGTCTCTTCTCATTGTGCCCCCTGTATAGTAGCTTCCTGTGCTTGCATTCAACTTCTTAGTCCTTCCATCTCCAGTGTCACTAATCCTCTCTGCTCCAATGTTAAATTCTCTCTACTTGGTAGACCTAGAACACTTTTTGTTGTTCTGGGCGAACCCTTACTGATGCTTGGGCAATGCGACCATAGAGCTCATAGTCTTAATCTTTTCACGCGAGAAAACACTCAGACTTACATAACTTGCTCTGGGTTGCAAAACTAATGAAATATAATATCAACCAAAAAAAAAAATTGGGAAAATACAGAAAAATGAGAAGATAGCCTTTCAGATATCAAAGCATAGCCTTGTTTTGATAACAATGTGGTGCTGACATAGAATCAGAGGAATAAATCAGTGGGACAGAATAGAATCAGAAACAGCCATGGGGGTTGAAGAATATTTTGCTGTTAAAAAGAGCATGTCTTAGTCATCTAATGCTGCTATAATATAAATAGCAAAAGTGGTAGCTTTAATATTTTCTCAATTTAGAGGCTAGAAATCCAAATTCAGAATGCTGGCTCTCGAAGGTTTTCTCTCTGTTGACTTTGAAGGAAGGTTCTTGTTCTTTTTTGAGCTTGGATTCCTGAACCATCTTCATGTGGCTTGGCATCTCCCTTCCCTCATATCTGCTTCCTAGCTTGCATTTCATCTCTTTTACATCTCAAAAGAAATGAGCTCAAGATACCTCATACACTAACCCTGGCTCATTAACAAAACAAAGACAATTCATTCCCAAATGTGATTATAGCACAGGCATGTTGTTGTTGTTATATGCTGTTGAATCATCCCGACTCATAGTGACCCCTCCTTGGGTTTCTGAGGCAGTATACTACAGAAGTAGATTGCCCCATCTTCCTTCTGAGGAGTGGCTGGTGGGTTTGAACTGCCAGCCTTTTGGTTAGCAGTCAAGTGCTTTAGGCACTATGCTACCAGAGCTCCCAGGCATGGAGGTTAGGATTTACAACACACATTTTTCGGGGACACAGTTTAATCCATAGAAGCTCCTTTCAAATATATAGGGAAATACTAGTAGAGGGATAATTGACCCATTAATTTAGGAAAAGACCCCAGACAGGTTAAGGAGCTAAACTACATGAAAGTTCTAGAAAGAAATAAAGGAATACTTTATTTATTTAATGTTGGAATCAGGAAAGCTCTTTCCAAGCAATATTGAAAACAAAAAAACCATAAAGGATAAAGCTGACAGATTTACAATTTACATAACAATTAAAAATGTTAAATTTTGGTATGGAAAAGAACTCAGAGTTCTAAAGAAGTTTTTGCCTAATTGACTTTGTGTATTTTGACTTTGTGCATCTTTGAAATACTCTGAAGATGGAGAAGGAAGCTTGGAGTTTTGATTTATGGGTGCTCTTCTTGTTCCTTGGATGGGAGAAATTGTGCGTTACTAGCCCTTCACCCAGCTTGACACATAAAGAGACACCTAATAAGGTTGGTAAGATTCTGCCTGTTCCTTCATAGGTGGTTTTTATTGGGTCCTAACGCTGCCAAATAAGAAAATCCAAAGAAACCAAACCCACTGCTGTCGAGTCAGATCTGACTCATAGTGACACCTTGGGTTTCTGAGGTGCTATCTCTTGGGTTTACAAGGCAATATCTCTATGGAAGTAGATTGCCCAACCTTCCTTCTGCCAGCCTTCTGGTTAGCAGTCAAGTGCCTTAGGCACTATGCCACCAGAGCTCCTGCAAAATAAGGAAAGCTTAAGCTAAAGTCGTTGGGAAAATGGAGATAAATAGTATAGGATTTCTGTACCCTTTTAAAAGAAAGTTATCACTTGGCCTGCTTATTCTTTGCTCAGAGACATTTGGGGGAGCAAGGGAGGCTAGAACAAAGAAGCTTCTGAATAACTGAGAAGTGGGCATATAAAGCAGTGTGGAGAGACATAGCCCACAGGAGCAGGGCAGCCAAAAAGAGCATTTAGTACTTAATTAGTTTATGTTAATAAGTTTGAGGCTTTTCTCTTTACAGAAAACTTTAGCACAGAGTGGTTTCATTTATTTTCCTTCTATGATACAGACTGAGACTCTGAACAGTTTAAATGATTTTGTTTCTAGTTTGAGTAACTTTTCCACCTAATTTTTTTTTTTTTCTAAATTACAGCTTTTCTTCATGTTATTTATATATATATAATTAAAAGATAGAATAATTTGAAACCTTAGTGATTTCTTGGCAACTGTTAAATGGATGTTTTGCCCTGACTCAGAACACTGGGTTTTTTGTCCAAATGTGCCTTGTGGAATTATTTAGTGAACCTTTTCCAATAAAATAAACTTGTTTTTGTTGGAAAAAATAGAAAAAGAATGCAGTAGATCTATCCAAAAGATAACCATGATGCTTTTACATGCACACACACAAACACAACAAGTACCAGAACATATGTATAGTATAGCCTGTTTTGTAAAAAATAGAAAAATAAAAAGAAATTTATACATCACATATGTATATATGTATAACAAAAGTTGTAGAAGTTTCTGCTAGGGGTGATGGGAAAATTTGGGAACTGTTAAGGGTAATGATTGTGCAATATGATGAACATGATTAATGTCACTGAATTGTAAATGTAAAGATTTTTTAAATAGCAGATGTTTTGTTACACAGATATTTACCACACACACAAGGTGTATATGGAAGGACACTTGATAATTGTTGATAGTAGCTACTTCTGGAAAGTGGGGAATAAAGAGAGTAAGGGAAGAGGTTAAGATCCATGTACTTTATGCATTTCTATATTATTTTTCTATAAGAAGAACATATTACTATGTAATTTTGTATTCTAATAAAAAGAATTAAACAAAGATAGTGAGAACAGTAAAAACCTTGTATAGTGCTGAATATGAACCCCTCAGGTTGAAAGGCACTCAAACTATGACTGGTGAAGAGCTGCTTTCTCAAAGTAGAATCAACCTTTATGACACAGATGTAGTAAAGCTTTCAGGACCTTCATTTGCTAATGTGCCATGACTCAAAATGAGAAGAAACAGCTGCAAATATCTATTAATAAACAAAACGTGAAATGTATGAATCTGGAAAATTAGAAAGTGTCAAAAATGAAAGGGAATGCATAAAGATTGATATCCTAGTATTAGTGAGGTGAAATGGACTGATATTGTTCATTTTGAATCATGCAATCGTATGGTCTACTGTGCTGGCAACGATGAATTGAAGAGGAAATGTGTCTCATTCATCTTCAAAAAGAACATTTCAAGATCCATTCTGAAGTATAACACTGTCAATAATAGGATAATATCCATATGCCTACAAGGAGGACCAGTTCATATGATTATTATTCAAGTTTAAGCACCATCCACTAAGGCCAAAGATAAAAAAAATTTGAGGTTTTTTCCCACTTTTTGCGTTTTGAATTTGCCCAACCTTCCATTTAGGTTGCTTTGGAATTAGTGGTTATTGGAATGTAAAAGTTGGAAACAAAGAAGACAGGTAAGTAGTTGGAAAATTTGGCTCTGGTAATAAAAATTACATCAGAGATTGCATGATAGAATTTTGCAAGACCAATGACCTATTCATTGGAAATACCTCTTTTTAACAATATAAACAACAACTATACACATAGACTTCACAGATGAAATATGTAGGAATCAAATTGACTATATCTGTGGAAAGAGATATTGGAGAAGCTCAATATCATTCAGGCAGAACAAGGCCAGGGTCCAACTGCAGAACAGATGACCAATTGCTCTCATGCAAGTTCAATTTGAAGCTGAAGAAATTTGAAATAAATTACAAGAGCCAACATGTAAACTTGAGTATGTTCCACCTGGATTTAGAGACCGTCTCAAGTATAGATTTGACTCACTGAACACACTGATAACCAGATCAGAAGAGTTGTCAGATGACATCAGGGACATGAGGGAAGCAAAAGGTCATTAAAAAGACAGAAATGAGAAAAAGATCGAAATGGTTATCAGAAGAGACTCTGGAATTTGCGCTTGTGTAAAGAGTTGCTAAGGCAAGTGGAAGAAATGAGGAAGGGCAGCTCAAGAAGACAAAGTAAATTACTATAATGAAATGTGCAAGGGCCTGGAGTTAGGAAACCGAAAGAGAACACACTGGACATTTCTCAAGCTGAAAGAACTGAAGAAAGAATTCAAGACTTGAATTGCGATATTTAAGGATTTAATAGACAAAAACTGAACGGCTCAGGAAGCATCAAAGAAGATGGAAAGAATCCACAGAGTCACTGTATCAAAAAGAATTGGTTGACATGCAATCATTTTGAAATTAAATATGTTCAAGAACCGATGGTACTGAAGGAAGAAATCCAAGTTGCACTGAAGATATTAGCAAAAAACAAGCCTCCAGGAATTGAGGAATACCAATTGAGATGTGTCAACAAACAGAAGCAACATGTGAAGTGCTCATTCATCTATGCCAAGAAATTTGCAAGATAGCTACAAGACCAACTAACTGGAAGAGCTTCATACATGTGTCTATTCCAAAGAATGGTATTCCAACAGAATGAGGAAATTATTGAACATTGTTGATACTACAAGCAAGTAAAGTTTTGCTGAAGATACATTGATAAGCCACTGCCAGAAATTCCAGTCAGATTCAGAAGAAGACATTAAATAAGGGATATCACTGTTGATGTCAGATGGATCTTGGATGAAAGCAGAGAATACCAGAAAGATGTTTATTTGTGTTTTATTGACTATGCAAACTCTGTGCATCATAACAAATTATGGATAACATTACAAAGAATGGGAATACCAGCACACTTAATTGTGCTCATGAAGAACCTATACATAGATCAAAAGCCTGCCATTTGAATAGAACAAGGGGATACTGCAAAGTTTAAAATCAGGAAGGGTGTGCATCATGGTTATATTCTTTCAGAATACTTTTTCAAACTATATGCTGAACAAATAATCTGAGAAGCTGGACTATATGAAGAAGAATGTGGCATCGGGATTGAAGGAAGAGTCATTAACAATTTACAATATGTAAATTGCTGAAAACTCAGAAGACTTGAAGCACTTACTGATGAAGATCAAAGACTACAGCCTTCAGTATGGATTACACCTCAACATAAAGAAAACAAAAATCCTCACAATGGGACCAATAGGCAACATTATGATAAACAGATAAAAGATCATACTTGTGAAGGATTTAATTTTACTTGGATCCATAATCAATCCCCATGGAAGTAGCAGTCAAGAAATCAAATGACATTACATTGGGCAAATCTGCTACGAAAGACTTATTTCAAGTGTTCAAAAGCAAAGATGTCACCTTCAGGACTAAGATGTGCCTGACCCAAGCTATGGTATTTTCAGTCACCTCATAGGCAGCTGGACAAAAAATAAGGAAGACTGAAGAAGAATTGATGCATTTGAATTATGGTGTTGGTGAAGAATATTGAATATACCATGGATTGCCAGAGAACTTCTTGGAAGAAGTATAACCAGAATGCTCCTTAGAAAGGAGGCTGGCAATACTTCATCTCATTTACTTTGGGCATGTTGTCAGGAGGAACCAGTCCTTGGAGAAGGATTTGTTGTTGTTGTTAGGATAGCATGTTTGTAATGTAGAAAAAACTAAAAACCAAACTCACTGGTGTCAAGTCGGATCCAACTCATAGCAACCCCTACTTGGGTTTCCGAGCAGTATCACTGCGGAAGTAGATTGCCCAACCTTCCTTCTGAGGAGCAGCTGGTGGGTTTGAACCACCAGTGTGTTAGACGGGTTCTCTAGAGAAACAAAACCAGTAAAGCTTATAGAGAGAGAGAGAGAGAGAGAGAGAGAGAAATTTATCTTAGGAAAATGGCTTACACACTTATAGAAGCTGGCAAGTCCCAAGTTCTTGGATCAAACATCAAGCTGGAGGCTTTTCCCGACTCATGCAGCTGCAGGGGCTGAGGAGCTCAAGGTTGGCAGGCAGTATACTGTCTGTTGAGTCCAGTGAATGACAAATCCAATATCTCCAGGCCGAATGGTGGATTGTTCGCTCATGGACAGTTGTAGGCAGCACAACAGAATCCCGATCCACAGAAGAGTGTCTCTTTTCCCAAGATGTCCATAAATATACTGGAAGCAGGCCATAGCCTTAGGGAAACTCCCTTTCAATGGATTGGCTGCTCAAAACATCTGATCCCATCATTGGAACAACCCACATCACAACTGCTTAAATCACACAGAATTGTGGCCCAGCCAAGTTGACACACAGCTCCAACTATCACAACCAGCCTTCTGGTTAGCAGTCAAATGCCTTAAGCACTAGAGGAAACTCCTCAATGAGATGGATTGACACAGTGGCTGCAATAATGGGCTCAAATATAAAAATGATTGTGAGGCTGGTACAGGACTGGACAGTGTTTCATTCTGTTGTACATAGGGCTGCTATGAGTCAAAACTGACATGACGGTACCTGACAACAGCAACAGTAGTGAGACAGAGAGTCAGAAGTTCAATATAAGCTGCCCTCTGATCCCAGGCTCTTCTGGTCATGGAGAGGACAGCACTTGCTCCTGCAGAAAAGAGCAATAGTGCGATGTTAACTGTCTGAGAAGAGAGTCTCAAGAGTCTGGTGGTGAGACTGATCACTGAGCCATGGACAGTTGGGTAAGAAGGAGGATATTCCAGGCAAAGGGAATGTCTGGGGCGGGGTGTGTGTGTGTGTGTGTGGAGACAACAAAGGCACAAGGCAGCATGAGTATGGCTGCCAGGGTGTGTGAGACAACCACCGGGCTGGAGTGCTCAGGCAGGTGAGTGTAAGGGATGAGCGGGAGAGGTGAGAAGGAAGCAGAAGTGTGAAAGGGCAAGGGGATGGACTTAATCCTGAGCAAATGTGGAGCCTGTGCTTTGAGGAAAATGATCAAAACAGCAGTTCCCAAAGTATCATTCAGGGACTCCAGGGGTCCCTAAGATCCTTCCAGGGAGTCCATGAATTCAAAATTATTTTTGTAATAATATTATTATTTGCCCTCTTTATTCTCATCCTCTCCTGAGTGTACAGTGGAGTTTTCCTGAGGCTAAATGATGTATAATGGTATTACTCTGATGTTAATGTATAAGGGGTGTATGCTTTTTTTTTTAAAAAATGCATTTTATTGAAATATAATTTATGTACAGTGAAATACCCAAAACTAAAGTGACAAGAGTCAATGCATTTTTTTTTGTTGTTGTTGTTTTTTACAGTGTTTCCTCTTTTCCCCACCCACCCCTGGTAACTCAAGAAAGTTTCCTTTCATATATAAACCTTTCCTTGACTTTTCACAATAGTGGACTAATACGATATTTGTCCTTCTGTGATTGACTTATTTCACTCAGCATAATGTCCTCCAAGTTCATCCATATTATGTGGTGATTTTGAAGATTCTACATTATTCCTTAGTGTTGCATAGTATTCCATTGTGTGTATGTACCACAGTTTGGTTATTCATTCTTCTCTTGATGGCACGTAGGTTGTTTCCATCTTTTTGCAATTATAAATAGTGCTGCGATGAACATGGGTGTGCATATGTCTGTTCTTGTCCTGGCTCTCACTTCTTTAGGATATATACCTAGTAATGGAATTGCTGGATGAAATAGTATTTCTAATTCCAGCTTTTTAAGGAATCGCCATACTGTTTTCCACAGTGGCTGTGTCATTTTACAGTCCCACCAGCAGTGTATGAAAGTCCCAATCTCTCCACATCCTCACCAGTATTTGCTACTTTCTGTCTTGCTGAACTTTGCCATTAGTGGTGGGGTGAGATGGTATCTCATTGTTGTTTTGATTTGCATCTCTCTGATGGCTAATGATTGTGAGCATTTCTTCATGTATTTTCTGGCTACCTGAATATCCTCTTTGGTGAAGTGTCTATTCATGTCTTCTGCCCATTTTTTAATTGGATGGTTGATCTTTTTTGTTGTTGAGGTGTTGGAATTTTCGATAAATTTTAGAGATAAGTCCCTTGTCAGATATCTAATTATCGACAAGTATGAATTTGTTGCTGTCTTTTTGTTATGCACTTTTTTTATGGTATTGATTTCTTTGTTCCATATAATTTTCTGTGCTGAGCTCGTTTTGTTTATGAATTGTGTTATCACTTCCTTTGTTGCTATTGTTTTAGTATTTGCTAAATATTTGTACTGGTCCTCTTTTTTTATTTTGATGTGGAGGTTTATCATTTTTCTTTGAGGTGATTTATAATTTTCTTCCCAAGTTTAGAATAGTCTGTTCTATCTTGTAGTTGTCTTGACTTTCCTACCATTTAGAAGTTCTTTAACTACACAGTTTTTTTCCTCTTTTTGGTTTGTAGTTGTCCTCATTTGTCAATTGATGTCTCTGGTTCCATGTTTCCAATCTTGTAGGCTTATTTACTTTGGATACTTCCATAGCTGGGTTGGTTTCTGGGTATGTCACCATGTGTATTAATGGTTGATTGTTGTTTGCTGTTGTTGGTTCTCTGTCCAGTGGACTCTCTTTAGCATCTCTTATAAGGTTGGTCTGGTTTTAACAAATTTCCTAAATTTCTGCTTAACTGGAAATATCCTAATTTCACCATTATATTTGAGGGAAAATTTTGCTGGGTATATAATTCTTGGTTGGAAATTTTTTCCTTTCAGGGTTTTATATATCTCATCCCATCATCTTCTTGCTTACATAGCTTCTGCTGAGAAATCCAAGCTTAGTCTTATTGGTTGTTCCTTGTAGGTAACTTTTTGTTTTTCCTGTGCTGCTTTCAGGATTCTTTCTTTCTTGGTTGGGGTAACACTTGCACATTCATACATCAGTTGCTCTTGCATTGTCTGGATGAGAGTGTAGCTGGCAGGTTGACTAGACTCCTGCCTAGAAATATAATGGAATGGGAATAAGGCAGGACTTCTCACTTGCTTCAAATAGAGTCCTTTCTCAGATATTTAACACTCCCTCTCTCACCGTAAGTAGTTTATGCAATTTTCTTCAGTATCCTTCCTTTGGGACATGGTAATCTTATTTTTTCCATGCTTTTCTGGAGGACTTAGAGTACTGAGTATTTATCAGGGAATTTGTGCCCAGGCCAGAACCAGTAGTACTTAAGGGGCTGGAATCAGGATCCAGATTTCCTTGGCCAACTGTTTCAAGTAAATTAGGTAAGAATGATGAATACCTTCACCAAAGATTTCAGTTGAAAAAGATCTATAACACCAGAATGATCTCCATTTTAAGGAAAATACCCTTGTTATTAGTAATGAGCTTAGGAAGATTTAGTTGGGCAAATTCCTAATACAGTACTACTTCCTTTATGTTCTATGCCAGCTTTTGTTCTCAAATGCCAGGTGTGAGTTTCTCATTGTAATAGCTTTATGAAACATGGCATGTTTAAACATAACCTTTCTACTACTGCTCACTTCTGAATTCTGTTTTACATTCCTAAAATGGCTAAAAACAAAGATCTTTTGAAAGATGTTAATTAATCTTTCAATAGCTAGAAATTTGACCAAGCAACATGATCCTAAGACTATTTGGGAGTCAGTAAGGCGATGAAGTCCAACAGATATGAGTTGGGATTAGTTGGTGACCCTAACTAAGCTATGTAACACCTCTAAGCCTTGATATCTTCACTTGTGAAAGGGAGATGAAAAATTCATTCAAAATTATACTTTTAATGTTTATCACATTGTCCTAGGCACCCAGGAATACAAGGATAAACAAGACAAGGTTGCTTCCTGTTCTTACGAAGTTATCACTGCAGGACATCGATACTAAACAAAAGATTATATAATTAAGTAACAGTTTCAATTCAATAAGAGCACCTCCTCAGCAGATGCTGTAAGAATTAAATGAGCCAATTCAGAGTCAAGTATATTCAAAACTGGTGTTGTTAATACTATTTATTAATAGTATTATAAACCTCCAACACTTCAAAATCAAGAAGACAAACAATCCAATTAAAAAAGGGGCAAAAGACATGAACAGAGGTTTCAACAAAGATATTCAAGCAATCAACAAACACATGAAGAAATGCCTGCAATCATTAGTCATTAGAGAGATGCAAATTAAAACAACAATGAGATATCATTTCACCCCAGCAATAATAGCAAAATCCAACAAGACAGAAAACAAAAAAATGCTAGTGAAGGTGTGGAGAGATTGGAACTCTCTTACACTGCTGATGGGACTGTAAAATGGTACTACTGTGGAAAATGGTGTGGCACTTCTTTAAAAAGTGTGTATGAACTACTGTATGGAAAACGAATTTGCTCTGTAAACTTTCACTCAAATCACAAGAAAAATTAAAAAAAAAAAGTTGGAAATAGAAATATCAATTAATCCAGCAATCCTCCTACTAGGAATATATCTGAAAGAGGTGAGATCCAGGATATGATTAGATATATGCACACCTAAGTTCATTGCAGCACTATTTACAATAGCAAAAAGATGGAAACGACCTAAGTACCCAACAACAGATGAATGGATAACAAAACTATGGTACATACACACAATGGAATACTATGCAACATTAAAGAATAATGAAAACCAGCTAATCGCCTCGTAATGTAGATAAACTTGGAAGATATTATGCTGAGTGAAATAAGTCAAATTACAGGACAAATATTGTATGAGTCCATTATTACAAAATATCAAAGAAAGGTATACACAGGGAAGGAAATTTCTTTTGTTGGTTACCAGGGATGGGCAGGGAGGAAAAATTGATTGATAGTTAAGAGACAGATGTTGATTTGGATAAAGGGAAAGACAATATAACAAAAGCATGTGACCATGCCCATATTCATCGCAGAACTATTTACAACAGCAAAAAGATGGAAACAACCTAGGTGCCCATCAATAGAAGAATGGATTACCAAACTATGGTACATACACACAATGGAATACAGAGAATAACATAGAATCAGCAAAACACTGCACAACATGGATGAACTTGAAGGACATTATGCTGAGCGAAATAAATCAATCACAGAAGGACAAATATTTTATCAGTCCATTATTGTAAAAAGTCAAGGAAAGGTTTATATATGGAGGAAATTTTCTTTGTTGGTTATCAGGGGTGGGAGGGGAGGGGAGGGAATACTGTTAGATAGGTAGAGACAATTATTTATTTGGGTGAAGAGAAGGGCAATGTACCAAATGTGAGTGATCAACATGGTGGCATTGAGGAAGAGGAAGACATAGAGAGGTGCATGGGAGGTACAGACAACAAAGAGGAACCCTTTTGCAAATACAGTACTGCACTGTCAGTGAAGACAAATATAGATATACAGGTGGATACATGGGTGGACAGGCTGAACGATTAGATATGTCTATGTAGGGGGGATTGGGCCCATGACCATGTATAGGGTTGGCAGACAATGTTTCTACAAGTGTACTTGTATGTTCTATAAGAATTCCCAGGTATATAGTAGAGCTGACAAGGGACAGGGTTGTAGTAACTTCTTGGCCACAGCCAGCTACCCAGAGGGAGCGAGTAGTTGAACCTGTGGGCTAGGGACCATAGTCACAGGGGACATCAAGTTCAATTGGCATAGCATACTACACAAAAACATTGTTCCACATCCTACTTTGGTGAGTAG
>NW_006921818.1:4915969-4918299 GCF_000298275.1 Orycteropus afer afer | reverse complement strand
GAATTGAACTCACTCCTGTGGTTTCCAGCCAAACAAAAGACAGTCATATAAACTGAACACGGAGAAATCGGGAAGCAGGAGAGCATGGGAGGGAATGATGCAGGGAAGAGGTAACTATGGGGAGGAAGATTCATAAAACAAAATGTGCATGAACTGTTGAACATAAAACCAATTTACTTTACCAGATGAAATACACAGGATGGCACAGGACTTTGTAAAATTTCACCCGTAACAGCCATCACATGACTTGAGTATGCATCCCTTATAGCAAACAGAAATGCAAGCACTCCCCCGTATGTTGGAGATATGCCCTTATCAATCTAATGATTGATAAGAATCTAAGAATTAACCAGACAAGCAGCACCTAACTGTGACCTTGAGGCCACAAGAAGTGGGGAATGTGAACTCAAGAGTTGCCAAGTGTCCCTGAATCCTTCTGTGTATCAGGTATTGTCCAGAGAAAGAAAATATGTTTTGCCTACATATAGATATTGCCATAAACAGATAAGATATCTGATTATATGTATGTAGATATTGATATAATTGATCCAGTATTATTGTTGCTGTTAGGTGTCATCCAGTCAGTTCTGACTCACGACCCATGTACAACAGATCGAAAGACTGCCCAGTCCTGTGCCAGCCTGTGTATTCCACCTGGCAAGGTCCATGTGTATCGTTACTGTTTATGTTGTTGAAGAAAGGTATTTGCAATAAGAATAAGAATAAGAGTTGGTCTTGCAAAATTTTATCATGTGGTCTCCAGCGTCATTTCTACCTCCAAGGCCGTATTTTCCAACTACCAATGCTGCTTCTTTGTTTTCCACTTTTGCAATCCAATAACTAGGCATTCCAATAACCACACTTCTTGAGTGCATGTTTGATCACTTTCAAAATGCAAAAATTGGTAAAAAAAATTTCGCTTTCTTCATCCTTGGCACTACTAGTTTATATATAAATTTGAATAATAGTTGTATTAACCAGTGTTCCTTGTAGATGTATGGCTATTATCCTGTGACTGACAGCATTGAACTTCACGACAGATCTTTGACAATGAATGTGACACCATTCTTGTTCAATTTGTCATTCCCAACACAGTAGACCTTATGATTGTCTGATTCAAAAATGAGTAATATTGGTTCATTTCAGCTCACTAATGTCTAGAATATTGATCTTAATATAGACCATTTCATTTTTGATAACTCCCAATTTTCCTAGATTGATACCTTGTACTTTCCATGTTCTAATTATTAATGGATGTTTGTAGCTGTTTCTTTTCATTGTGAGCCATGCCACATCAAGAAATGAAGATCCCGTAAGCTTTACTCCATTCATATCATTAAGGTCAGTTCTACTTTGAGGAGGGAGCTCTTTCCCAGTCATATTTTAAGTGCCTTCCAAGCATCTTCCTGTACTCTATCAGACAGTGTTCTGCTGCTATTCATAATGTTTTCACTCGCCAATTTTTTTAGTAGGTCATCATGTCCCTTTTCTTAGTCTGGAAGCTCTGCTGAAGCCTGTCCACCATGGGTGACCTTACTAGTATTTGAAATCTCAGTGGCATAGCTTCCGGCATCACAGCAACATGCAAGCCACCATAGTATGACAAACTGACAAATGAGTGATGGTGACAGTACAGATTCTTTTAAATGAATTGCTGAAGCCTTACTAGCATTTTTTTTCATTATAAATTTTCTCAGTCAAGCCTTAACCTGTGTTTTGCTGGCTTAAACCTTTAACAGCCTCTTGTTGCTCTCAGGATAAAGTCCAAATTCCCCCCCAGACTTGCAGGCTATAAAATTCTGCTGATTTCTCTTGGCGTTGTTCCATGACACCACCCCCACCCCTGACTAGCCACCAAGCTCTGACATGAAGACTCTTCTAGGCCATGGCTTAGAGCCCCTGGGGCCCAACTCAATACTTGTTCTGTCATGAGCAGATCCAGACTTCCTGAGTGAGGGAAAGTATCAACCCTGCCCTCAGGCATCATGCCAGTTGAGGTGGGCTGGCCTCCACTAGGTGTGGGTCCACTCAGGAGCTGAAACCTGAACAAGCCTCCTCTCTAGCCTATCTGTTCTCTATGTCCAGGCTCCATTACACTCTCTCCCACCTTTCCCTCTGGGATTCATTGAGGCCCAGGGACAGGTGAACCCAGTGCTGTGTCTCCTGAGTCCTCGAGCCCCCTCCTCCCATCACTGTTGCATCAACTCTGCGTCATTGCCATCCCTCCAAACAAAAGCACGAGCCAATTTCTGAATTAAAGTAGTTTTATTTCCAAGAGTTTTAAAACAAATAATCTTGGAAGAGCCACAAAGCTTTTTTTTTTTTTTTTT
>NW_006921818.1:4911946-4915075 GCF_000298275.1 Orycteropus afer afer | reverse complement strand
TTTGAGGTTTGTTCCACATTGTTCTCCCACTCTATAAAGGATCTCCTGCACTGATCCCTTTCTGAGTGGGTGACAGTGGTAGCGGGGCACCATCCGTTCTGGTCACATGGTCATGTAGGCTGAGGATCGCATGGTCTACTAATTCCTTGGACTAATTGTTTCCATGCATCTTCAGTTTTCTTCTTTTTTGCTGCAGAGGAGGAGAGACCCATTGTTGCATGCACATGGCTGCTTGCAAGCTTATAAGACCCCAGTCCCTACTCACCAAAGTAGGATTTGGAACAATATTTTTGTGTAGTATGTTGTGCCAGTTGAACTTGATGTTCCCTGTGACCATGATCCTGAGTCCACACATCCAACAACTTGTTCCATCAGAGTGGTTGACTGTGCCAAAGATGTTATCATAACTTTGCCCCCGTTAGTCCTAGTTATATGGACATTCTGACAGCACATACAAATGCTTATGTAAAAATATTGTCTGCCAACCTTATATATGGTCATAGGTATATTCCCTTTTGCTTAGACATACTTATCATTCAGCTGTCTACCCATCTCCTTACCTGTAGATTATGTTTGTTGTCACTGATATGCAGTATTGTATATGTAAAAGGGTTTATCTTTGTTGTCTATACCTCTCGTGCATCTCTCTGTGCCGTCCTTTTCCTTAGTGTTATTATGTGGGTCACTTGCTTTTGATATATTGCTTTTTCCTTCACCGAAATCAATACTTGTCTTTACCTATCTAGCAGTGTTCTCTCCCCTCCCCTCCCATTTCTGGTAACCAACAAAGAAAGTTTCCTTCCATGTATAAACTTTTCATCGACTTTTTATAATAGTGAACTAATAACAATATTTGTCCTTCTGGGATTGACTTATTTCACTCACTATAATGTCTTCCAAGTTCATGCACATTATGTGGTGTTTCGCAGATTCTACATTATCTTTTAGTGTTGTGTAGTATTTCATTGTCTGTATGTACCACAGTTTGGTTATCCATTCTTCTGTTGATGGCTCTTAGGTTGTTTCCATCTCTTTGCTATTGTGAATAGTGCTGAGATGAATATGGTGTGCATATATATGTTCATATCCTGGCTCTCACTTCTTTAGGATATATATTTTGTAACAGGATTGCTGGGTCAAATGGTATTTCTATTTCCAACTTTTTAATGAATCTCTATACTTATTTCCACAGTGGTTGTATTATTTTACAGTCCCACCAGCAGAGTATGAGAGTCCCAATCTCTCCACATCCTCACCAGCATTTGTTATTTTCTGTCTTGTTGAACACTGTTATTAGTGCTGGAGATAGACAGTATCTCATTGTTGTTTTGATTTACATCTCTTAAACAGAAAGCTGGTGGTTCAAACCCACCAACCACTCCTCAGAAGGAAGGTTGGGCAATCTTCTTCCATAGAGATACCGCCTCAGAAACCCAAGGAGTGGTGGCTATGAGTCAGATTCGACTCTACGGCAGTGAGTTTTGTTTGGTTTGGTTTGGTTTCATTTAATAGCTAATGATTGCAAACATTTCTTCATGTGTTTGTTGGCTGCTGAATATCTTCTTTGGTGAAGTGTCTGTTCATGTCTTCTGCCCATTGTTTATTTGGATTATTTGTGTTTTTGATGTTGAGGGAATAGAGTTTTCTATAAATATTAGAGATATGTCCCTTGTCAGATATTTAGTTGCTGAATATTTTTTCCCAACTTGTAGGTTCTCTTTTTACTCTTTTGGAGAAGTCTTTTGATGCACATAAAAATTTAATTTTTAGAAGGTTCCAATCATCTACTTTATCTTCTGTTTGTGCATTTTGGGTTATGTTTGATAGTCTATTTATGCCATAAATTAGGGTCCCTAAGTTTGCTCCTATTTTTTCCTTGATGAACTTTATAGTTTTAGGTTTCACATTTAAATCTTTGATCCATCTGGAGTTAGTTTTTGTCTATGGTGTGATGTACAGGTCTTGTTCCATTTTTCTGCAAATGGATATCTAGTTCTGCCAGTACCATTTGTTAAAGAGACTCTCTTCCTCATTTAATGGATTTCAGCTCTTTGTCAACAATCAGCTGACCATAGGTCAATGGATCTATTTCTGGGTTCTCAATTTTGTTCCACTGGTCTATGCGTCTGTCTTTGTACCAGTACCAGACAACTGTGGCTGTATAGTAGGTTTTGAGATCCAGAAGTGTGAGATCTACTCTCTTCTTTTTCAATAATGCTTTGCTTATCTGAGATCTCTTTCCTTACCATATAAAATTAGTGATTTTTTTTCCATATCCTTAAAGAATGCTGGTGGAATCTGGATTAGGATTTGCATTGAATGTATAGATTGCTTTTGGTAGTATTGACATTTCCACAATGTTCAATCTTCCTATCCATGAGTATGGTATGTTCTTCCATTTAGATAGATCTCTTATGGTTTCTTAAAGTAGTGCTTTGTAGTTTTCTTTGCATAAGTCTTTCGTGTCCCTGGTAAGATTTATTCCCCAGTATTTTATTTTTTTGTTAGCTATTGTAAACAGTAAGGAGCTCTGGTAGTGTAGTGCCTAAGGCATTTGACTGTTAACCAGAAGGTTGGCAGTTCAAACCCACCGGCCACTCTGTGGAAGAAAGACTGGGCAATCTACTTCTGTAAAGATTTACCACCTCAGAAACCCAAAGAGGGTTTCTATGAGTCAGAATTGACTCGATGGCAGTGAGTTGGTACTAATTTCCTTTTCAGCAATCTCTTTGCTGGTGTAGAGGAATACAACTGATATTTGTAGGTTGATCTTGTACCCTGCCACTATGCTAAATCTCTCAATTAGTCCCAGTAGTTTTCTGCTAAGCCTCTTGGGTTTGCTATGTACAAGATCACATCATCTGCAAATAGAGGTGTTTTCACTTCTTCCTTACCAATTTGGATGCCTTTGATTTCCCTTTCTTGTCTTATTGCCCTGGCTAGGACTTCTAAAACAATGTTGAATAGAAGTAGTGACAGAAGGCATCCTTGTCTGGTTCTCATTCACAAGGGGAGTGGTTTCAGTCTCTTGCCATTAAGAATAATGTTGGCTGTTGGTTTTGTGTAGGTGGCATTTGTTATGTTGAGGGATTTCCCTTCTATTCCTATTTTTCTGGGAGATTTTTTTTT
>NW_006921818.1:4903962-4911631 GCF_000298275.1 Orycteropus afer afer | reverse complement strand
TTTTCAGTGATGTCTTTGTCTGGTTTTGGTATCAAGGTTATGCTTGCTTCAAAAATGAATTTGGGAGGATCCCATCCTTTTCTCTGTTCTAGAATAGTTTGAATAGGATTGGTGTCCATTCTTCTCTGAAGCTTTGGTAGAATTCTCCAGTGAAACCGTCTGGGCCTGGTCTTTTTTGTTGTTGGTAATTTTTTTATGATCTGTTCAATTTCTTCTTTTGTTATGGGTTTGTTCAAAATTTCCACCTTCCTCTGTGCTAGTTTAGGTACATAGTGTGTTTCTGGAAATCTGTCCATTTCTTTTAGATATGTTGGAGTAAAAATTTGTTGGAGTACAGTTCTTCACAGCAACCTGATATTGTACTTTTTATTTTGATTAGTTCTGTTGGGACATTAACCATTTCATTTCTTATTTGTGTTATTTGTATCCTTTTCCCCTTTCCTTTGTTAAGTTTGCCAGTGGTGTGTCTATTTTATTAATCTTTTCAAAGAACCAACTTCTAGTGTTGTTGATTTCTTTTACTATCTTTCTATTTTCTGTTCATTTATTTCTGCTCAAATCTTTATTATTTCTTTTCTTCTAGTGATTGTAGGCTTTTTTCTTCTTCTCTTTTTCTAATAAAAATATTGAGTTAAAGTGTTGATTTTGACTCTTTCTCCTTTTTTGATGTGTGCATTTATTGTTATCAATTGGCTTCTGACACTGCTTTTGCTGTGTCCCAAAGATTTTGGTATGTTGTGTTTTCATTCTCGTTTGATTCAAGGAATTTTTTTATTTCATTTTTTATTTCTTCTATTACCCAGTCATTTTTAAGGAGGGTGTTGTTCAGTTTCCATGTGTCTGTTCTTTTCCTGTTGATCTTCCTATTGTTGATTTCTAATTTTATAGCATTGTGATCTGAGGAGGTATTTTGCAGTAGTTCAATCCTTTTAAATTTATTGAGGCTTGCCTTGTGGCCTAACATATGATCTATCCTGGAGAATGTTCTGGAAAAGAATGTATATTGTGCTGTTATTGGGTGAAGTGCTCTGTAGATGTCTATAAAGTCAAGTTGGTTAATTGTATTGTTTAGTTCTTCTGTGTCTTTGTTGAGTTTCTTTCTAGTTCTAGCCTGCATTGAGAATGGCATATTAAAATCTCCTATTATTGTGGAGTCATCTATTTGTCTTTTCAGTTTTGTTAAAGTCTCATTTGGGTATTTTGGGGATCTTTCACTGGGTGCATAAGTATTTAATATAGTTATGTGTCTTGTTCAATTGATCTTTTAATCATTATATAATATCCTTCCTTGTCTCTTGTGGTGGTTTTTGTCTTAAAGTCAGTTTGATCAGAAATTAATATTGCCACTCCTGATCTTTTTTGATTGCCATTTGCTTGATATATCTTTTTCCAGTCTTTGATTTTTAGTCTATTTTTGTCTTTGTCTCTAAGGTGTGTCTCTTGTAGACAACATATTGAAGGGTCATGTTTTCTTATCAAGTCTGCAACTCCCTGTCTCTTGAGTGGTGCATTTAATCCATTTACATTCAGTATAATTATTGATTAACATGAATTTGTTGCTGTCATTTTGTTATGTGTTTTTTGTGCTTGCTGATTTCTTTGTTCCATATAATATTCTGTGCTGAGCTCATTTTGTTTATGAATTGTGTTATCATTTTCTTTGTTGCTATTGTTTTAGTGTTTGCTAAATATTTGTGCTTGTCCTCTTTTTATTTTGATGCAAGGATTTATTTTTTTTCTTTGAGATTACCCTGTGATTTATAATTTTCTCCCCAAGTTTAGAAAAGTCTGTTCTATCTCACAATTATCTTGATTTCCTCACCATTTAGATGTTTTGTAGCTACACTATTTATTCCCTATTTTAGGTTTGTAGTTGTCCTCATTTACCAGTTGATGTCTCTGGTTCCCTGTTTACAGTCTTGTAAGCGTATTCTACTTTGGATACTTCTATAACTGTGTTGGTTTTGAGTTATGCCATCATGCGTGTTGATCATCAGTTGTTTTCTGTTGTTGGTTCTGTGTTCGAAAGACTCTCTTTAGCGTCTCTTATACAATTGGTCTGGTTTTAACAAATTCCCTTAATTTCTCTTTATCTGTAAATGTCCTAATTTCACCTTCATATTTGAGGGACAATTTTGCTGTGGATGTAATTCATGTTTCGAAATGTTTTTCTTTCAGGATTGTATATATTGATATATATATCATCTCATTGCCTTCTTGCTTGCATGGTTTCTGCTGAGAAATCCAAATTCAAGCTTAGTCTTACTGGTTGCCCATTGTAGGTAACTTTTCATTTTTCCTGTGCTTCTTTCAGGATTGCTTCTTTGTCTTTGGTTTTGGTGAGTTTGTGTATATGTCTTGGTGATTTTCTTTTGGGGTCTATCCTGTTAGAGACTCGATGAACTTCTTGAATGGATATCTACTCATCTTTCATCATATTAGAGAAATTCTCTTCCAATAAATCTTGGACAATTTTCTCAGTGGTTTTATTTGTCTCTTTCTAAGGTGATATTCTGCTAACATGTAGGCTATTCCTCTTGGTGGTATCCCACATGAATCTCAGCCTTTCTTCATTTTGTTTTGACCTTTTTCTGATTGATCCCTGAACAAAGTATTATTAAAGTGTTTGTCTTCAATTTCACTAATTCTGTCTTCCATTGATTCCATTCTACTCCTTTGTTTGTTCAATGTGTTATCTATTTCTGCAATTTTAGTATTCATCTTCTGCATTCCTATTTGTAGATTTTGTACCATTTCCAATTTTTTGTTTACTTCGTCATTTTGTTCTTTTATTGTTTTTCCAAATTGTTCCAGAGTTTTTTCTGTGTTTTTCTTAAGTTTGTCAGTGTTTTCCTTGATCTGTTGCTCAATCTGTTGGGGGTACCTAAATATAATTCTTTTGAATTCCTTATCATGGAGTTCCAATGCTGTTTCCTCCTCAGGGAAGTTTTCTGAGTCTGTCTCCTGGCTCCTTGTTTCTGCTACTTTATCTTGCTTCTTTGTGTGGACTGTGATGGTCTGTTGTTTCCAAGACATTGTGACATCATTGTATTTATATTTAATTAGTGATTGTATGTTTGTGTGATTCACCCAAGATTCTTTTTCTTCTTTGTATTGTTTTGATATATCTGAGTGAGCAGGTTACTGTGCTCCTCTATTTGCTAGTTGGCAGCACTTAGGCACTTACCAACTGTCTCATGGTGGATGTGATAGAGAATGGGTGTGTGTGCACAGATCTCTGTTAGTTGTTTGTGAAGAGTAGTTAAGGGTGAGTTGGGCAGGTATTGACCATCACCTATCATTGATTGAGAGCTCTGGTGGCATAGTGCCTAAGGCATTTTACTGCTAATCAGACAGCTGGTGGTTCAAACCCACTGGCCACTCCTCAGAAGGAAGATGGGGCAATCTACTTCCATAGTGATACCGCCTTGGAAGCAAAAGGAGGGGTCACTATGAGTCAAAATCAACTCGACAGCAGTGAGTCTATCATTGGTATGTGCAGTGTAGTAAATTACCTGGTATGGTCTTTCTAGCCATAAGTCTTTGTAAACTCATGGGGGAATTGGCCATGAACAACCAAGTAGCTCCTAATTGTTAGTTATCCACCTGGGGTATTTCCGTTGGGAGCAGTACAAAGTAATTTTCTGGGAATTTTGCTCTCTCTCAGGTGTATGGAATTCTGATGTTGGGATTGGTTAGTTTGGCCACTCTGCCAGGCTCAAAAGGAGGCCTCCTAGAGGCAGAAGGGGTCTCTCTGATTGCTGGCTGAGAAAGACGTGCTGCTGAGAAAAATGCGCTCCTGAGAGATACGTGCTGCTGAGAAAGAGACACCAAGAGACACCCAGTGCTGGGAGAGAGACACCCAAGAGACATGCACTGTTGAGAGAATGACTGAGAGAGACTGTTGGCTGAGAGACAGCAGGCTAAGAGAGACTGAGTGTTTTTCCTGAACTTGAATTGTAGCCTTGTGCTTCCCTAATAAACCCCATAATCTGAGTTGTGTGTGGTCACTTCAACAAATTATTGAACCCAGCAGAGAGGTGGTGGGTGCTGAGGGAGGAACGGTTGGTGTCAGGGCTGGAGGGAAGCAACATGTCTGGGCTCGTAGGGATAGGCCTTGGGCTACTGATGGTGATTCTGTCTTCCTCTTGTGGGGTTAGAGGAAGTCAGAATATGGGGCCCCCTGCTCTTTTGGCAGTCAGTTAGTGCAGAAGCAAGTGGTGGCCCTCAGTAGGCGGGGCTGCAGGAGGTGCAAATATGATTGGGTTGTCTGGGCATGGTTGCTGTCTCCCACTCAGTTAGACAAAAAAACTAAAAATAAATAAATAAAAACAAGAGGACAGAAAACACAGACTGCATAAACAAACAGGAACAATAGCAAAATAAAATAAAAGGAAAGGAAAGGCAATAAATTAGAAGAAATAATTAAAGAAATACTTTAGAAAGACAAAAGAAATATAAATAGAAAAAGAGAAAAAAAAACACAATATCTGGGGAGGGGGAAGAAGAGAAAAGAGCAAGAGTAAAAGAATAATTTAAAAAAATGAGAAAAATATAAAAAGAAAAACAAGGAATGGAAAGAACCAAAAGAATGAAAAAGATAGGAACCAGGAAAAGGGAAGAGAGATAAAAAATAATAATAAGAAGAAGAACCAGGGAAGGGAAACAGAAATAAAAAGGAAGAAAAAAAGAATAATTTAAAAACAAAGCAAAACTGGGGGGGGGGGGGGGCAGGCCTCAGCACCCAGGCTCTGTCAGGGCACACAGACTGGGATGCAATTCTTGCTGATCCAGAAGGTGGATGAAGGTGGAGGATGGCCAGACCTGCATACACCAAGAGGGTGGGGTGTATGCGTAACAAGAGGAATATTGCACCTTTCTAGTTGTCAGCCTTCAGTGTAGTTGCTTGTGCTGTCCTTGTCAAGGAGAGCCTATTCTCAGGGCACTGGATCAGAATTCCACTTGCAAATATTCAAAATGGCTGCACCCTTGGGATAGCTGAAAGTCCACAGCTCAGTTTGTCTCCTTATTCGCTGTTTTCCTTTCCAGTAGTCAGCCACCAGTGCAGTTGTCTGTGCAGTCCTTGGCAAGCAGGGCTGATTCTCAGCTAGTTGCCCAGATCCTAATGCCATTTGTAAATATTCAAACTGGCCATGCTGTCAGGACAGCCAACAGTCTGGAGCTCTGTCTGTCTCCCTATTCACTGTTCCCATTCAGGTTCTTCCACCATTGGTATTCAATCTATTTATTTATCCTTCACTTCAAAGTTCAGGGCTCCATGATTGTCTTCTGTATCTGCTTCAATTGCTTTCTCATTTCTTTCTTGAAGAGGGTCTGTGTAGCTTGTCTGCCTGTTCTGCCATCTTACTGGACATCAATCACAAAGCTTCTTGATGGTACTTTCCATGGACTTGCTTCACCAAAGTCCTTAATGCCAAGTGCCTTCGAGAGAGTTATGAGTAAAGATGGAGAGGGAAGGGCTGTTAAAGGCATTTTTTACTCCTCTCCCCACAATTAAAATCTTCAAATACCAAACAACAAAAGGATAAAAGTAAAAATGAGAGAAACAACTCTATCTTTTAAAAGATAAGAGAAAAAGAGAGAAATCACTCCATTATTTATTATGAAATATAATGCTAATGAAAGGATGTACTCATCATATATATGCAGTTTAAATGATAGCAATAAAAGAACACATGGACCTATTACCCAGCTTAAAATACTCAAATTTAACTAGTGCCTTAGTAGGCTCCTATGTGCCCCACCCCTGTCACATTTTTTTCTTCTCCTTCCCACAGTAACCACTATTCTGAATTTTTACTTAATCATCCTCTCCTTTTTCTTTTGATTTTTACTCTCTATGTATATTTTCCTACACAATATATTCTAATTTGTGGGAGGTTTTGTACTTTATATAAATGAAATCACAGAGTGTCTATTCTTCTAAGATTTACTTTCTTTCCCCCAATATTTTTAAGGTCCACCTGTGCTTCTCTGTGTAACTGTCATTTCACTCTTGGTCATCAATGAATTGCGTTCCATTGTATGAATATGTGACTCTGAATTTCTCCACCCTCCTGATGATAGACATTTGCAAGGCTTCTGGTCTTTGCTACTATAAACAATGCTGAACATTACTGTACCTGTCTTCAGCTTCAGAGACACAAGCAAATGGCACAACCCCAAACTGCCAAGTGACAGTAAGTGGCACTGTTCTGGGAAGTCCATCTTAATGGTCCATTGTTTGGAACCACAGGCAAGTGGCTGGAATGACTCCAGAGAGGCCAGTTCCACCCTACAGGATCTGGGAAGTGGGGGAGGTAGAAATAACAGAGAAGCCATGAGTATAAGTATCAAGTATCATGTTAATTGTTTGTGTTCCAGCCTCCTACCTGAGAGAACCTACTGGGGGTGAAGGCAGGGTGGTAAAATGAGCTCCTGTATGTGACCTTTTGCTTTGACTCTTTGGAAAAACAGCTTGAGAAATTTTTTCTCCTGTGTCCTGAAAAGTTACTTTTGCCCTAGTTTTCTATCCTAAAGGGTTTGTTACTTTTGTCCAGGTTGACTGACATTTCCTGAGTGAACTATAAACAACTTGGTCCGATATTTTTCATCTGGTCCTGGGCTGAAGCCTATCCTGTGATTGGTAGGCAATTTGCAAGGATAAATGAAGTGTCTCTGGCCTTGTCTGTGTCCAAAAAGAGGAGATTTGTCAGTTTGTGGCCCCCAGCGGGAGGGACCATGCCTTGAAATTGACAATGAGTTGTGTGTATCTGTAGGCAATCCCACAGAGGTTTTTCTGACACAAAGAACCAGGAAGAGAAGTAGTAGAAAGAAGAAGCAGAGAGAGATAGGCAGTAAGGAACCTCCTAAAAGAACCGTAACACAGGTCAAAGGCTGTAACACTGAAGACAATGAGAGGCCCAGAGGGGGCCCAGAAGTGACAGGCTTGGAAGATGCCCAGTGGTAGAGTTGGTGGTGATTTGGAAGGGGCCAAGAGGAGCCTGTCTTGAGGGGGCTGAGAGGAACCTGTTCTCAAGGGCCAAAAAGAGGCCTGTCCTGAGGGACCCGAGAGGAGCCCTGCATAGCTGAAAGGAGATGTGAGTCCTGTACTAAAGAACAGACTTTTCCTACATACTTTCTCATCCTAATCCCAAATTGTACCCTGTTACTTCCTTAATAAATCGCTTAACTGTAAGTATGTTTTGTGCGTTGTGAGTGGCCATCGCAACAGATTATTTAACTCAGAGAAGTAAACAGTGTCATGGGAGAAAAAGCTGGTGTCAGAATTGGTAAAAACTTTGGAGAGTGGATGTATGTCTGATGTCCACCTCATGGAAATCATCTTTGGGCTGATCCTGGTCATTATTCCCCCTAAATTTAGACAGATTCTGATACTATTACTACTCTTACTCTCTTACAGGGAGGGAAGGACAACATTAATTACCAGAAGCCATCTTAAGGATTGTTGCCTTTCTGACTTCGTATATCCAGAAAAGATATAAGACAGATACATTCCCAGACAGAGGAGAAAATAGATGTGGTGAGAGGATGTTTGAAGGAAAAATGCCCATTAAAAACTTGCTCTGCCCCAGGTCTCTTGTCCCGTTTCTCTCTAATTTAATTTTTAAACAAATAACTTATTATTGTTGTTGTTAGGTGCCAACAA
>NW_006921818.1:4883275-4890503 GCF_000298275.1 Orycteropus afer afer | reverse complement strand
TCAATGACATGAGACAAAGTATATGTGAACTGCTGTATCGAGAGTGAATTTGCTCTGTAAATCTTCACCCAAATCTAAATAAAATAAAATTTAAAAAAAAGAAAGAAAAGAAAAAAAAAAGGCATTAATTCTTTTGTTGTCTTCCTTATTCGTTGTCCAGCTCTCACATGTATATGAGATGATTGAAAATACCATGGCTTAGGTCAGGCATACTTGTGTCTTCAATGTGACATTTTTGCTCTTAAACTCTTTAAAAAAGTCCTTTGTAGTGTATTTGCCCAATGCAATCCATTGTTTGATTTCTTGACTGCTGCTTCCATAGGCGTCGATTGTGTATCCAAGTAAAATGAAATCCTTGACAACTTCAATCTTTTCTCCTTTTATCATGATGTTTCTCATTGGTCCAGTTGTGAGGATTTTTGTTTTCTTGATGTTGAGGTGTAATCCATACTGAAGAAAGCTTTGGAAGTCTCTTCCAAAGTTGAGCAATGATCAAAGATGTATATTTATGTATAAACAGTAGAGTTCCCAGTTAACCAAGGTGATATCTATATTCTCTCCCACCCAAAACCTACTAAAATGACTATTAAGGAATATAAAAGGGCCTACCCCCATAGGGGGCAGGACACATCAGCAGATGAGAGAGTCTACAGATTTACTGAAAGACAGAGTAAGGATGGAGAAATGAAAGACAATTAGTTAGCAAAGTGGAAGAAGATGTGACCTGAAGTATCTGTAGATCCATAAAGGTATCAGATACTGTGTAAGGTGGAGATAAGCCATAAGGTGAAAACAGCTGAATTTCAATTGTTAGAACATAAGCTCTGCCTTTTCTGCCCAGATGACCACCAGCACAATCAGGAAACTGGAGACTCAACTGAAGAAACTAAATCTAAAAGACTTTTCACTTGTGGACAAAGACCTCAAAGGAGTTGAATGATATATGTGAAGTAGAAAGACAGGAATTGAAAATAAGTCTGTTCTAACATATAACTTAGAAATTCCACTCCTAATTTTATACCCCAAAGAGTTAAAAACATGTCCACACAAAAACTTATACATTAATCATAACAGTCATTCATTCACAATAGCCAAAAAGTAGAAACAACTCAAATGTCCACCAACTAATAATGAATGAATTAAAAAATGTGGTATATCCATACAATGAAATATTATTTGGCCATTAGAATGAATGAAGTATCTTTTTATGCTACACCATGGATGAACCTTGAAAACATTATGCTCAGTGAAATAAGCCAAAAACAAAGGCTGCATATTGCATGATCTTGTTTATATAAAATGTCCAGAATAGGCAAATCCATAAAGACAGAAAGTAGATTAATGGTATCTAGGAGATGGGGAGAGGGGAGAATAGAGAGTGACTACTACTGAGCACAGGGTTCCTTTTGTGAGTTCTGGAATTAGATAGTGATGATGGTTGCACAATTATGTGACTATATTAAAAACCACTGGGTTGTATACTTTAAAAGGGTGGATTTTTATGGTATACTAATCATATTTTGTAGGAGCTCTGGTAGTATAGTGCCTAAGGCACTTGACTGCTAACAAGAAGGCTGGCGGTTCAAACCCACCAGCTGCTCCTCGGAAGGAGGATACCACCTGTGGTAGTTCAGTTTGTGTGTCAACTTGGCTGGGCCTGGTTGAGTAGCTGGGCAGCTGGTGGTAGTTATTCCCTATGATGAGACTGGCTATCAACTCCATGGTGAGATCTACCACAAGCAGCTGAGTAGCTGCCTTTGGGATATGGTCTGCTTCCTGTATATAGGGAGAAGCCTTGGGAATGGTCTCTAGCCTATGGCAGGCTTAGACCCTGCATGTAGCCGTGTTGTTTCTCAGCAGCCTGCTATGCTCTGCCGACCTTGGGTCTTAAAATGAACTTAAGTTAATGGCCTGCTGTGTGGTTTGGTAACATTGGGATTGTGCCATTTGATTTGTCAACCTTGGGCTTCTCAGCCTCAGCAGCCAATAGCTGTCTGAGTGAAGAAATGCCTCTAACTCCAGTGGGCTGAGAGCAGGAGGCAGAGCTGGACCCCTAGGTTGAGGGGCTTTCACCCAGCCCCTAGAGCCTGCCACTTTGAACTTGGACTTAAAGCCTCCAAACTGTAAGAAAATAAACTCCTGTTTATTAAGGTCATCCCATCTGTGGTATATTTCTGGTCAGAATGGCACTAGGTAACCAGAACACTACCTCAGAAACCCAAGGAGGGGTCACTATGAGTCGGGTCTGACTCGACCTGACTCACATAACAACAACAATCATACCTCAATAAATGAGAGAGCAAAAACCTATGAGATCCTCTACAACTTGAGCTGTAAGTCTAGAGAATCAAAATAAAGAATTTTAAATTATGCATTATTTGATTACAATAGTAAATTAGTGGAAATAATAGAAATGTTCACCAACAGGGAATTGGGTTAAATAAATACGATGTATCTTGCCAGTGGTATGCTATGCAACTATTTAAATGATGTAAAAGAAATATATTTAATGATGTAAAAATATGTTTGTGATACATGACATAAAGAAAGCAGATTAAAAAATAGTATAGTATTATAATCTAATTTTTGTAAGAAAAAATTATGTATATATTTGTCTGGAAGAGGAAATATCAAATATTATGAATACCAAAATATTAACCCTAACCTTCACCCTAATCCTAATGCTAAATGCAAAATATCAGTATTGTGATAGTTTGAAACCCTAACCGAATTGTGAAAGCCCCAATACCTTCCCTTACTCCCCTCCTAGATCATAAATGGTACCCCCCCCAAAAAAAGACACAGAAGCAAAGAGTAGATGAAAACCACATCAGAAGAGGGATTATTTCAGGAAATAGAGTCCAGCAAATCATTATCCATGATCTCAAAGAAGGTATAAACAATATATTCTTTCTTTGACAAGAAAGTTCAAAGAAAAGATACAAGCATGCAAAGAAGAGATTCTAAGGTCACAGAAGGAAATGAAAAGCAGTTCAGAAAGAAAGGGAAGAGAAAAATAGCAATATTGCAGAGGTGAAAACTCCATTATCAATGAATACAATGAAAACAATTTTTAGTGAATACAGCTGAGAAAACAAATGAAAACAAAATGAAATATAAAAAAAGCATTGTAAAAATATTCAGAGAGAAGACAATTAATATGAAGATATACAAAAGATAAAAAAAAATACAAACATTAAAAACAAGCAGCTACAGAATAAAAGATACATACAATACAACCACTGGAACAGAAAAAAAACATTCCCAGATGTTATAGAAGAAAACTTTCCTGAAATAAAGTTTGAATCTACAGATTGAAAGGGTGGATCATTTCCCAGGAAAACTAATACAGACTGATCATGGCAAGGGTTACTAGTTGTTCTCCAGTGTTCATTTTCCTTTCTTCTATAAATAGTAAGAAGCTCTGGTGACTTAGTGGTTAAAGCATTCAGCTGCCAACCAAAGGTCAGTGGTTCAAACCCATCAGCCACTCCGTGGGAGAAAGATGAGTCAGTCAGCTTCCGTAAAGATTTACAGCCTTGGCAGACAGTGTTTCTATAAGTGTGTTGTTATGTTCTGTAAGAATTCCCAGGTATATAGTAAAACTGACAAGGGACAAGGTTGTAGTTACTTCTTGACCACAGCCAGCTACCCAGAGGGAGTGAGTAGTTGGACCTGTGGGCTCGAGACCATAGTCACAGGGGGCATCAAGCTCAATTGGCATAGCATCCTACACAAAACATTGTTTCACATCCTGCTTTGGCGAGTAGCGACTGGGATCTTAAAAGCTTGCAAGCAGCCATCTAGAAGCAACAATGGGTCTCTCCTCATCCAGAGCAAAGAAGAATGAAGAAAACCAAAGATTCGTGGAAAAAATTAGTCCAAGTGACTGGTACACCATGCAATCCTCAGCCTATATGACTATCAGACCAGAAGAACTAGATGGTGCTTGGCTACCACTGTCAACCACTCAGAGGGGAATCTATGTAGGAGATCCTGGATAGAGAGGGAGAACAATGTGGAGCAAAACTCAAAATCATTTGGTAAAAAAAAGAAAAAGAAGAAGAAGGGACCAGGTTTGCTGGTATGATAGAGGAGATGGAACCACTGAGACTATAGCCCCTAGCTGCCCTTCATGTCTGGAATGGAACCCACTCCTGTGGCTTCCAGCCAAACAAAAGACAGGCATATGAGGTGAACATTTACACAGCTCTTTTATCTTGATACACTCCTTGGAGAGAACAATCATGGGAGAATAGAGGGGTTGTGTATGCACAGGGAGACAGCTCAGGGGGCAGGAGTGCATAGAGGGAAGGACACAGGGAAGAGGTAACTGTGGGGAGGAAGTAGGAGGGGAGCTGTTGCATTGTGGTAAATTGTAGTCAATGTCATGAGGCAACGTGTATGTGAACTGCTATATGGAAAGTGAATTTGCTCTGTAAACTTTCACCCAAATCACAATAAATTTAAAAAAGAGAGAGAAAAAAGATATATAGCCTTGGAAACCCTATGGTGGGGGGGAACCCTACTTTGTTCTAAAGTGTGATAGTTGGAGTTGTGTGTCAACTTGGCTGGACCATAATTCTGAGTGGTTTAAGCATTGTGATGTGGGTTATTTCCATGATGAGATTGGATGTATATGTTTTGAGGAGCTAATCCATTGAAAGGCAGTTTCCCTAAGGCTGTGGCCTGCTTCCAATACATTTATGGACAGTTTGGGAAAAGAGACACTCTTTTGGGAATTGGGATCCTGTTGTGCTGCCTACAACTGTCCATGAGTGAACAATCCACCATTCGGCCTGGCGATCTTGGATTCGTCATTCATTAGAGTCAACTGCTGGTATACTGCCTGCCAACCTTCAGCTCATCAGCCCCTGCAGCTGTGTGAGCCAGGAAAAGCCTCCAGCTTGATGTTTGATCCAAGAACTTGGGACTTGCCAGCTTCTGTAAGTGTGTGAGCCATTTTCCTAAGATAAATTCTCTCTATATATACAAGTTTTACTGGTTTTGTTTCTCTAGAAAACCCAGCCTAACACATAAAGTGATATGAGTTGGAATCAAGTTGATGCAGTGGGTTTGGTTTGTTCTATAAATAGTTAAGTGAGATCATGTAACTAAGTTCTATCTAATGGGATGTGAGGAAAAATTATGTGCAATTTTTGAATATACTGTTTGAAGAGAAGGAATGTGCACTTCCCTTCCCCTTTAACCTTTCCTGTTGCCTAAAATATGCATCTTGGATGATGACAGAAACCCTAGGGATGGTGGAGCAGCAAGATAAAAGGAATATAAACTCTTGAAGACTTTGATAAAGATTCCTAAATAATACACTGATTAAGGCATATGTTGGTGAAGCTGCTGATTTTCAGAGATAAAAAAGGAATCTTAAGTGTATCCAGGTAGAAGAAGCAAGTCACATGTAAAAAGAGTAACTTCAGTTAGCTTTAGCCCTGGCAAAACTTAATGTCATTGCAATGACTACAAAGATCTGAAAGAAAGAATGACCCAATAATTTTTACCCAATTCTCCCCTTGCAAAAAGGGCAAGGAGGCCACATGTTCTGACCTCCTCTAATCCCACAAGAGGAAGACAGAGTCATCATCAATAACCCAAGGCCTATTCCTGCCAGGCCAGACATGCTGCCTCCCTCCAGCCCTTTCTCCAACTGTTCCTCCCAAAGTACCCACCACCTCTTTCCTAGGTTCAATAATTCACTGCAGTGGCCACACAGAGCTCACAGATTATGGAGTTTATTAGGGAAGCACCACAGGCTACAACTCGAGTTCAGGAAAAATGCTCAGCCTCTCTCCCAGCCCACTGTCCCTCAGCCAACAGTCTCTCACAGTCTCTTTCCCAGCAGTGCTGGTCCCTCGGTGTCTCACTCAGCAATGCGTGTCTCTTGCATCTTTTTCCCAGCAGCACATGTCTCTTTCAGGAGCACGTGTCTCTTTCGGCAGCACGTCTTCCTCAACCAGCAGTCAGAGAAAGAGAGTTCTGCCTCTAGGAGGCCTCCTTTTGAGCTTGGCAGAGTGGCCAAACCAACCAATCATAACAACAGAATTCTAAGCACCTGAGAGTGAGCCTCCCATAACGTTGCATTGTGCCACTCCCAACAGAAAAGCCCAGGTGGATAACATTTACAATCAGGAGCTCCTCAGTTGCTCATTCCACCATTGAGTTTACAATGACTTATGGGTAGAAAAGCCGTATGAAGTAATTTACTACACCGCACCCCTTAAGTATAAAGATACACATTTTCTAAGCGTGCAAGAGCCCATGAGATCTACATGGGAAAAGACTATTTGATGACATCCCACCAATGAAGGAATGATTTTTTTTTAAAAAAAGGAATGGAGAAGTTATAGTAATAGAACAAAGATGAGCACTGGATCTGTTTAAATTCAGAACGAAAAGCAAGGGTTTGTGGGGACTGTGGTAAAATAATGGAATATAAATATTATTAACATTACTTATGGGCAAGCTATGTTGTTGTTTCTGTTAAGTGCCATTGAGTTGGCTCCAAATCATAGCGACCCTGTGTACAACAGAACAAAATACTGCCCTATCCTGTGCCAACCTCATAATCCTTGCTATACCTGAGCCCATCATTGCAGCCACTGTGTCAGTCCATGTCCTTGAGGGTCTTCCTCTTTTTTGTTGACCTTCCACTTTGCCAAGCATGATATCCTTCTCCAGGGAACAGTTCTGACAACATGATCAAAGTAGGTGAGATGAAGTCTGGCCATTCTCACTTCCAAGGAGGCATTCCACCTGCACTTCTTTCAGGACAGATTTGTTAGTTCTTTTGGCAGTCCATAGTACTTTCAGTATTCTTCACCAACACTGCAACTCAAAAAGTATCAACTCTTCGGTCTTCCTTATTCATTTTTCAGCTTTCACATGCATATGAGGCTATTGAAAATACCATGGCTTGTGTTAGGTGCACCTTAGTCTTCAAAAACACATCTTTACTCTTCAGCACTTTAACGAGGTCTTTTGCAGCACATTTGCCCAGCACAGTATGTCATCTGATGTCTTGACTGCTGCTTCCATTGGTGTTGATTGTGGAACCAAGTAATATGAAATCTTTGACAACCTCAATCTTTTTCCCATTTATTGTGATGCTGCTTATTGGTCCAGTTGTAAGGATTTTCATTTTCTTTATGTTGAGTTGTAATTCATACCACAGACTGTAGTCTTTAATCTTCATCAGTAGGTGCTTAAAGTC
>NW_006921818.1:4877601-4882367 GCF_000298275.1 Orycteropus afer afer | reverse complement strand
GACTTCTTCCTTCAATACCATTGGTTCTTGATCATATGCCACCTCCTGAAATGGATGAACATCGACCAATTCTTTTTGGTACAGTGACTCTGTGTACTCTTTTTATCTTCTTTTGATGTTTCCTGCAACACTCAATATTTTGCCCATAGAATCTTTCAATATTGAAAGGCTTGAATTTTTTTCTTCAGTTCTTTCAGCTTGGGAAATGCTGAGTATGTTCTTCCCTTTTGATTTTCTAACTCCAGGTATTTGCACATTTCGTTATAATAATTGACTCTGTCTTCTTGAGCTGCTCTTTGAAATCTTCTGTTCAGCTCTTTTATCTTGTCATTTCTTCCATTTGCTTTATGTGAAAACTATAACAAAATTAGGAGGAGACAAGGGGAGAGGAAATGAAAGAAAGTATGTGTGTTAATTTCTTCATGAAACATATTTTTACTTACAGTAAAAGTATGAAATGCAGTTTTTTATTGTGTAAAATATATATAACAAAAAATTTGCTGTTTCAACCATCTTTACATATACAATTAAGTGACATTAATTCCACTTACCATGTTGTGCAACCATCACCACGATCTTGTTTGAAATTGTTCATCATTCAGTACTCCTTAAGCAATAACTTCCCATTGCTCCCTCCCACCCACCTGTGGTAACCACTAATACACTCTGGTCTCTACGGATTTGCCTGTTTCATTTGTCCTTTCCAATCTGATTTATTTCACTCAGCATAGTGTTTTCAACATTCATCCATGTTTTAGTATGTATCAGAAATAATTTTCTTTTATGGCTGAATAATTTTCTGTTGTATGTATAGACCACATTTTGTTTATCCATTCATCAGTTGATAGATGCTTGGGTTGTTTCCACTTTTTGGCTATTGCCAGTAAGCTGCAATCAACATTGGTGTGCAAGTATCTGTTTGAGTCCCTGCTTTTAAGTCTTCTGTGTATATACCTAGAGGTGGAATTGCTGAATCATATGGTAATTCTATCTTTAACTTTTGAGTAACTGCCACACTGTTTTCCTTTTCTGTTTTAATGCTCTATTTGTCAACACCCTTTCCTCCACCTGGAATGCTCTTTCTCCTCTGATCTTAATTTTTATTATATTTTAGGCCCAGCTGAATTGTTACCTTCTTTATGTATCTTTATCTATCTCTCTAGACAGACTTTATTGCTACATCGTTTCTACTCCCACATTGTATTCCACATTTTACAAGGTGTTTTTTAATTATATCGATACTATACAGTTTATTATTAGTGCCTCCTTAAAAATTGTTAATTCCTTAAGGGCAAGAACTGTGTCATCTTCATCTTTGTATTTCTTGAGCACAGCAGCACCTGACACTTAGCGAGTGCTGTTGTTGTTGTTTGCCATCGAGTCTGCCCCGCCTCATAGCAACCCCTCTTTGGGTTTCCGAGGCAGTATCACTACGGAAGCAGGATTGCCCAACCTTCCTTCCGAGGAGTGGCTGGTGGGTTTGAACCGCCAGCCTTCTGGTGAGCAGTCAAGTGCCTTAGGCACTATGCTACCAGAGCTCCCTAGCGAGTGCTAGTCACACATATTGTATAATCCCACTTATATGAAAAACCTGGAATAGGCAAATGCAAAGAGACCAAAGTTTATTAGTGAATGGGAGGGAGCATGCGAAACTGCTAATTTCCTACCTCAGCATTTAGTCATTATCCTATTTAGGGCAGCAATGTGCCCAGTTAAAAAACTATGTTTTCCAGAAAAAAGGCTTTGTGATCTACTTCTGTTCTCACTCACTCAAATTCACTGCTGTATCTGACTCATAGCGACCCCTCCTTGGGTTTCTGAGTGGTATCACTAAGGAAGTAGATTGCTCAACCTTCCTTCCGAGGAGTGGCAGCCATTGAAAACTCTATGAAGACTACTGTGATACACATGGGATCACCATCTCAGAATCAACTCAACCCCAGCGGTTTTCTTTTTAACACTGCTTAGAAGGAGGAATGAGCAGCTCTGGTAGCGTAGTGCCAAAGACACTTGACTGTTAATCAGAAGGCTGGCGGTTCAAACCCACCAGCCACTCCTCGGAAGGAAGATGGGGCAATGTACTTCCGTAGTGATACTGCCTCGGAAACCCAAGGAGGGGTCTCTATGAGTCGGGTCCAACTCGACGGCACATGACAACAACAACAACAGAAGGAGGAATGATGAGAGATGAAGATTAAACATGAAAAAAATTGAACACCTTGACCAAGTGAACAAACTTAACATCACTAGTGAGGGACAGATAGATGACATGTGCCTTCTAGAGATGATACCTTGAGATGTGATACATTATATTTTATTAAGGAACTCTGCGTCTGCTAATCAAAAGGTTGGTTGTTCAAACCCACTAGCTGCTCCATGGGAAAAAGATGAGACAGTCTGCTTCTGTAAAGATTTACAGCCTTGGAAACCCAATTGTGGTTGCTATGAATCAGAATTGACCCAATGGCTGTAAGTTTGGTTAGTTTTATAATTTAATAATTTTTAAAAGTTGATTCGAAGTTGTCCAAGTCATAGATGGGATATAAAGCAACCCATAGTGTTCCAGTTAAGGATGAATCACCTGAAACCAATCACAAGGAAACAACAGATAAACACCAAATGGTGAAGGTTCTGTTGAATAAAAGGGCGTATGGGAACTGCATTCTTCAAAAAAGTCAATGCCGTAAAAGACAAAGTCTGTGGAAATACTCCAGATTAAAGATACATTTATTGCATATAATTACAATTAAATGCATACTTGGCCCTAGACTTAGTCTCAGATGGTTCAAGGGAAAAAAAATATGTACTTTATGTGAAAAAGAGAGCATCTCAAATAAGCTATGATGGTAATAGGCAAGTCTGAGTAAGAAGTGTATGTGTATTCTTTGTACCACTCTTACACTTGCAATCTTTTTATAATTTTTAAATTATTTTTAAACAAAAGAAGTTTTGTTTTTTAAATGACAATATTTTCCAGATTATCTCATAGCCAGGAGGAAGTCCAGAACATTAAAATGTAAGTGGAAGTATTATGTGGGACTTTCTAGAAGTTTCTTTAAAATAGAAGATAAATACCCTCTTACTTTTCTCTTTCCTTCTACCCGGAATGCTAAAATGATGGCTATAACTTGAAAAGCCATATTGAAACAGATTGGACAAAAGCCATGTTGATCTTGGGTCTCTGGTGACCAGAAAGGTGCCATACTAGCCTTGTTTGGCCTACTTTCAAACTTCTTTTGCCCTCAAAAGAAATATACTGTTACTAGGTTTATTCTATTACATACAGCCAAACATTTTTCTGACTGATTCAATATTCGGTAACTGTTTGTTGAATGTCAAATAACTACAAAATTGATGTGATTTCCATTTTGTCTCACCTGCCAGCAAACATGGAACATTTAATCATCACAGGGCCCTTGAAACATTCATTTCTCTGACTTTCATCTAAGTTTTGGTTGGTTTTATTTTTTTGTCTTCTTTCTATTTTATTAAGGAGCTCTGCATATGCTAATCAAAATATTGGTTGTTCAAGTCCACCAGCTGCTCCAAGAAGAAAGATGAAACAGTCTGCTTCTGTAAAGATTTACAGTCTTGGAAACCCAACGGGGGTTGCTATGAGTCGGAATTGACCCAATGTCTGTAAGTTTGGTTAGTTTTATAATTTAATAATTTCTAAAAGTTGATTCAAATTTGTCTAAGTCATAAATGGGATATAAAATATTAAGTAAGTCAACTTGCAATTTAAAATGTAGATGATAAAAGCTGAAAGACCAAGAGCAGTGAGCAGTAGACTCATCTAAATACGGAAACTCAACTCTCCTCTCACCTTAGCCCTTCCCCTGGTGATTGCCTAGGTAGGTTCCCTCAATTCAGGGTTTCTCAACATCTTTCACTCTGTGACACAATATGGGTAGAGGCCACACAGCCACCCAAAGGAAGTTTCATTTTGGTAAATGGATGTGGTAGACAATGGTAGGAAGGCTGAGTAGGGGGAAGCCAGAGGAGGTGAAAAAGTTTAGCTGTTGAAATATCTATCGTATCTAAGGATAGGGACTTGTTACATGGGTGAGGAGCCTGAAGCCCAGAGAAACCAAACCCAACCCACTATGACTCACAAACCCATTCTGACTCACAGTGACCTTATAAACCAAAACCACACTCACTGCCATCAAGTTGATTCCGACTCATAGCGACCCCTATTGGGTTTCCAAGGCTACAAATCTTTACAGAAGCAGACTGACACATCATTCTCCTGCAGAGTGGCTGATGGGTTTGAACCACTAACCTTTTGGTTAGCAGCCAAGTGCTTAACCTCTGTGCAACCAGGGCTCCTTGAAGCCTAAAGATCACGTGGCTAAGGTATAAACCAAGAATTGTTCAGTTTCAAGCAATAGAAGACAACTTTGACTATCTTAAGCAAAAGAGATGAGAGTAATGTTGTTCCTGGCACCCACAGAAGAGTTTTAGGAGCTATATACTGACTTCCTATGAAGGATGAAAACTGACTTACCACACACAATCTGCCTCCTTCCATCATCCCAACCTCTCCATTATCCCATGGTTTATATTGCCTTTCCTACACAATTCTGTGCTATCCCTGGAGTTTTTCTTCTGCTTGGTTTATTATGTATTTATCACTAATTCAACCCCAAACTCTCCTCTACCCTTGGAAAGACATAAATCTCCTCTCAATAAGTTTAAATGTAATGGGTGGTCCATCAATTTTATGATCTTAAAGAAATTTTTCCCAGTGCCTTTGACCTGGA
>NW_006921818.1:4867399-4870821 GCF_000298275.1 Orycteropus afer afer | reverse complement strand
GCGTTGATTCCAAGTCATAGTGACTCAAAGGGTTTCCAAGGCTGTAAATCTTTATGGAAGTAGATTGGCTCATCTTTCTCCTGCAGAGCAGCTGGTGGGTTTGAACTGCTGACCTTCTGATTAGCAGCCAAATGTCTTAACTACTATGCCATTAGAGCTCCTTTACAGTACATACACACATGGAACACTACACAATATTAAGGAACAATAATGAATCTGTAAAACGTCTCACAGCATGGATGAATCTAGAGGACATGATGCTAAGTGAAATTAGTCAGTCTTTATGACAAATATTGTTATGAGACCACTATTGTAAAGAGCCAAGAAAAGGATTTCACACAAAAAGAAATATTCTTTGATGGTTACCAGGGGTGGGAGAGGCAGGGAGGGTAACCACTAACTAGAGGGTAGACATGTATTAACTTGGGTGAAATCGAAGGCAAAAAATAAATAAATAAATAAAAACATGAAACAGTGTTCAAAACTTAGTTTAAAGAAGAAGAAAGAATGGGGCATAGAATGGCTAATTGGAAACCCCATGAGCAAAGGGCTTCCATGTAGAGTGATCTAGCTGGGCTGATTTCATTAAGAAAATTTCCATGTCATTGTCCCTAGGACCTTTCTTTTTTCCTTGAGTTGGTCAGATTTCCCAGAATAAAATTCTTCCAGTCTCCTTACAAGAGGGAATAAACTAAATGGGGGAAGAGGACTTGAACATCTTCTCATTTAGTATGTAGAGTGACCCCTGTTTAAGTTCCCTATTTTCAATATAATAACTATGTCTTCAACTGTGATGACCAGTGTCTCCAATCTAGAAAACCTCTGTTTTATCCTTTCCAGAGAACAAGTCTTTACTGACTTGCTGGAGTAGAGGAGCGACGGTCACCCATGAAAAGAAGAATTAGAGGTCTAACTGCTTCTTTAAATAGACATTTAATAATAGGCCTTCTACTTCTAGCTCCATCTTTGCTCCTACTTTCAGGGGTACCTGATGCTTCCAATCTTGAGTATATTGGGGTTTTGATATAAATTCATTGGTTTCATTTTCCCCCACAGTTGACTTAGGATTTAACTTTCTCAGATTTCTAACTCAGTTACTGTTCAACTATCTGCTTTCCAGCTTCCAAAATTTTCTTACTATGTCTCCTCCCAAGTTTCCTTTGTTTTTGTTCACTTATTCCTTTTTACAAATTCCTCCAGTGTTATCTCTTTTGTCGTTGTTATTTTAAATTTTATGTAGAGAAACATATTTGACTCTCTCAAACCCAAGTCCAAAAACCCTGGGGAAGTCACTCCTTAGTCCAGTTTGAGTCAGGTATCCACTCAAGACACATGAATTTTGGCAAGAAGAGTGGGCACCCTATCTGGTCTAGTAGTAGACCCTGTCCCAACCTGGATGAATAAAGTGTGTCGGAAGAAGGATGAGGAGGGAGATAGGGGATGGAGTCACATTAGATTTATGTGACAGCTCCCATGGACATGGAGATGGGGAAGGACTGTCCCCAGAAAGAGGCTCTAGGCAGATTGTCCCTTAGCATCCTCTGTAGTTAATAAATTGTTGCTGTTGTGAGGTGTTATTGAGTTGGCTCTGACTCACAATGACCCTTTGTACAACTGAACGAAACACTTCTTTGTCCTGCACCATCCTCACAATATTTGCTATGCTTGAACTCATCATTGAAGCCACTGTGTCAATCCATTTTGTTGAGGAATTTCCCCTTTTTCACCGACCATATACTTTACCAAGCATGATATCCTTCTCCAGGGACTGTTCAACAACATGACCAAAGTATGTGAGACAAAATATAGCCATTCTTGCTTCTAAGGAGCATTCCAGCTGTTCTTCTTCTAAGACAGATTTGTTTGTTCTTCTGGCAGTCCATGGTATATTTAGTATTCTCACTAACACCATAATTCAAAAGCATCGATTCTTCAGTTTTCCTTGTCCGTTGTCCAGTTTTCACATGCAGAATAGGTGATTAAAAACATTATGGCTTGAGTCAGGTGCACCCTAGTTTTTAAAGTGATATCCTTGCTCTTTAACACTTTAAAGAGGTCTTTTGCAGCAGATTTGCCCAACGCAGTATGTCATCTGATTTCTTGACTGCTGCTTCCTTGGGTGTTGATTGTGGATCCAAGTAAAATGAAATCCTTGACAACTTCAATCTTTTCTCCATTTATCATAATGTTGCTTATTGGTCCAGTTGTGAGGATTTTTGTTTTCTTTATGTTGAGGTTTAATTCATACTGAAGGCTGTAGTCTTTGATCTTCATCAGTAAGTGCTTCAAGTCATATGAGCTTTCCTCAAGCCAGGTTGTGTCATCTGCATATTGCAAGTTGTTAATGAGTCTTCCTCCAAATCTGATGCTGCATTCTTCTTCATATAGTCCAGCCTCTCAGATTATTTACTCAGCATACAGATTGAACAAGTGTGATGAAAAGATATAACCCTGACGCACACCTTTCCTGATTTTAAACCATGCTGTTGTTGTTGTTGTTGTTGTATGTGCCGTCGAGTCCGACCCGACTCATAGCGACCCCTCCTTGGGTTTCCAAGGCAGTATCACTACGGAAGTAGATTGCTCCATTTTCCTTCCAAGGAGTGGCTGGTGGGTTTGAACCACTGGCCTTCTGGTTAGCAGTTAAGTACCTTAGGCACTATGCTACCAGAGCTCCTGTAAACCATGCAGTATTCCCTTATTCTGTCCAAACAACTTCCTCTTGACCTATGTACAGGTTCTTCATGAGCACAATAAAGTGTTCTGGAATTATCCATAATTTGTTGTGATCCACACAATCTAATGCCTTTGCATAGTCAATAAAACACAGGTAAACATCTTTCTGGAATTCTCTGCTTTCAGCCAACATCCATCTGACATCAGCAATGGTATCTTTTGTTCCACATCTTCTGAACCCAGCTTGAATTTCTGAATGTTCCCTGTCAATATACTGCTACAACTTTTTTTTAAATTATCTTCAGCAAAATTTTACTTGTATAGATATTAATAGCATTGTTTGATCATTTCCACATTCTGTTGGATCACTCTTCTTGGGAATGGGCACAGATATGGATCTCTTCCAGTCAGTTGGCCAGGTAACTGTCTTCCAAATTACTTGGCATTAATGAATGAGCACCTCCAACACTGTCTCTGTTTGTTGAAACATCTAATGGGTATTCCATCAATTCCTGGAGCCTTGTTTTTTGTCAATTCCTTCAGTGCAGCTTGGACTTTCCCCTTCAATACCATTGCTTCTTGATCATATGCTACCTTCTGAAATGGTTGAATGTTGACAATTCTTTTTGGTACAGTGACTTTGTGTATTCCTTCCATCTTCTTTTGACACTTCCTGCGTCATTCAATATTTTACCCTTAGAATCCTTCAATATTACAACTTGAGGCTTGAATTTTTTTTTTTTTTT
>NW_006921818.1:4859422-4867299 GCF_000298275.1 Orycteropus afer afer | reverse complement strand
TATTCTTCCCTTTTGGTTTTCTAATTCTAGGACTTTGTACATTTCATTATAATAGTTAATAAATAGGAGATTGAAATCTAAGGGTTCTAGTTCTTAGTACAAGGCTCTTTCTTGGCTAATTATAATGAGGCAGAAACAAGGGAAGGGCACAGAAGGAGAAAGGAACCCTCACACCTCTTATAGTAGGAGCTGGATGTCCTGTTTTCGCAAGAATCTTATGATTTTCTGGGGCTACTGGATAGGACCTGAAAGAAGATGGTCTACACACACAAGCTGGAGCAGGCAGAGGACCACTGCAGCTGTGTCAAAGAGGACACTGAAAGGGAAGGCCAAGGGATAACTACTGACTTGAGTATGAGGATCATGATGTGTTGTTCCATTCCTCGTCCTGTGCCTGAGTATGGTTTTCTTTTACCTACAAGCTTTGTACCTTCAGTCCCTGCAAAGTGCTCATCAAGAATTCCTGGGGGTCTCTTGGGAGTGGCTCACAAGGATTTGTTGTTGTTGTTGTTGTTGTTATGTGCCGTGGAGTCAGCCCAACTCATAGTGACCCCTCCTTGGGTTTCCAAGGCAGTATCACTATGGAAGTAGATTGCCCAACCTTCCTTCTGAGGAGTGGCTGGTGGGTTTGAACCTCCAGCCTTCTGGTTAGCAGTCAAGTGCCTTAGGCACTATGCTACCAGAGCTCCCCACAAGGATTTAGGAATGCATAAACTCTTTTCTGGCATTAGAGCTGCCCTGAGCCTCCCAGTGGGTACCACTCTTGGTTGAGTCTCCAGGAGATGCTGGTAGCTTGTGATGCCAACACTGCACAATACTCTTTTGCAAAATAAGGAAACTCCTTATTTATATTGTGCTACATTCATTGAAGGGGCTCTAAGCTACTTATGCCTACAGCAACTTGAAAAACAAAAAGATTTTTCAATTTTTGTATTTCTGATCTGAAACACACTGTGCTCCTCTCTTCCAATGACCAGTTTCTTTACTACGCTAAGCTGGTCATGCTTAGCTCATTGATCTTTTGAGATGAGAACTTTCCCAGAAGTCTCCTCAATCACCCAGGCAAGTAAACTGCCAGACACACTCAGGCATATCCAAATCCCAATTTGTGTTCTAAATTATGTTATCTCAGTCCTAACATGCTCAACATGTTTCCTGGTACATGTTGATTAATGTTAGGGGAAATCAGCTAATGGGTAAATAAGTTCTGCCTCTTTGCCTCCTCTAGAGGAGATTCAAGGTGGATAAGGCTCAGAATATGCGTGTTTAAAGACAGTCCTTTACAAATTATATTAGTTAGCAAGCTTTTGGCTGTAGTAACAAAATACTCAATTAATGATGGCTGACGCAAACTATGACCTGCAGGCCAGATCTGGCCTGTCACATGTTTTTGTAACGCCCATAGCTAAGAATGCTTTTAATTTTATTTTATTTATTTATTTATCTTAAATACTGTATTGTGTTTTTGGAAAAGTTTACACAGCAAATTGGTTTACATGTAACAATTTCTGTAGATATTGTTCAGTGATATTGGCTGCATTTTCCACATGGTGTCAACATTCTCATTATTTCCATTCTGGTTGTTCCATATCCATTAGTCTAGCTCCCCTGACCACACTTGGCCTCCTCATCTTTGCTCTAGGGTAAATGTTGACTATTTAGTGTCCTATAGAGAGAATGGTTTTTAGATTCTTAAATGGTTGAACAAAAATCAAAGAAAGAATGAGATTTTGTGGTATGTGAAAATTATATGAAATTAAAATTTCAGTGCTCATAAGTGAAGTTTTATTAGAACACAGTCATGCTCATTCCTATACATGTTGTCTATAGCTATTTTAAGGAGACTTGGTGGTGCAGTGGTTAAGCACTCAGCTGCTAATCGAAAGGTCAGTGGTTCAAACCCACCAGAACTCTAGAGGAGAAACATGTGGCAGTTTGCTTCTGTAAAGATCACAGCCTTTGAAACCCTATGAGGCAGTTCTACTTTTTCCTGTAGGGTCACTATGAGCCAGAATTGACTTGATGGCAACAGGCTTTATGGTTGTTTTCATGTTACATCTGTAGAGATTACTAACTGTGATAGATTCTATATGGCCTGCTAAACCTAAAACATTTACCACCCGACCATTTACGAAAAAAGTGTGCTGACCTGTGACTTAAACCATAAAAGTATTCATTATTAATAAGAAATCTGAAGATAGGCAGTTTCAAAATATAGTTCAGCAGTTCCACAAAATCCCTTCATTGTCACAAGATGACTGCATCCGCTGCAAGCATCACAGCCAAAGGCAGGGGGCAGGGGAATAACAAGAAGGCAGAAAAGAGTCCTTATTAGCATACTTCTTTAAATTTATCAGAGAGAAAAAAATCTTTTCTAAAGTCCCCTGAAAAGACATCTTCTCAATCTCATTGGCCAGCACTAATTCATAGGTCACATGACCACCACTGGCTGCAATGGGAGTGGATAAGAGAGAAGCTAGGAAGTGGCTGCTGGATGATTGACAGTGAGTGACTGCCACATACACAAACAATGGCCATGGCCAGATGGTGGATTAGGGGCAGTGGTGTCCTGGAGACTGTACTGCACTGCCCTGTGATTGTTCAAACCTCTTTCCTACTCTGCAGTCACTGACGTCACATTGATAGCCCGGACTGGCCACGTTGGGAGTATTTACACAACACAAATCAGCAAACACTATAAAGTAGAGGGTTTTTTTTTTTTTTTGAGAGCACCTTCATCAATGTATTACTGATTAGGGGTGATTTATTTTATTTTACTTATACATTTGCACGGTTTCTACAATATACCTGAATTAACTTTATAATCAGAAAAAACAAAAGTTTCTTTTAAAATGAAAGAGGATCATTTAAGCTAGAGTTAAAAAAATAATAATATTTTGAGTCTACATCAGACGGACTTCAGAAGTAGCTAAGAAGTCAGCTGGTAACTCAGGCTGGATAGCTAACACCCCCTACCCACCCCCACACTGAGGACCACAGAAGCTAGTCTTCTTGGCTCTTGGGAATAGGAGCAGAGACCAAGAGATTCCTGGACCACTTCTGATTTAGGGAGCCCTTTATTAAACAATGGGAGCTCTGGTGGCATAGTGCCTAAGGCATTTAAACGGCTAACCAGAAGGCTGGCAGTTCAAACCCACAAGCCACTCCTTGGAAGGAAGGCTGGGCTATCTACTTCTGTAGAGATACAGCCTTGGAAACCTAAGGAGGGGTTGCTATAAGTAGGCACCAATTCAACAACAGTGAGTTTGGGCTTTTTTTTTTTTGTTTTTTTTGTTTTATTAAACAATAAAGAATATCAAGTTAGGATTACAAAGTTGTGGCATATTTTAAATGTTCACCTATAAACAACTAGGTGAAAAAAAATACAATAAAATATAGTTGTCCTTTTCACAATTTTTAATGAAATATGAATCCATTGGCATTACAGGCAATGAGGCCAGTCAATAGGACACAAGTTCAAATCTGATTGATAAATGTCTTTTTTTTCATTCTTCTCAGACTCTTCTCATTCATCTCTGTGACTATGTGTATAATCCTATTTGGAGATAACCTCAAGAATCGAGAGACCTGCTATGAAATTGAGGCCCAGGCCAGCTGCCCTCCTGCCCCTACTCACATCCGTCCTCCATTATAGGGCCAGGATGGAAGCCTTCTGGAACCTGAGAGACAACATAGTCTGTTTGAGAATCTTGTCAGAATGAGCTCCTCTTGAGAATTTATTTTGGCTTCATGAGTGAACAGAAATGTTGCCAAATGTCCAATCCTCTGCTTCTGCTCTTTTCTCTCTACACATTACTGGTGATCTCATCTCCCTTCTAGACTCAGCAGTCATCTATATGGATGTCCCTAAAATCTCTGCCACTATATGAGCTGCTCAGCCTCAAATATTTACTGAGTTACCGTTCACAAAAAAAGTGTACTGACCTATAACTTAAGCCAAATATATATATACATATATACTATTCATTTAACAAGAAATTTGGAGACAGGCATTTCCAGAGTTTAATTCAGCAGTTCAACAAAGTTCAAGTGTTGAATTGGTGTCTCTGCAAGTCTCATGGTCTTTACCTCATAGTTACAAGATGGCTGCATCAGTGACTTCTCCTGTGAACTCTTGTAAATTCCTAAGGGACAATTCTCCTTCCCTGTCCTACTGAAGTTGACCCCAAGGCTCAGTGCTTCAAAGTGACCTCAATTCTCTGCCATCTCCCAAGCTTGAAACCTAGAAATGGACCATTCCCTGGATAAGGATATTATGCTTGGTGTTCTGGTTACCTAGTGCCACTCTGACAGGAATATACCACACAAATGGGATAGCTTGAAGAAACAGGAGTTTTTTCTCTTACAGTTCAGGAAGCTAGAAGTCCAAGTTCCAAGTGCCAGGCTCTAGGGGTTGTGTGAAAGCTCCTCAACCTTGGGCTTCAGCTTTGCCTCTTGCTCCTGGCCCACTGAAGCTAGAGGCTTCTCTCCACTCAGGCAGTTGCTAGTCACTGAGGCTGACAAACCCAAGGTTGACAAGTGAAAAGGCACAGTCCTGATATTAACAAACCACATGGCAGGCCACTAATTCAAGTCCATTGAACATCCCAAGGTCAGCAGAGCATGGCAGGCTGCTGAACAATGACATGGCTACATACAGGATTCAAGCGTGCTATAACCTAGAGACCATTCCCCAAGGCTTCTCCTTATATACAGGAAGCAGACCACATCCCTAAAGCAGCTACATGGACTTGATTACCACCATGGACTTGATTACCAGTCTCATCATGGGGAATACTACATCCAGCTGCCCAGCCACTCAGCCAGGGCCAGCCAGGTTGACACACAAACTTAACCACCACACTTGGTAAAGTGGAAAGTTAGCAAAAAAGGGGAAGGCCCTCAACGAGATGGATTGACACAGTGGCTACAACAATGGGCTCAGGTATAGGAAGGATTGTGAGGCTGGTGCAGGACCCGGCAGTGTTTGGTTCTGTTACACATAGGGTCACTATAAGTCAGAGATGACTCAACGGCACTTAACAACAACAATACCTGTCCCTTGAAGTGGATACCCAGTTTAGTCACTATGTCATAGTCATCACTGTTGGTAATGGCTTTTACACTCATCCCACCGTATCTGGTTATGAGCTGGCAGTAAGTGTGTGACACACTTACTGTGCGTCACACAGATTGGACAGAAGGGAACCCCACCTGGAACAGGCTGGTGTCTGTTGTACAGGAAGTCTGTTACAAACATCAAACCTAGTCTGCGTTGAAGCCAACTGGAACAATGGGAAAGGATGGGGATATTATGGTCAAGGCCAGTGCCAGATTTCCCCCAGGGTAAGAGGGGATCAACTACCAAGACAAGAATGAAAATTGAAGACACAAACCAAGTGCAGACCTAGGGTCTAAGCTGGTGGGGGCTGATGAGGGACTCTGAATCGTTTCTATTGGCCAAAGTATTGCTTGCTGTGGGGAGAGGTTCCCCTTGGAAAGACCTAGGCCTGTGCTTTCTCAGGTGTATTGGGGTCAAGCGTCATGGAACAGTGTGCCCCAAATGTATTCCCTCCTTGCCATCCTCCTGCCTCCACCCCAACTTTGGGTGACCCATTCGTTTGCATTAAATTTAGAAGCTGTCTCTTTTAGCTGTCTCCCTACCCTGTATCAGATCATTACTCACACTCCCGTGGAGCCTCTGCAGGGGAAAAACTAACATTTATTGTAAGCCTGCTATGCCAGTCAGGCCTTTTGTGTATTTTATTACATTCATCCTGGCAGCAACCCATGAGATAGATAGATGGTGACATTTGACATTTGTTCTGTGCTTTGGTTTTTGTTTTATTTCTTTCATTTGATCTTTGTAGCAACCCAGTGAAGTGGCCAGAACCATATTTGGCAGATGAGAAATCTCAGGCCAAGAGAAATTAAATTGATAACCTAACGTCATTCAGGTCCTTGTTATTCAGTGTGGTCATCAGTGTCAGCTGGGAGCTTGTTAGAAATGTAGGATCTGTGCCCTATCCCAGACCTACTGGACTGCATTTTAACAAGAATCCCGGGTGATCTATGGGCACATTACAGCTGGTCTAGATGGTTGGCCGTTCAAACTCACCCAGTGGTACCACAGCCATCTGTCTCCATTAAGATTAAAGCCAAGAAAACTGTGTGGAGCAGTTCTACTGTGCAGCATATGGGGTCACCATGAGTTAGAATGGACTTGATCACAGTCTACAGTGACAAGTAGTAATTGGAGGAGTCTGTACCAGCCTCACATGGCCAAGTTTGCCCTAATCAGCAATGGTTGATACAGGCCACCTGCAACGCTCAGATTTAAGCTCAGCCATTGGCGAGGAGTAAAGCTGACGGAGTTGGTATTAGATGGAGAGAGAAGAGTGGAAATGGCAAGTCAAGTCGAAAGACTTTTATGAAGGTTCTGCTGTGTGCCCACAGTTATGGCTCCAAGCATAGCAAGAACCCCCTGGAACTGATAATGCTGTTGGGGAGCAAGACATGGGAAGCCATTCAAGAAGATCCCAGCACAGGGAGGCCAGCTTAGTGGCATGAACAATTAGTGCTGGAGGACACAAGGCCATAGGGAGTAGGAAAAAACAACCCCAAACTCACTGCCATGGAGTTGGTTCTGACCCATAGCTACCTCTCCTTGGGTTTCCAAGATGGTATGGTTGCCCAATCTTCCTTCCAAGGAGTGGCTGATGGGTTTGAACTGCCAGACTTTCTGGTTAGCAGTCAAATGCCTTAGGCACTATGCCACCAGAGCTCCTTCCTAAATGGAGGCAGAAGGACGTCAGGAAAAGCTAAGTAGACTTGGGGTGTGGTGGGGCCTACAGGCCAGGAAGGTGAGTGCTAAGTCACTGGAGGGTCCTAACTGGAGAAGCGCCCCATGTTCACTTCACCCTTCTGTTTCCCTCACTTGTCTCTCCTTCTCAGGGAAACATCTGACACAGTCTCAGGACACTGCAGCTTATAGAACTGTTCCCAGCCAGCTCTCAACATCCATAATTGAGCCCCCCAGACACCCTTACCCTCTTTCTGAGTCTCAGTAAAGCCACCACTTTTGTCCCAGTTACACAGTCATTCATCTTGGGAGTGATCTCTAACTCCTCCCTTTCTTATGACTTCTACATTCAATTCTATTCCTTCTGCCTCTTAATTATCTTGGATAAGAACTTTTTTTTTTTTTTTAATTTTTATTGTGATTTGGGTGAAAGTTTACAGAGCAAATTCATTTTCCATACAGTTCATATGCATTTTGTTTCATGATATTAACTGCAATTCCCCACAATGTAACAGCCTTCTTCCCACTTCCTCCCTGTAGTTACCTCTTCCCTGTGTCCTTCCCTCCCATGCCCCCTACCTCAGCTGTCTCCATGTGCAAACACTGCCCTCTGTTCTCCTACAATTGATCGCTTCAAGGAGTGTATCTACCTGATGTTAATGTTCACCCCATATGCCTGTCTATTGTTTGGCTAGAAGCCACAGGAGTGAGCCCAGTTTCAGACCTGAAAGGTTACTAGGCCCATAGTCTCAGGGGTCTTACCTGGCTCTATAAGACCAGGAAATCTGGTCATTTTTTTATGATTTTGAATTTTGTTCCACATTGTTCTCCTACCCTATCCAGGATGTCCTGCACTGATCCCCCTCTGAGTGGTTGACAGTAGTAGCTGGGCACGTAGCTACTACAGTAGCTAGTTCTTCTGGTCTCATAGTCGTATAGGCTGAGGATTGCATGGTGTACCAGTCGCTTGGACTAATTATTTCCATGTATCTTTGGTTTTCTTCATTCTTCTTTGCTCTGGATGAAGAGACCATCATTGCATCTAGATGGCTGCTTGCAAGTTTTTTTTTTTTTT
>NW_006921818.1:4821303-4850747 GCF_000298275.1 Orycteropus afer afer | reverse complement strand
TGTCTGTGTTAATTGGTTTCCCTTTTCTTTGTTGAAGAGGGTCTGTGCAATCCTTCTGCCTAGTCCGCCATCTTGCCCCGCCTCTGCTTGCAAGTTTTTAAGACCCCAGTTGCTACTCATCAAAGTAGGATGTAGAACAATGTTTTCATGTAGTATGTTATGCCAATTGAGCTTGATGTTCCCTGCAACCATGGTCCCAAGCCCACAGCTCCAACTAGTCGCTCTCTTAGCTGGCTGTGGCCAAGAAGCCACCACAACTTCGTCCCTTGCCAGCTCTACTATATACCCAGACATTCTTACAGCACGTACAAATACACATGTAGAAATATTGTCTGCTAACTCTTTACATGGTCATGGGCACACTCCCCCCTGCATAGACATACCTGATCTGATAAGAACTTTTTATTTCTGAGTAGTCTCCCTGCCTCCAATGTCTCCATCCCACACTCAAGAATCTTTGGAAGCTTCCCTTGTTGAGTTCAAATTCCTCAGACTCTGCTATTGTTCATAGTTCTCTACACTTGCCTCCAATTTTATCTCACTTTTCCCCAATGTTCTTACATCCACCTCCCACTCCCATTCCTCAGATACTCCTTGTCCATCTCTGTTAGTCTGTCTTGCTTCTATCCAAAACCTATCTAGTTTCCAATGTCCATTACACACTTCCTCTTCTCTTATGTTGGGATTAGAACCAAATCTTTATGACTAGTGGCCCAGATTATAATGATGATCCATGCTATATACAAATATCATTAAAAAGACCAGAATAGAATAACAACATAGTAACCATGGTGTTCTCTGGAGTCTAGGTGGTTGGTAATTTTTCTCTTTCTGCTTTTTTTTTTTTTTCTTAAGATTTTCTTATTTTCTAAGCTAAGCATGTATTATGCTATAATTATACATTATGTTTTCTAAAGAATGGATTGAAGCTAACGAGAAGCTGAAGGACAGGGTACTGTTTAGGAATATGGCTGTTGAGTGAGTCTGTGTGGGTAGGGTTTGGGGGTCTGACTAGTGGTTGACTTTGGAAGGGAGAGGAAGGATCAAGGCATCAAAAGAGCAGTGGTTACAGTTAATTCAGACCTGAGTTTGAACCCCAGCTTTGCTGAATTCTCCTCCATAAAATATTGGCAGTCATACTACTGAGCTCATAGGGTTGGATAAGGAATAAAGGACAATGCATATTCTGGGTTTGGCCCAGGGCTTGGCACGTTATATGTGTTCAATAAATAGGAACCTTTGTTGTTGTTGTTGCTAGTATCACGGACAGACTGAATCCAGGCTATAGGTGAGTGATTCTGTTAGCACTTTGTCAATAGTTTCCTTGGAGGAATGGTATCACTATGGCTATATTTTTAAAAGGCTACCATTTTTCAAAGGAGCTCTGGTAGCATAGTGCCTTGACTGCTAACCAGAAGGCTGGTGGTTCAAACCCACCAGCCACTCCTTGGAAGGAAGATGGGGCACTCTACTTCTGTAGTGATACTGACTCAGAAACCCAAGGAGGGGTTGCTATGAGTCGGGTCCGACTCGACGGCACATAACAACAACAACAAACCATTTTTAATGGTCAGTGGTTGAACAAATAAATTCCACCCAATTTAATGCAGAATTATACCTTCTACCCCAGTTAGTTTCACCCTGACTTCACATAGCCACCTCTAGTGGAAATACAGAGGCAACAAGGCATGGGGAAGGGGGAGGGGAGGAGCAGGACTTGGCAAGAGGCCATGATTGCAAGTCCAAGGAGGCAGATGGGATTTAAGATCCCACAATACATCTTTGCTCCCTGAGGAGCCTGGTGAGACTCACATGAAATTCTGGCCCCAGACCTGGTCCCCTGGTCCATCAGGATGGTGATGTCTTGGAATGAGGAAATGGGAAAGGTAGCCAGTTGTTAGAGCAGATGAGTTTTTTTCTAAGTATGTTAATTTTCAGGTGGTAGCAGAACACCTGAGTAGAGCTTCCAGATTCCTTCTCTTTGATCCATGACTAGTTGCACCTTAGATTTACTATTCCCTCATCTTTCTCCATACTCTGGAATACCTCTCTCTGATCCCTGCCCTTCCACTTCCACCTGCTCTTCTCTCTTCAGCGGTATGGCCTTTCTGATCCTCTTAAGTCAGCAACTCCTGATTCACAGACCTGTCTGCCAGCTCCTTCCTCTCCATTTCACTGATGTCCTCATATCCTAGAACTAGGGCTTTGAACCGGTTCAAACCAGTTCAGTCATGGTCAACACAGCAAAATTGAACAGAGCCAAATTGGTAAAATGTGGGTTTACAGGAACAATAAATGGAATGGGAAAAAGTATGGTCAAAGGGCTAGAATAGGAGAGTCAGAAGTGGTATAGTGAGCTCTTTCAGGAGCCTGATACAGGAGATTGGATTATTGCTAGGACTGCGGAGAGTGACACACATTCAAAGCAACATAGTCAGCCACCATCTGTGAGCTGGATACCATTGGTTCTGACTCTGCCAGTCAAGAGCTTTGGTTGCTATGCAATGTAAATGCTCCCCTTGTTTTCTAAGACAGAGACTGAGTTTCTAGCAGGGTGACAACTCATAATTTTCCCCATTCTGGTTGTTGTTCCAGTACACCCATGTTTTACAAATTCAGGTCTGTTCTGGTTTCACTTATTTGGCCATGACTGAACCAAGAAAATCCAGTTTGAAACCCTACCAAGAACTGAGCCTAAACTCACAAATAGTCATGGCAGGTACTTTGTGTTCTTGGTGACAAATAAAAAGTCTCTCCTTTATCTCTGCTGGATCACCAAACAAGCAAAATTCCTACCCTCTAAAGCCACTGTCCCTTCTTACTATCTGTTTTCTGAGAACATAATCATTATGGGCACTCTGTGACCTTTAGGGAGAGCTATGCTTTACTCAAGTTAACCTTTAAATAAAACACAGATGGAAGGATAGACCAGAGTTCACCCCAAAACAAAAACAAGGATTATAGAAACAAGGTAAGGGAGAAGAATTGGATGAAGGAGGGGATCACAATGGAAGTCACCTTCTTCGCTAGAGAAGTGTGCACCTTACATTTTACTGAGGGCAGTCTCTTGTGCCATCCAGTTGTAATTTGCAACATTCTGTACAGTTCACAGGGAAGGAACAGAATGTTTTGCTACAGGAAGATTCCGCCCCTGGGGAGCCAACCCACAACCTTGGCCCTCTGATCAGGGGCATTAACTAAGCCAACCACGTAGATAAGAGGTAATGAGGCACAGGCCTGAGTGTCAGTATGTTTAGTGGTCAGGGATGTGCCTGTGTCCAGATAGCAAACCTTGGGGCCTCAAGGTGCTTCTGCAGGAAAGCAGACCCTCTGACTCTCTTGTTTAATTCATCTACTATCCTTGACCACTTCTGAGGGGCTGCTCAGGAACCCAACTCAAGAGTCCAGTTTGAAGAGTGCCCTTGAGATGTTCCTAGCCTTGTGGCAATGAGATATTTAAGAACTTAAGGTCATTTAAAAGGCAGAGAGGAAATTAGGATATTAGGAGGATGTTAGCATGGTCTCATGGGTTGAATTGTGTCCCCCTAAATATGTATCAACTTGGCTAGGCCATGATTCTCAGTATTGTGTGATTGTCCTCCATTTTGTGATGTGATGTAATCATCCTCTATTTTGTGATGTGCTGTAAACCCTAATGTCTGTATGTGATTAATGAAGCAGGATTAGATTGTGTTAAAGAGTATTAGGCTATGTTTTTTATGTTAATGAGGCAGGATTAGGGTGGGACACAACACCCTTATTCAGATCACAGCTCTGATACCATGTAAGTGGAGTTTTCCCTGGGGTGTGGCTTGCATCACCATTTATCTTACAGGAGATAAAAGGAGTGAGAAAGGAAAAAAGAAGGAGGGATCTCAATACCACCAAGAAAGAAGAGCTAGTGCATCCTTTGGACCCAGATCCCTGTGCTGAGAACCTCCTAGACCCATGTATATCTCCCAGGAATGGTGGGTCCACAGATGTTGAAAGGAGACAAGGACTTTTTCCTAGAGTCAACAGAGAAAGAAAGCCTTCCCCTATCACTGGTACCCTGAATTTGGACTTCTAGCCTCCTAAATTTGAGATCATATATTTCTGTTTGTTAAAGCCATTCACCTATGATATTTCTGTTATAGCAGATAGATGTATATTATAATCACATGGTATTAATTTTCAATTTAATATCAATTAATTCTAATATTCAGTAGGATATTAGAATGGCAAAACTGGGGAACCCCAGCTAGCTGCGTGACCTTGAAGGCTATTTAACATCTTGGCTCTTCAGTTTTCTTGTCAAAGAAATGAAACCAATTCCATCTATTCTTCACTTCTGCCTTGGGCATCCATTGAAGTAAGTGGAGAGGAGAGAAGGGGAGAGAACTGGAATGTGGGCCTGTTGTGGGAAGGTTTCTCTCTTAGTCATCCCCAAGGAATGGTCAAAGCAGAGAACTGTGTCCTTCATCATCCCTAGTTTAAAAGTTCAGCAAGATGTGACCTTTTGTGCTCAGATAATCAAAAGTCCAGTGGTTAATCTAGGCTATCTCTGGAAAGATACACAAACTGATAATACTGCTTGCCTCTGGGTGGAGAAAAGGGCAGCTGAGCGACAAGTGTGAGAGGGAGAGTTGTTTTTCTTTGTATTATGCTCTTTTATCCCTTTTCAGTTTAATCCATGTGAGTGTAATATCATATCATATATATGTATATGTATTTCAAATTTCAAATAGTTCCAAAAGGACATTATGCTGAGTGAAATAAGTCAACACAAAAGGACAGATACTATAGTTGAAACACCAGCCTTCTGGTTAGCAGTCAAGTGCCTTAGGCACTACGCTACCAGAGCTCCCATATGAAATAAGCAGACATATAGAAATCAAAATCAAGAAGGGAGTGCATCAAGGTTGTATCCTTTCACCAGACTTATTCAACTTGTATGCTGAGCAAATAATCTGAGAAGCTGGACTATATAAAGAAGAATGTGCCATCAGGATAGGAGGAAGACTCATTAACAACCTGTGATACGCAGATGACACAACTTTGCTTGCTGAAAGTGAGGATGACCAATGAAGATTAAAGACTTCAGTCTGCAGTATGGATTACACCTCAATATAAAGAAAACAAAAATCCTTACAACTGGTCCAATAAACAGTTTCACAGTGGATGGAGAAAAGATTGAAGTTGTCAAGGATTTCATATTGGTTCTACAATAAACACCAATGGAAGCAGCAGTCAAGACATTAGATGACATATTGCATTGGGCAAATCTGCTGCAAAAGACCTCTTTCACGTGATGAAGAGCAAAGATGTCTCCTTGAAGACTCAGATGTGCCTAAGCCAAGCCATGGTATTTTTAATCACCTCTTATGCACGTGAGAGCTGGACAATGAATAAGGAAGACTGAAGAAGAGTTCATGCTTTTGAGTTGTAGTGGAGAAGAATGCTAAGAGTACCTTTGTCTGCTAAAAGGACTAACAGATCTGTCCTGGAAGAAGTGCAGCTGGAATGCTCCTTGGAAATGAGAATGGCCAGACTTCATCTTACCTAATTTGGTCATGTTGTCAGAAGGAACCACTCCCTGGAGAAGTATCTCATGCTTGGTAAAATGGAGAGTCAATGAAGAAGGGGAAGGCCCTCAACAAGATGGATAGACACAGTGGGTCCAACGATGGGCTCAGGTTTAGCAAGGATCGTGAGGCTGGCACAAGACCAGAAGTGTTTTGTTCTGCTGGTCATAGGGTTGCTATGAGTTGGAGACAACTTGATGGCACCTAGGAACAACAATAGAAATCATAAGTAATTAGTGGTTACCAGAGGCTCAAGGGAAGGAAAAGTGGGTTTTTTTTTTTTTTTTGCTTAGAGTGCATTGAATGTATGTTAATAGTGGCTGTATAATTTTAGAAGATAGCAAGAATGTTGCAAAATTTGAAGAATGTAATCATTGTCTCTAAAGTGTACATGTAGAAACTGATGAAATGTTGTATGTTTTATTGTATATATATCACTACAATTTTAAAAAAAAATTCCAGTGGCTCTGGGGGTTTTTCAGGGTTAGAGCAGGGTTATTTCTCTTTAGATACTGCTCAGTGACCTTTAGGTGTTTGTGAAAGGATAGGAGAGTAGGCTAAAGGGCTTGGGGTGCCCAGCAGGCCTGGCCTTGTGTGACCACCCAGATCAAGGTCTTCTTGATCCTGAGTCCTTTCAATGAGAAGGTGCACACCTGTCTCCCTCCTGCCTGCGGCCCCACCACAAGCCTCCCTGCCAGGCCTGAGTGCCTAAGTTGGGGAGGGGCAGTGCAGTTGGCACGAGCTGTGCTCTCCAGCAAGAGGCACTGTGTGCTCACCTGCTTGCAAACCTGGGCAGCCTGAGCTCATCAGCCTTTGACGTTTCATCAGCTCCAAGAGCTGCTAGGAGGGTAATCAAGGGATCATGAAGGTGTGTGTACGGCAACCTACAGAGCATCAGACATGGCTAAGGAAAGAGCAGGTTCAAGGTAGATTGGGGCAGACTAAGAATGCCTCATTCAACCCCAGTATCAACAGGGAGGCACTACCACTGGGTGGCCCTGAAGCCTGCCTCAGCCTCCAGCAGCAGCCCCTGCCCAGCTGGTGTTACCTTGAGCTTGACTTGATCCATAAGACTGTCTCGGCTGAGGCACCAGGGCTGGGAGCTATAACTCCAGTGCTCCAATGTGCTTCCCATGGATCTCCATGCTCCCTAAAACATCTCTGTTCTTTCCAGACAAGCTTGCCCAGCATGCCTCTCCTGAATCCACAAGTCTTAGTCTCCCAGCCTGCTCCACCCACTCCTCATTCCACATGAGAAATGTTCCTCTCTGTTCCTTGGTCTAAAAAGGATCTCTTAGTGACAGGTGAAGCTGCAGCTGGAAGCCTGCTTCCTGTTTCATTGCATGCTGATGGGTCCAGGACTAAGGCTAGGGAAGGAAGCATGAGGAAGTCGCAAGATAGTGGATGTGACTACTGATTCTGCCACTTAAACTCTGTGGACCTCAGCATCTCCACCTAGGGCCTTCCTGTTTCACAGTGTTGTCATTCAGATGGCTTGACACACTAATGAATCATGAAAGCACTTTGTAAAATGAGGCACACATATTACATGGGCATGTTACTTGTTGTTGTTGTTGTTATGTGCCATCGAGTTGGACTCGACTCATAGCGACCCCTCCTTGGGTTTCCGAGGCAGTATCGCTACGGAAGTAGATTGCCCCATCATGTTACTATGACAGGTTATATTATTATTGAACCCTCGGTATGTGGATGCTGAAGGGATCCTGGCCCTGAGCTAGTAACACCTTAAGGGGCCTAGAGAGGGTGGTAGTGCCCTGGCATTCCTTGGACCTGATGGTCAAAAGTGGAGGAAGGTCAGGCAGAGGAAAGTCTGCCCTTCTGGTGAGATACAGGGTCTGTATCTCAGGTACCATGTGACTTCTCTCTGAAGAGGAAGTCTGAAGATCTCTGAAGGGCTGGTGTGGACAGAAACTGAAGGCCAAGGAGTGCCCAGGTCCTCCATTCCATTGGACAAGTCCCTTGAAGAAATTTCTCTGAGTTCTAGCATAGTGCTCAGGCTGTCTTGCAAGGGAAGGGGGCTGACTCAGAAGTGCTCAGTGCCACCCCCAGCTTCCTGGCAGTGCCTGCTCTAAGACCTTTAGGTGGCCCTGCTCTGCTTGTTGAAAGAATGGAATTGGAAACCTAGGAGGGCCAAGGGAGAGGGGAGTGAATGGGTGTGTTTGCAAGGGCAGGGCTGTATGCAAGAGGTTCCACGTGCCCCGGACAGGCTGAGCTCACCCACTGCTGGCCTTGCATCAGCTGAAGGGCTGGCTGCCAGGCACTGGGAAGCAGGCGTGAGTTCCCAGGAGCCCTCCCGGTTTTGCCTCTTGCTCTTAGGGAGAGAGTGGGAAGGAGAAGCAGGCACTAGAGTTTCCCAGCCCTCCAATTCCAGGTCACCCAGCTGCCCCAGCTCCCAGGTTCCCAGGCAGCAGAAGCCTGTGTAATCAAGGTCAGGCACAGCTGGAGGGCCCAGGGAGTTACCCAGCCTGTCCAAGGTCTCTCTATTGGAAGTCTTCCTAGAGTTGGTGGCAGCTCTCAAGTAGATTTGGGGACTTTGGGACTGGTTCCCTTTGACCCCTAACATCACCACTTTAAAGATTACCCTCCACCAACAGCTGTAGGTGCTACAGACATGGGCAGGAAGTATATCTGGGAGATTTCTAACAAGGCCTTTCATTCAATGCTTGATTTAGTGTTGTTCCATATCAGGGTTAAATATGACAAGAGGGCTACAGAGGGCTTCTGATTGTATTATACTTCCTGGGATCCAGTCCCTGTATTTGTAGCTTATAGCATCTGTGAGGGTTGCCCTGCTGGTACCTCCTCTGAAGCCCATAATACATTCGAAACCCGGGCCCACATGGGATATGAAATGTACGTGGGGAGCACAAAATCTGTTCTAAACATAAAAGTAATGGCAGCTCCTCTTTTATCTCCCCTCTTTTTGTAGCTTCTCAACAAGGGATATTAAGCTTAGAGGCTGAGACTTGGGCAGGAAGGGCCCCTCCTTGGAAGGTGGGGATTTTTACCTGAGTCAGAAGCCTGTGAGAGTGGATGCCGCTGGTGTTCATTAGTGCACATTCCAGAGGGCTCTTGTCCAGCCCTTGTCTGTCTCCAGCCAGTGCTCCAAACCATCTGGCCTGTCTGTGATGCCTTGAGAGCATCAGTGAGGGCTATGGGCAGAGGACAAAGAGGCTGGAGCAGAGAGAGCAGGCTGGGGAGCAGGAACACAAGGGCTTATGGGGATCTGGGCCCTTGGTCTTGGATCAGCCCTAACTTGGTGGTTTTGGCCTCCCTTGTTCCAAGTCTCTCTACCCCAATTCCTTTCCGTTAGGTTTCTTCATGCCTCACCCCTAGTCGTGGTTATACTAGAGCAAAAATATGCACATCCTCTTCATCTCCATTCATAGACTTCTCTCCCCTTCCTGGGCCTTAATTTCCTCATTGATAATAACATGAGGGGATTGGGCAAGATGGGCTAATGGCTCCCCAGCTCAGATGTTCTAGGAGCAAGATGGGGGAATGGAAGAGGCAGCTGGAGCTGTGAGAGAGGCATAATCCCAGGCAGTGTGCTCTTGGGCTCAGACTCTGAGAGTCTCAGAAATTGGAGCTGAAAGAACCTTAGAGGTTATCTAGACTAACCACCCTGCTCCTCTCACCCCGTTTTAAAGATGAAGAAACTCAGGTCCAGCAAAATCAAGTGACTTGAGAGAGAGTATAATTTAACACACACACAAAGAAAAGAAAAGAAAAGAAAAACTTGATTTCAGATTAAAGGATGGTTTTACTTACTTACTCCGTGGATTGTGTTTTTCTCCTTTTTGTCATCATCATGGTCCATGGGTGTTCTGAGGACCACAGTTGGAATCCTCTGTCCTGAAGCCCTTTTGTTCTACTATCCCTCTCTTTCTCCTCAGCCAGATTTGCAAAATAAAGAATGGGAACATCTAGGAGACTTTAGATGAAAAACACTTTTAAAAAAAATATTGTTATAAAAATATATGTGACACATTTGCCAGTTCAACATTTTTCAGGTGTACAATTTAGTGATATCAATTAATCATGTTGTGTAACGATCATCCATAATTGTTGCTAAATTTCCATCCCATAGACACTCACTGCTTCCTAAACAGTGGCTTCCCCTGCCCCCTCCCTCCTACCCTTGTTAAACCACTAATGAACTCTGCTCTCTATACATTTGCCTGTTCTTGTTATTTCATATAAGTGGAATCATACAGTATTTGTCTTTTTGTGAGTGACTCATTTCACTCAGCATAGTGTTTACAAGGTTCATCCATGTTGTCGTATGTATCAGGACTTCATTTCCCTTTACGGTTTAGTAGTTTTCCATTGTATATATGTACCATATTTTGTTTATTTATTCATCTTTTGAGGGACATGTAGATTGTATGCACCTTTTGGCTCTTAAGAATGGTGCTGCAGTGAACTTTGGTGTACATGTGTCTGTTTGCTTTTGCTGTTTCCAAGTCTCTTGGGTATAGACTTAGAAATGAATTGCTTGCAGGGTCATATGGTAATTTTATAGTTAACTTTTTGAGGAACTGCCAAACTGTTTTCCACAGTAGCTATATCATTTTACATTCCCACCAGCAATGGATAAGTGTTCCAATTTCATCTTCCAAATCATTGTCAACATTTGTTCTTTTCCATTCAGATCAAAAGTATGTTTAAAATAATCTTAGGATCCCCATAAATGGTTACTGAAACTCTGAGGGCAGCAGGATTACAGTAGCTCAGACTAGGGTGTTGCACAGGAACTCAGCCTAGAGTCCCTGGGGTGGGACTAGGACATACTCCAGGCTGAGCAGAGCTGCAGTTGGTAGCCAACTGACTCCTCTGGCATTCTTGGCACATGAGGGAGGATTCTGGGAGTATAGGTTCTGGGGAGACAGCAAGTGTGTGTGTGTGCTGGACCCTGCCCTAGTAGAGAAAGGCTACTTTTCATGTCCTGTGAGACAGAGAGTGAATCAGGGGAGTCCTTCAACAGGTATGGAGGATGCCAGTTTGATGCCTGACGATAGTGAACACTCAATAAATATTTATTGAAGTAATGATTGGATTGTATGGTATAGTTTATGGTGGGTCTAGAGCCAGATAGACAAGTTTGAATACTGGTTCTACCACTAACTGCTCTGTGCCTCAGACAAATCCCTTGACCTCCCAAAACTTAAAGGACACTAGTGACTGTATCAGGTAGGAGTCTTCTTTACAAAAGACAAAAACTATATTCTCACTAGCTTAAACCAAAAAGGAAATTTCTAGCTCACACAGCTGGGACAAAAATAGGAACTTGGGACAGGAGACACATCTCCAGGACTCTTTTTCTCCTTGTTTTTGCCTGACTCCTGGAGACAGGCTCTATCCATGTGGTAGGGAAGATAGATGGCTGCTTACAGCCCAAACTCAGCTTTGAAAAGAGAGGTTTTCTTTCTGTCTCTATCAACATCAATACATCAATCTCAGGGAACACTCTGATTGGCCCTGCATTGGTCATGAGGCCCCCCTTTGGACCAGTTACTAGCCAAACATAGGTTATGTGCCTATACCTGTGGTAGGGGAAATGGGTTGTGTTACCAGGAGAAACGGTATGAGAAAGTCAGTTGGGCAGACAAAACAACAATTATTATGGTATGTAAAAGGCCTAAAGGGTGTGTGTGTGTGTGTGTGTGTGTGTGTGTGTGTTGGGGAAACCTAGAGAAAAAGTTAAGGCCAGAACCAGGCTTTGCTTATTCACAGTTATGATTATTATTAGTTACCAATCATTCATCTCCTACTGCACGTCAGGCTCTGTGCTAGGCTAACTTACATATGTTATATATAAATAATTGTTCATTCTTACCACAACCTTAAGAAGTAGATATTATTAGCCTCATTTTAAAAGTGAAGAGAGAGAGGTTGAAGTAGTGAATGAACTGGATTTAAGTTTGGATCCTTCTGACTCCAGAACCCATGGAAATTCTTGCCCAAAGTCAGGTTGCTGTTCAGAAAGCAAAGTCCAAAACTTGCTAGATGGTTACCTAGACCACATTGTGAGTCCAGGCCCATGTGGTTTTGCTGGGACCACTGTTGTGGCTTTCATGCCTTCCCTGGCTACACATTTCCTCAGTTCCTCTCTTCCTCTCAGACCAAGGTAGACTGCTAAACCAACGTCAGTAATACATGGGCTTATTTGTCAAATGGCATATCTAAAGTTTGAATTATTAATTGAAAATTCAGCTTCTTGGTCACACTAGTCACATTTCAAGTGCCCAGTTGCTTCTGTGGCTCATGGCTACAGCACTGGACAATGCAGATAGAAATGTTTCAACCATCACAGAAAGCTCAATTGTATGGCACTGGATTGGACTTTTCTCTTGAAAAGGAAGCCCTGATGCCCTGATATAGGAATAAGGAGCGCTGGTGGCATAATGGTCCAAGCATTTGGCTGCTAACCAAAAAGTTGGCAGTTCTAGCCCACCAGCTGCTCTGTGGGAGAAAGACAAAGCAGTCTGCTTCCGTAAAGAGTTACAGCCTTAGAAACCCTATGGAGCAGTTCTACTCTGTTCTGCAGTGTTGCTTTGAGTTAGAATCGACTCAATGGCAGTGAATTTGGGTTTCAGTATAGGAATGTTATCAGCTTTAGAGAAATCAAAGATAGATTTGATCTATTCAACAAATTTTTAAGCAAATATTTGCCTCCCACTGTAAAGCAGGCCCTGAGTACATAGTAGTGGGTAATAGATGGTCTTGTAATTTGGAGTGAAAAGGCAACTGCAAGAGGCCCTAAGTGCTGAGTCCAGGCTGGGGGATTGGGAAGGCTTCCTAGAAAAGGAGATATCTAAGGGCAGACCTCAAGGCTGAGGAAGCACTAGTTAAGCCAAGTTGCTCGCCAAATCAAGTGATTTTTTGCCCCCAGGGGCCTTTATACAGGCTGTCCACACAGCTCAGAGGAAAAGAAGTGGTTAATTCCTTGAAGTTAGCTCCCCAGCTGGGGCGAAGCAGAGAGTCCTTGTTGGAACATTAACTCAAGAGCTCTGTGCTTTGACCTCTACTCCCCCACCAGAGGCATATCTAAGGTCTGGCAGTATTGGCACATGCACTGGGTACCACTTGAAGGTGGCACCATTGGCTATTTCTGTGAGAGATCATTCCAGAAATTAATATTAATACTTTGGTATTTGAAAGCCTCTATAGGAGCTCTGGTAGCGTAGTGCCTAAGGCATTTGACTGCTAACCAGAATGTTGGCGGTTCAAACCCCCCAGCCACTCCTCGGAAGGAAGATGGGGCAATCTACTTCCGTAGTGATACTGCCTTGGAAACCCAAGGAGGGGTCACTATGAGGCGGGTGCAACTCGATGGCACATAACAACAACAACATGGTGCTCCGGAGAGCCTCTATGAAGTTCTGGTAGCCTAATGCCTAAGGCATTTGACTGCTAACCAGAAGGCTGGTGGTTCAAACCCAGCAGCCACTCTTTGGAAGGAAGATTGGGTGTGGTGGTTATGTTTGTGTGTCACTTTGGCTAGGCCTGGTTGAGTGGCTGGGCAGCTGGATGTAGTATTCCCCATGATGAGACTGGTAATCAACTCCATAGTGGAATCTATTGTGAGCAGCTGAGTAGCTGCCTTTAGGTATGTGGTCTGCTTTGCATATAAGAAACAGCTTTGGGAATGGTCTCTAGCTTATGGCATGCTTGGATCCTGCATATAGCCAAGTCCTTGTTCAACAGCCTGCCACGCTCTGCCTATCTTGGAAATTTCAGTGGACTTGAGTCAATGGCCTGCATGTTTGGTAACATTGGGACAATGCCATTTTATTTGTCGACCTTGGGCTTATTAGCCTCAGCAGCCAGTAGCTGCCTGAGTGAAGAGATGCCTCTAGCTTCAGTGGGCTGGGAGCAAGAGGCAGAGCTGAAGCCCAGGGTTGAGGGGCTTTCACACAGCCCCTAGAGCCTGGCACTTTGAACTTGGACTTCTAGCCTCCTGAACTGTAAGAAAACAAACTCCTGTTTGTTTAAGCCATCCCATTTGTGGTATATTCTTGTCAGAGTGGCACTAGGTAACCAGAACATTGGGAAATCCACTTCTGTAGAGATATTGCCTCAGAAACCCACAGAGGGGTCGGTATGAATCCAATCAACTGGACGGCAGTGAGGTTTTTTGTGTTTTAATGGAGCTCTGGTGGCATAGTGCCTCAGGCATTTGACTACTAACCAGCTCCTTACAGAAGAAAGATGGGGCACCTTGAAAACTCAATGGGGGGTCACTATCAGTCAGAATGGACTTATCATGGTGAGGTGTTTTTGTTTTTTATTTTGTTTTTTTATTTTATTTTATGGACCTATAGGCAGACTGTATGAATTTGCTCTGCTGGGTGTAGAATGAAACTGAAAAAAAATGACTCTGAGCACATCATAGACCAACTGTCATCAGTGAAAGCAAGGAAGAAGAAAGCAGTTGTAATTTTCATGTAGTTCCATAATGTGTTAAGTAAAAAATTAACAAGGCTGACTTATATTATTATTAAGCTGTTATTATCGTAAGGTTATCCAAAAGATAGGTGTCAGATGTTTGGAGAAGGGCACACTTTCAGTGCTTATCATAGGTGCTATTTTCCATATATAGACTTCTGTCCCCCACCCAACCACCACTGCGACATGGGACATGGCTTCCATGGCCTCGGGGCTAGATAAATTGGGGGCTCAGTAAAAACAGGCCCCATGACCTTTGTGGCCATAGATGGAGGGCTCCTGGAGGAAAGTAAATCTTGCATATCTAGTGGGGGATGAAGAGATCTGATTTTGCCCTTGAGCTCACCCCAGGGAGCCAAGCTCCTCACCCTCCCTGTTTGCCCCCATTAAGATCCACTGCCATTCTGCATGCAGCCCAATTCTAGGCCTTGAGCGATTTCCTTACATCTTGCCCCACGAACAAGCTGTTGACCAGACTGTCATATTGTCCAGGCTATATCAACTAATTTTGGGGTTATGCCTCTCTGCCCTGATCTGCCAGCATGGGGAGCTGAGTGGTGGTTGACTGTCTCTAGTTTGCGCCTTAATAAGTGCTGGGTGCAAAGCTGAATCCTTGGGGTAGATAGAAGTCTGGACTACTCTAGCCCTGCCCTCTATATCTCCCCACCTACCACAGAAAAATAGTAAATATGGGTTTTCCATAGGCAAATGCCCTTAGCCGCCCAAACAGAGAGAGAGACAGGGAAGGTGGGGGGTGGGCAGAGAGAGTGACAGAGAGAGAGAGGAAGGGAGAGGAAACGTCCCCCCAGGATCTAGAGGAGCCACGGCTAGCTAACAAGGATGAGTGAAGTTGTCTTGGAGTCTCCTATGCCACTGCTTCTGCCAGAGCCCCCTCAGCTGCTAATCCCCGCCCTCACCCCCATCCACCTCTTCCAGTGCTCAGGCCCGGAACTACACTCCTGCTGTGCAGCTAATTGACCCCATTCTCATCTATGCCTATGTGGGAGAGAGGGGCTGGAGAGCTGCCTGCCCATCAAGCCAGGTACAGCCCTCAACGCCATGCACGGAAAACTTCACTTATACATCTTAACCGCTTTATGACGTACAGACGATTATCTTCACCTGTATCACAGATGAGGAAATTGAGGTGACTGAGAACGTTGAGAGAGTAATTTGCGAGATCCTGCAGTGACGCAGGCAGGACTCCCACTCGAGCGACAGAGCAGCTCACAGCCTGTTCTCGCCCACCCAGCCTCGCATTTGCATTTCAGTAGTCTCCGGGGCCTTCCCTTCCTCCCATCTTCCCAGGACTCTGCGCCCCCGGAACTCCATAGGATCTGCGCCCCCCAGCATGGCCTGGGCTCGGGGGCAGGGCCGCGCAGCCCCGGGTGGGTTGCATGGGGTGGGGGATCTGAGCCCTCCATGCCTGCCCGAGCGCGGGGACGCCGGCCGGCCTGGGTGGCGGCTGCAGAGCCAGCTTTTGTTCCCCCGCGCTCCCGGCTCCTGCGGAGTCACGGTCACATGCGCTTCCGGCACGGGGCGTTCCGGGCTCTGCGCCAGCGCTGCGAGTCACACCGCCCCGCGACCGAGCTGGGGCGCCAGACCCGGGACTCCTCCAGGCGCGAGCGCCTATTCTTCCGGCTCTCGCGCGCCGCCTCTCTACCAGCCCACGTCCGAGCCTCGACCCGGCGTCCGCGTCCACGCCCTGACAGGCAGCTTCGGAACCAGGAACTTCTCTCCACTTCCCACTGTCTCCAGGCTCTGGCTCTGTGGACTTGCTTTCTCAGAACTCCAGCGTTCAGCCTTCGGCACCGAATTATCCTGAGCTGGACTGCGTAACTACCTTACCCCCACTAGCTTTTGAGTCTATCACTGGTGCGTCTAATACCCAGTTATTTCCTAGGGTCCCCCTCACTTCCCTTCTCTAGACAAAATCAGATCCATCTTTCTCTCCCCCTGTAGAACACTGAACAGTAAAGAAGTGTTGGACAAATAGTTCATTGACTCCATTCACATCATTGGATGGGATGGTAGAGGCAGCCCTGAGCCTCCTACCCCTAAATCTGCCGCCCAGAGTTGACCTACCTCTTGCTTGGCACAGATTATCTAAGAGCAAAAGCTCTGACGTGAAAGAGGCAGAAAAAGACTGGCCCTTCCTGTCTTGGACTGGCCCAAGGAAGCCCCATCCCCAAGCACCAGTTGTGCCCTGGGATTCTTCAGAACCATGAAGCCTCTTTGAGACCAACTCTGTTTCACTCAGCAGATTCAAGAATTCATTCAGCAAACGTTTATTGAAAGCATAAGATGTGCAGGACAACCAGGTTCCTCCCATATGCCAGCTCTCTGCTACGCCCCCAAGAGAATGTGGGTAGATTCTCTTTGCTTCACAGCAGTGCCTGTGGCAGTCCCCCTGAGGCTCAACTTCACCCAAGGAGGCTGACATCTCTAAAGCATCACCATGCCTTCACCCAGGGCAACTTGGGAGGCCCTAGTAGACAAGATGGACAAGCCATTCCTAGAGGCTGAGAGTCCTCCCTGACCCCTGCTCTCAGCCTTGGAAATGCAGCAGGGAGGGGCAGGGCCAACCTCTGAGTGAGCATGGGGTGGGGTTTCAGGGACCCTTTCTCTCTCTGGGCATCTTTTCCCAATGCCTCTCTTCCAGGAACTCCAGGGGTGGGGAGGAACTGGAGTGGTGAAAACTGGGAAGGGAAAAAGGAAAGCCCAAGGTGGGGAGGAGCAAGGAGCAAGCTGTGGGACTATAGGTGGGTGCCTAAGTCCATCTGTGGTGTAAAGGCTTGGTGGGGAAGAGCAGGCAAGTGAGCTGCCGGCTGCCGCTGTGTCTGTCCACAAGGGGCAAGGGGTGCTGTGCGTAGTGCTGAACCATGGCGGCCACGGAGGAGAAGAGCTGGGCAGAGAGGCAGGGAGGCAGGGCCATCAGTGACGCTCTAACCGTCACACTGAGAGGCCACCTGAGGGAACTGTGGGACTTTGGCAAGGTGAGTTGCTGGTATTTTTCTAAATGTTTTCCTTCCTGTTTGCCCCCATTAAGGTCTACTGACATTTTGCAGTCCAGTTCTAGGCCTTGTGTGATTTCCTTTCATCTGTCTCCACAGGCAAGCTGTTGACCAGACTGTCATATCGCCCAGACTATTGAGCTAACTTTCAAGTTGTGCCTCTCTGCCCTGGTCCACCAGCATGGGGTAACTGAGTGGTGTTGAGTGTCTCTAGTGTGCTCCCCAATAAGTACTGGGTGCAAAGTAGAGTCTTGGAGTAGATGGGAGTCTGGACTACCCTGTTCCTGCCCTCCTCCCAGCTTGGTTAATTATAGGTACAAATACTCCCATGTCAGCCCTGTGCAAACTGAGCCATGACAGGAAGGGATGCCTCCCTCAGAGCAAGGTAGGCCTCTTTCCAAAATGCCAGGCTTTGGGAAGGAGTTCAGGGCTCTGGTCTCTGTCCTCCCCACCTACCCCAGAAAAATACAAAATGTGGGTTTTTCCATAGGAAATTCCCTTAGCTGGGCCCAGGGTACTGCTCTGCTGTGCCCTCCTTGCCCTTTATGCCCCTGCCTCCTGCCGTACCTACCTCCTTGTGATTCTTGCCCTCCCGGCCCAGGGCATAATGGCGCCCACCATCCAGCCGCTGGATGGGAATGTTGAAGACATGGCCGTGGAGAAGCACTGCCAGAGTGAGGGGCTGGGAACCCTGAGGCCCTGAGCTGGGGCGCACGGTATAGGCCCCATCCTGTGAAGAGACCCTATCTGTCAGCGCCATCCCCCAAGTGCCCGTTCTCAGCCCTGCCCCATGGTGGGCAAACCCCCCTTCCGCTCCACTCTGCCCTCTTAGCCAGCAACCAGGATATGAGCAGAAGCGGTTTCCGAGAAGGCCCAGGGGTTCTGCAGGTGACCACCTTTCGCAAGCGGAGGAGAGCACTCTCAACAGCATGACGGTCACAGTTCCCTGAGTACCAAGGCTGACCCAACAGGCTGTCGTCCTGTATACACACACAGCTCACTCAGAAAGGTGTCCAGGGCACCACTGGTCAGGAGGTGGGAAGCAAAGAACCCAGGACTGCAGTTATTTGGATTCATGTCTGCCTTCCCCGAGACTGAGCCCTCGCAAGGAGGAACAAAGATGTATATCCATGTCTGCAGCCCAGTGCTGCTGACATGTGCTCCATACATGTTCCTTCAGTGGTGGACTCCTCAACCCAAGAGGACCACAAGCAAATACCCAGCTCCCACAGCCCTCATCCCTCAGCACTCCTCCAACCCTTCCTCACCTCAGTAGCTGAGGTGTTCCATGTGGGGGCTAAAGAGGGAAGAGAAGATCTCCTTCCTGCTGGAAGAAGCAGATTATAGAGCTGGGGCTGGAAGGGGATTAGGCAAAGGGATTAGCTCTGAGTATGGGAGATGCACAAAGCTGTGCTTGACCTCTCTTCTCAGACCTAGGACCCTGGTAGCAGCCCCTGTCAGCTAGGCCTCCAAATGAGAGGTGTTCTTGGGGTATATACTGGGAGCTTTCTACTTTGGTGCAGAACCTAGAGAATGGCCAAGGAGGTCCCCTCAGGCCTGAGCTCAGCAGGAGTCAGAGCTTCAGGGACCCCCTCAGCAAAGTGGGGCCTGAGGCACTGGGAGGGAGGCTGTGACCTACAGAGCTGTGGCTATGGTAGGGGCTGGCAGGACTGCTGGGGCTTATGCTGAAGACACCTGCACTCACCTTTAGAGGTGACATCCGGTGCTCCCTGGGACGTAAGATGTCTGGTCAGAGGAAACCTGGCCCTGTGGGCCTGCTCCCCTGGACCTGGAGCCCACACTCATCCTCTTTCTCTCCATTCCCATCCACCCAGCTCACTTCCTCCCTGACCATAAGCATCTTACATTCCGAGCTTCCTGGGGGGCTTTGGTGGGCCTGTGGGGAGCAAATTAGGGAACAGAGCTTAGGCTCTTTACCTCCTTCAAGAGAAAGACCCCAATGAACCTAGCATTCCAAGCTGCCCCTGTCACCACTATCAGGTACAGTGGAAATCCCAAGGTCAGGGCTAGGAAAGACTGCATGGGCTATCTTCTTCCTCTCTCTCTCAGTATGTCTCTCTGTCTCGCTCCTTTCTCTGTGTGTCTGTCTCTCTGGTTCTCTCTTCCTTGTGTTTCCATACACAGATGCACCTGGTGGGGTACTCACCTGGGCACTACTGATGTCCTTGGCAGAGGGACTGGGGGCACCAGCACTTGTGAGCTTAGAGTCCGAGTCAGGGCTGGGACTAAATAGAGAGAGCAGGCTGGGTTTGGCTGGGACTCAGGGGAGGAAATCCATGTTGGCCAGGGAAGGACTGAGGACAGCTGCAGGAGTGGCCTTTACTCTGCAGCCTGGGCTTTCTGGGAGTTCGTCCAACCAGGGGAGATGCTGCCCTGGGAGCAACAGCTGGAAAGCCCCACACAGACCTTGCTCTGAGGGAAACACCTCCTTTGTTGGCACAGTGTGGGTCAACCTGAACCACAGGTGGAAGCCTGGGGTAGGTGTCCATGTGGGTGTATGAATACACATCTTTGAGAGGTTGGTAAGAGGAGACAGGGGGAAGAAGGTGGTGCCTTGGGCAGCTGAGAACCTCAAGGGCAACATGGATCTGGGACCAGCCAGATGGAAGGGCTCACCTGGATCGGGCTCACACTGCAGGTAGATGTTCTCGTTAGGCGTCTTTGGAAGGTTTTGCACCTAAGGTAGGGAGGAATATGTGGGATCTCACCATAGATTTGACCAGGCCTGGGGTTCAGTTTAGGTCTAGGGGACCTCAGCTACAGGCAGCAAGCAGGAGGAAGGGAAAGGTCTTTACTTGGGTGGGGGATTCTGGACACTTGACTCACTCCTCACAAGGTGGGCCTCTTTCTGGAAGCCAGCTTGAATCATTCAATGGCTCCTTTGCCAGGGTGGGAGCGCCCATGAGCACCTTTCCCTGCAGAGGGGCCCATAAGTCCCCAGTTTTCTGCTAATGTGGGCATCCAGGGGGAGCTCTTGTCAAGGCCCAACCCTCTAGCCCTGGGCAGAACACTCAGAGGGACAACTAGCTGGCACCCTCCCAGGGGCCTGGGGCAGAAGGGGCAGACTCCAGTTGGGGCCTCTTTCTTTGGTTTCAGGCATATTTCTTGACCCTTCCAGCCCCCACACACCCTTCCACTTCCTAATGAAAACCCTAGAATGTGAACTGGGGAGAGGGGCTGCTCACCACTCTGGTGGGTATGCTCAGCTCTGGAAGGAAAAGGAGAGAACCGCAGTCACAGAATAGAAGGGAGAAAGGAATTAGATGAAACTGAGGCACTTACCATGGGGCAAGGCTCTGGACAGTGGTGGCAATCATGGCATGGATAGAATCAGAAATTGGTTGCCAAGGGGGCCCCCTCTGAAGGGGAAGACACTCAGATGTGTCCCTATAGTAGGGGTCCTCTGAGCAGAGTAGAATGCCTTCAGATCTCTTCATCTCAGATGTGTCCCTCACCTGACCCAGAAACCACACCAGGTGCAGAACAGAGCCTGGGAGTCAGGGACGTGGTTGTGTGTGCACTCAGGCAAAGCATTTCATCTCTCTGGGCCTCAGTCTCATCCGTTTGATTGGAGATAGTGCCACCTGAACTGCCTACCTTACGGAGGACTGGCAGGTAAAATGTGGAAATAGGTGGGGCATGCAGTGAACAGGCAAAGCATGAGATGATGTAAGGCAAACTCATCTCTAGCCCTGCAAGGTTAAGGATTGCCCTTCCCAGGGAGTACTCATGCAAAGAGACAGGGCCTCATCCCATTACCTGGCCTCACAAAGGGCAGTTCCTGCTTCACTGCCTCCCGAAGACTCAGTGCTGGCTTCAGCTGTGGGCACAATAGAGGCCAGTGAAGAGGGATGGGGGCAGAGAGAAACTGAATCATCAGAAAGGTAAGGATGGGCTTGGGGAGGATGGGATGTTGTTGTTATTGTTAGTTGGCAAAACAGACTCATGGTGACTCCATGTGTGTTAGAGTAGAACTGCTCCACAGGGTCTGTGACTTTTGGAAGCAGATTGCTAGGCTCGTCTTCTGAAGTACCTCTGGGTGGGTTTGAACTGCAAAACTTTTGGTTAGTTGCCAAGCACTAGCTTAAGTAGGAGCTCTGGTAGCCTAGTGCCTAAGGCACTTGACTGCTAACCAGAAGGCTGGCGGTTCAAACCCACCAGCCACTCCTCGGAAGGAAGGTTGGGCAATCTACTTCCGTAGTGATAATGCCTGGGAAACCCAAGGAGGGGTCACTATGAGTCGGGTCTGACTCAATGGCACATGACAACAACAACAACAACTTAAGTGTTTGCATCACCCAGTGGCTCCTAGGATGGAATGGGGTAAGTATATCTGTGCAGATGAAAAAAAAAAACAAAAAAACAAAACACTACAACATAAGAGGAGATAGATGTACAAAGGGAGATACCCTTCACCCCTGTTATGTGGCTCACTCTTTGTTGTGAATCTGTATTTCTCTTTACTCCAGTAAAATATGTGATGAAAGTGGTTGTTTCAAAGCCCGTAAATGGGATGGCAGCAGGAGTGGGAGCTGGCAATGACTGGCAGCTGAGGTAGACTTCTGGTAGCATAGTGACTAAGGCACTTGACTGCTAACCAGAAGGCTGGCGGTTCAAACCCACCAGCCACTCTTCGGAAGGAAGGTTGGGCAATCTACTTCCATAGTGATACTGCCTCGGAAACCAAAGGAGGGGTCGCTATGAGTTGGGGCCAACTCTACAGCACATAACAACAACAACAACAACAACAGGCAGGGACGGTCCTCAGTCTCCAGGGTCCAGAGGAGGAGCAGCCAGCTTGTCAGAACTTAGTGGAGAAGAGTGAGTGTCTTGAGTGGTACTGATGGGGAAGGGTGAAAGGTCCAGGCCAGACTTGTTAGAGGAGCAACAGTGAAGGAAGGAAAGCAGGGTTCTCCTAGTTAAGATAAGGCCTTTGTAACACTGGAATAGGGCTCTAGCTTCTGACTCAGCTGACTTTTAAAATGAGCTTCCAGGCTGAGGGGCCTCCTGAATGCAAATGTGGGAGAGCCTTGCAAATGAGATGTCTCAAAGACTAGTCACTAAGAAGTAGCAGTTTAGGGTGGGGCCCGTGGAGAAGAGGGACTTATGGGAGATGCAGGAGAAAGTCTCACCATTGTGGGCTGGGATTGGGGCAGGGGTGGCAGTGGAGGCCGCGGCAGTGGAGGTAGGGATGGCTTGGATGGGCTCAGGGTACCAGAGTGATCTGGAAAAGACTCATGCATTATGGATGCGGGTGGGAGTTTAATCCGATGGACTATTTTCCTCCTGCCCCCCCCCAGACTCCCTCATCCTCTCACCCTCCAGTCCTTCCTCCCCCTCCCTCACTCCCCTGTTCGTGATTGGCTTCCTGAAAGCCCAGTCTCCATGGCAACGAAAGGCAGCCGCTTCCCTGCCACTTCCTGGTCTAGCCTGGGCCTTGGAGGAGGGATGCCAGCAGCAGCCAGGGCTCTCATGACACCTCACCCTTGCCCCATAGAAGTTGTACTGGGATCTCAGAAGGGGAGCTCAAGGCCCCCAGGGACCTAGTTGAATTTCCTGCTTCCCCACAATTGCCTTGGTTACAAGGCCTCTCCAGGCCCCTCTCCCCTTCCCACTCTTCCTTTCTCTCTGCCTCATTCCCTCCATTCTCCTATCTCTTTCTCTCTATTCAGACCAGAGAGGCCCCAGTGCAGACAGAGGGAGAAGGGTGAGGCCTGCACTCTCTTCCTTTGTGGGGGCCCTTCTGCTCTGCCCAACCACCCATCCTCGCTGCCTCCAGCTTCCCAATCCTCACTCAGGTACAATGAGTCCTCCTCAGAGCCAGGAAGATGTGCAGGGGCTATGTTGACGGATAGAACTTCACAGGGGGGCAGCTCATATTTATCCTCCTCTTCCTCTTCCTCCTCCTGGGCCTTCCGGAAGGGATGCTGAATGCAGGCGATTTGGAAGGGGCCTGGAAGTGGTGGTGGGCACTGCCTCTCTCTCCCCCACTCAGGCCTCAGTAACTGGACTTACCATGTATCTCCAGCTCCCTGGGCCAGGCAGAGGAGATGGGCTGGGGGCATCTTCTTGCCAAGCTGGGGCATCTAGAAAGGACAGACTGGCCTGACTCCTCCCTGCCCAACCCCCTCTAGCAGAGTGCATGAACCTGTCTCCCCACCACAATAAACTATCTGCATTTTGACAGCTGACTTCAGTGCTTCAGCTCAGAGGAACCACTTATGATAGGCATTTCTAACAGCAGGGCCAATGGGGGAGGCATTTTGGAAGCAGGAGTTCCTCCCAACTAGCTGCCAGTCCCCCACTCCATGCACCCTTTATTCTGACCAAGACAAGTGGGAAAGCTAGGCTCCAATGACTTTGCAATGCTGGAAGATGGTGGGCAGGAAGTGTCCGTAGCCACTCAGGAGACCCAACTTGTGGAGGCCTCTAGTCTGCTGGACCCCCTTTTATCCACTATGTCACTTACCCACACATCTGGGGGGTGGAAGAGGTGGCCCCGACCTGTAATCAGACTCAAGTCAACTCTGCCCTAGAGGCCCTTGAGTTTGTGTCAGCCAGATGCTGCACAACTCCAGGACATTCACAGACATGACCATGTGAGTGGCATCCCCCAGAACTGTGTGACACAGTGGACCTGGTACCTGGCAGCAGGAAGAGGAGTCAGGGAGCAGAACTGGATGAACTGGTGCCCAGGGAAGCCAGCAGTGGGAGAGCCCCAGAGCTGACAGGGGAGTGGAGCACGTGAAAGGCTGCACTGAGTGTGGTGGACACAGGCAAAGCCAGCACAGCTCCGAGGATGCCCAGGGAAAAGAGCATGGAGACAACAGAAGAGGGAGACAGGAAAGAGAGGAGCTCAAGTACTCACCGGGGCTTGCTCCGACTGAGCTTGTCCTGGAAAGAGCCAGGGAGGGGAGTAAAGGGGTAATCAGTGCAGCCAGGATGCCTCTCCCTGACCAGAGTCCTGGGCCCCAGGGGTGGACAGGTTGTATGCCTGGGGCTGTCCCAGAACCAAGTCTCACCATGGCTGAAGTGAAGAGCTATGGCTTCTTAGAGCCCAGGCTCTGCCACAAATGACTCCTTGGGACAGGGGCCTCATTGTTCCCAATATTTGCATCTTCCCAAGCACCAGGAAGAAGGACCTGCTGTAGCCTCCAACCCCACACCACTCCCAGGACCAGACAGCTCTCCCTGAGCCTCCTCCCACAATTCCTCCCTCATCTGCAGTCTTGAGCCCCTCTGCCCCTAGAAGGAAGAGCTCTCCCCTTCAGATAAGCTAGACTGGGGCTCACAGGCCTCCTTCAGGTCTCTGATCAATGTCACCTCCTCCTGGAGGCCTTCCCTGGCTGCACAAACTCAGCTCCTCACTATCAGCCAAACCAAGCTGCCTCACCAAGCTGCCCTTGGGCAATTCACAGAAAAGATTACATTTATGGGCAGATCCAATTATAATAGGAGACTGGCCTTGCAGATACTTTTCTTAAACCCTTTGCCTGCTGTTGTCATTTGTTTTGTGAGTGCTAATAATGACCAAGGAAATGAATGTTAAAGAGAAGCACAGAAATATACTCTCATATTTAGTATGATAGCTTCCTTCTTGATAGATCCATTTAGTCAGTAGATATTTATTGAACATCTACTGTACTCCAGACATCGTTCCAGGTGCTGGAGATGCTGTAGAGAAACAAAATAGACCTTGAATTCATATTTCCTCATTATTGGATTCTCAACAACTTTGTGATATAAGTACTAGTTTTACCCCCAGTTTTTTTTTTTTTTTTAATTGTGATTTGGGTGAAAGTTTACAGAGCAAATTCATTTTGCATACAGCAGCTCACATACACTGTGCCTCATGATATTGACTACAATTTACCACAATGCAACAGCTCCCTCCCACTTCCTCCCCTTACTTATCTCTTCCCTGTGTCCTTCCCTCCATGCACTCCTGCCCCCTGAGCTGTGTCCTTGTGCATACACAGCCCTTCTATTCTCCCATGATTGATCTCTCCAAGGAATCTATCTACCTAGTGTAAATATTCATCTCATATGCCTGTCCTTTGTTTGGCTGGAAGCCACAGGAGTGGGTTCCATTACAGACCTGAATCGCAGCTAGGGGCCATAGTGTCATCAGGCTCTATCAGACTAGCAAACCTGGTCCCTTTTTTTTTTATTCAAATGATTTTGAGTTTTGTTCCGCATTGTTCTCCCTCTCTATCCAGGATCTCCTACATAGATCCTCCTCCGAGTGGTTGACAGTGGTAGCCAGGCACTATCTAGTTCTTCTGGGCTCATGGTCATATAGGCTGAGTATCACATGGTATACCAGTCACTTGGACAAATGTTTCCATGAATCCTTGGTTTTCTTCATTCTTCTTTGCTCTGGATGAGGAGAGACCCATTGTTGCATCTAGATGGCCGCTTGCAAGCTTTTAAGATCCCAGTTGCTACTCGCCAAAGTAGGATATAGAACAATGTTTTGTGTAACGTGTTATGCCAATTGAGCTTGACGTCCCTTGGGACTATGGTTCCGAGCCCACAGGTCCAACTACTCACTCACTCTGGGTACCTTGCTGTGGCCAAGAAGTGACTACAACCTTGTCCTTTGTCAGCTCTACTATATACCTGTTACCCCTGTTTTTCAGATGAGGAAACTGAGGCTTTGAGAAGTTGAGAAGTTTCCCAAGATCTTTCAACTAGGAAGAGTTGAGGCAGATTTAACCTGAAGCTTGCCTACCCTCAGAGCCTGTGCACTAACTGCGTGGTCACCCATATGTTACATAGGATAGGATCCCCACCCACCTTTCCTGTGAAGGAATTATGCATTAGTATTTGTGGACTTCCTTAAAGAATCCATGACTCTTAAAGAGCCCTGAGTGAATTTTGGAACTTTGACTTCTGGGAAGTGTCTGGATGAAAAGGAAGGCTAGGGCCTGGTTTCTGACTCCACCTAAATCAGGAAACACAGATCAGGATGATGAATGTCAGACCTTTGTTGGATTTCCTAAAAGCACTGTAACTTCCTTGTGTTCATTATTTTAGTGCTGTCCTGATTGTTGGCACTAAGGGAAAATAAAGCCTATGTGCTTGTATCTTTAGAGGCCGCCAGGCTGAAGGGCACCGGGCAGCCTCAGGGTGTGCAGCAGCACAGCCTTAAGAGAAATGGGTGATTCCTGACCTGCAAGCAAAAGAGCACTTCAGAAGCTATGAGGAGTCGCTGGGGCGGCTTACCAGGGAGCCAGTTAGAAACAGTGGGAAAATCTGAGAAAATAAAAACAAACAATACAGGCCTGGAGTCAGGGACTTGGGTTTATTCATTGTCCTCCACTCCCCAGCTAACATCCCAAGTTAGTTAGTTAGTTAGCTAGCTTTTGTGAAGTCTGCCCCTGACTCATGGTGACTCCATGCACAAGGGCACCATCCCATGATTGGTTGATGATTGGACTTTTGTGACCCATAGGGTTTTCATTGGCTGATTTGTAGAAGTAGATTGTTAGGCCTTTCTTCCTAGTCCACAGTAGTCTGAAAGCTCTGCTGAAACCTGTCCACGCAAGCCTTCACTGACAGATGGCAGCTGCACATGAGGTGCACTGGCTGGAAATCAAACTGAGTGTCCCACAGGGAAGGGAGAATTTGACCACTGAACCACAACTGCTTCCACAATCTCCCAAAGGTTTCACAAATGGTAGGCGGCAACTTCTCTCATCCAAGGGGACCTTCTATGAGCTCAGGTCAGACTCAGAAGGTTCTAGACACCACTATTGTAAACCCCTAGCTGAGCTGGTTTGCTAGCCCACACTGCCCTCACCTCAGCCCCCCTCCTTCCGGTCAGGGCTTTGCATAGGCAAATCCCAGGGCCTGGGTGAGCCAAAGGGTCCCAAGCAGAAGCTGAGGTGAGGGCACTGGCTTGGCACAGATCAAGGACAGGGGGAAGGAAGAAGGTTGACCTTGGTAGTTTTGTCGCATCCCAGCCAGCCCCATAGGACAGTGCTTCTTGCTAACTGCAAGGCAGATTTGGACACCCACTTTCTCTATCTTTGGCCCAGGATTGCTTTGTGCACAACCTTAGATATTCCCTTGGGATGAATTCCTAAAAGTAGAATTGCTGGAAACTCACATTGTGAAGGTTTCAATGCACATTGCCATAATGACAGCACCCAAATGCCTGTTTTTGTTTTGTTTTGTGGTGAAAATATACATAACAGAATATATACCACCTCAACAGTTTCTACATGTACAATTCAGTAACCTTGATTATAGTTTTCTAGTTGTGCAACCATTCTTCCTATCGTTTTCCAAATCATTCCACCACCATTAACAAACTCAATGCCCTCTAAGCAAACTGAGTGCCTGTTTTATAATCCATCCATAGCACAAAGTGATTCTCCAAATTTGTTAGATCTCCAATGAGAACAGGTCATATATATAGGCCCAGAGGAGTCTAAATGCACCCTTAGAAAACATACAGCTGTCTAGAGCACTGTGGTAGTTATGTTTGTGTGTCAACTTGTCTGGGCCTGGTTGAGTGGCTGAGCAGCTGGATGAGACTGGTAATCAGCTCCATGGTGGAATCTACAGGGAACGTGGTCTGCTTCCTGTATTTAAGCAGAAACCTTGGGAATGGTCTCTAGCCTATGGCATGCTTGGACCCTGCATGTAGCCATGTTGTTGCTCAGCAGCCTGCTGTGCTCTGCCATCCTTGGGACTTACAATGGACTTAAGTTAATGGCCTGCATGTGGCTTGGTAACATCAGGACTGTGCCCTTTTTACTTGTCAACCTTAGGGCTTGTCAGCCTCAGCAGCCAGCAGCTGTCTGAGTGAAGAAATGCCTCTAGCTTCAGTGGGCCGGGAGCAGGAGGCAGAGCTGGACCCCAAGGTTGAGAGGCTTTCACCCAGTCCCTAGAGCCTGGCACTTGGCACTCGGACTTGAAGCCTCCAAATTGTAAGAATAAACTCCTATTTGTTAAGGCCATCCCATTTGTGGTATATTCCTGTCAGAGTGGCACTAAGTAACCAGGACAAGCACTCTCTCCCCCCTTGCCTGGTCATAAGAATCAGTGGAGTACTTGTTAATAATCTCAGATTCTCAGACTCTCCCAGGATCTTAAGGATTGGATGCTCCAGGTGAAGAGACTAGGAATCTATATTATGATTATTTTTTTCTTTCCAGTTATTTTTTTTAATTTTTGTGATTTAGGTAAAAGTTTACAAAGCAAATTCATTTTCCATACAGCAGCTCACTTATACTTTGTCTCATGACATTGACTACAATTTCCCACAATGCAACAGTTCCCCTCCCACTTCCTCCCTATAGTCATCTCTTCCCTGTGTCCTTCCCCTCCCATGCACTCCTGCCCCAGAGCTGTCTCCCTGTGCATACACAGCCCTTCTATTCTCCCATGATTAATCTCTCCAAGGAGTGTATCTACCTAATGTACATGTTCAGCTCATATGCCCATTTTTTATTTGGCTGGACGCCACATGAGTAGGCTAGGAATCTGTATTATTTTTAGCAAGCATCCTAGATGACTCTTTTGATCAGTCAAGTTTGAGAAATGCTTCTCTATAGGAAATGTTCTGTGAAGATGCAACTACTCCTTGGACATTTTTAGCCCTGAGCTCATTGGGAATATAGGGGTCCCCAGCAGAGAAGAATGTGCTGCTCTGAGTGATGGAGAGGACCAATCCATGAAGGCGGTCAACTTCTCTGAGGTTCAGTTTCCTCTTATGTCAATGAGGGTGAAAATAAGGGATTCTTCAATGAGGGGAGCTTCTGAGGGCTGAATGAGATGATACATGTAGCACCCTAAGTACTAGCGCTTACTGAGGCAGTGCTGGTGTGGTTGATGTAGTTGTTGCCAACAAACAGAGAAGGAACCAAAGTCTAGTTGGGATCCCTGGTGTGGGCCAACTGGGATACATTGTGGGAAGCTGGGATAGCAGGTTGTTCTGAGGCTCTTAAGGAGTATGGAGGACAGGTAAACGGGACTACATTTTGAGTGAGAAGTCGCAGAGGAAAGAGTACAGCATATGGAACCAGAGCTGCTGAGAGCTGGTTATCTGGGCTCCGGGAGAACTGGAGAGGACTCCTGCCATTTTTTTTGGCGGTTCAGCATTTCCTGCATTTGGGGAGTTCTTACAAGACCTTGCTTCCATCCACAGAAGCCAGATGCAGGCCTTCCAAACCTCCCCTGCAAATGGCTCTCTGCCTGGGCCCTGCCAATCAGATGCCCCCAAGCCAAGTTTTGAATCTAAAGTAGGCATCAAGAAGGACCCACCTTGCATTTATGCAAAACCAACAGCCAACATTACCCTCAATGGAGAGAGACTGAAACCATTCCTCTTGAGAACAGGAACTAGACAAGGATGCCCGCT
>NW_006921818.1:4769866-4818181 GCF_000298275.1 Orycteropus afer afer | reverse complement strand
GGGGGGTTGTAACAGCAAACCCTGTTTCTAGAGGCAAAGGAGGCTAAACCCCAGTGGTACCATTCAGGGCCTAGATCAGTGGTGCTGGCAAATGGTGTCTGTGCCCATAGGTGCCTCCACAAGGCCAACTTGGGTGTGTCCTTTGGGACATTGTTCCTGACAGATTCTACGGCCCTCCTGGGGATGCTGTGTGTGTGTGTGTGTGTGTGTGTGAAATTATACACAACAAACAATACCTGCTCCCATTCCACAGTATCTAGACATAAGAATCAGTGACACAGGTTACATTCTTCATGTTGAGTAAACATTCTCATTATTTCTGTCCTAGTTGATTCCTGCCCATTAACTTAAACTCCTTGCCTCTAACCTTGTCGACTATGCTTTAAAATAGCTCTTGACCATTTAGTCTTATATAGATGATACTTTTAAAAAAGAATGCAATACTAATAGGTGACAATCTTTACTTTCTGAGCTAAACTATAACTTAGTTTAAAAGTGACTTGAGGGGATAGTTTCAATTTAATGTTTGAAGAGTAACTCAGGGCCATGGTCTTAGGGACTCCTCCAACCTCAATAGATCCAGTAAGTCTGGGTTCTTTAGAATTTGGAGTTCTCTACCACATTTTTCTCCCTTTCTCTCAGGATCCACACTGATCAGAATGTTCAGTAGGGGAAGCCAGACACGATCTTGTTCTTCTGATCTCAAGGTAGAGGAGGTAGTGGTTCATGAAGGCAATTAGTTTTGTAGTCTGGTTCATTCCCTGATTCTTGGGTTTCCTTCTTCCTCTTTGAGCTATAAAATATGTGTAATAAATTCTTTTTCAGCCTAAATGGGCTAGAGTTGGTTTTGCTTGCTTTCAATTAAGAACTCTGATATACACAGCTATGTTCATGGCAGTATTAGTTACAAAATCAAAAAGATGGAAACAACTTAAGTGTCCATCAGTGGATGAATGCATAAACAAAATGTGGTAAATACATATGACGGAATACTATGCAATGATGAAGAGTAATAATCAGTCCACAAAACATATTATAACATAGATGAATGTGGAACACATTATGTTGAGTGAAATAAGTCAATTATAAAAGGACAAATATTATATGATACCACTTTTATAGAAAGTCAAGAACAGGCTTGTATAGAAAGCAACATTCTTTGATGGTTACCAGGGATGGGAGGTGGAGGAAGGGAGAATCACTTACTAGATAGAAGATATGTGTTAATTCTGCTGAAGGGAAAGGCAATACACTTATGGAGGAAGTCAGCACAACACGATCAAGGTAAATGAAGACATTGAGAGATACGTAAGAATAAAGGACAGCTACGGTAAATGCTGTAACGTACAATTATGCAAGAATGTCCAGCCTTCACATCACCTGCTTTGGTCATGTGGTCAGAAGGGTCCAGTCAGTGTTTTGTTCTATTGTACACAGGGTCACTATGAGTCAGAATCAACTCGATGGCACCTAACAACAACAACAACAACATACAATTCTGCAACAACAGTAATAACCATCAAAAATTTATGAGTGATTACATAATGCACTGCTGTCGAGTTGGGTCCGACCCATAGCGACCCCTCCTTGGGTTTCTGAGGCGGTATCACTACAGAAGTAGATTGGTGATCCTTCCTTCCATGGGTTTGAACTGCCAGCCTTCTGGTTAGCAAATGCCTTAGGCACTACACCACCAGAGCTCCTCACATAGGTATATAGGTATGCGAGGGTATATGGGAGTATATGCATGTGTATACATAGGTAGAGTTGTGGGCATTTGTATATGTATATATTTATAAGGGCTACATAGATATTCATATATATATATAATAGAGCACATAGGGGACACAGTTATAGAAACTTCCTAGACATACCCCCAATACCTCGTGGGACTTAGTTACTGGGTTTGAAATCTCAGGACCATAGTCTTGGGGGACACCTAGGTCATTTGGCATAACATAGGTCACAAAGGGAATGCTCTAATTCTAGTTGTTGAGTCATGTATGGGGTCTTAAAAGCTTATGAGCAGCTATCTAAGACACACGTATTAGTCTCCTTCCATCTGGAGAAAAGTGAAGGAAACCAAAGTCTTAAGGAACCAATTAGTCCACAGGACTACTTGGCTTATGTACCATAGCCTCCTCTAGCCTGAGACCAGAAGAACTAGATGGTGCCCAGCTACCACTACCAACTGCTCTGACCAGGAACGCAATAGCAGGTCCTACTTTAAATGGGATAAAAATGTAGAACAAAACTCAAAATTCTTAAAAAAGACCAGATTTACTGCACTGATAGAGACTGGAAGAACCCCCGAGACTATTGCCCTCCGACATCCTTTTAATCTGGAACTGAAACTACTCCTGGAGATCACCTTTCAGCCAAAAAATAAATTGGCCTATAAAATAACAATAAAAACCATGAAGTACGTGCTTTTAAAACAGACAGACAGACACACACACACACAAAACCCACAGCCAGTGAGTCGATTCCAACTTATAGTGACTCTATAGGACAGAGTAGAGTTGCCCCATAGGGTTTCCAGACTGCCTCATTTTTCTTCTGAGGAGTGACTGGTGGGTTTGAACTGATGACCTTTTGGTTATCTGAGAATGCTTTAATCACTGTGCTACTGGAGCTCTTTAGAGCAATCAATTATACGAGATTCAATGGACAACATTTGTCCAAAAGCAAAGATAATAAGGCAAGGAGGGGGAGGGAAATTGGATGGATGGAAACAGGAAGGCAGGATGCAATTGGGAAGAGTGCTGACATACTGAGGGAGGGATGGTCATGGGGGAAGATAGGGTGGACAGGTGTGTTAGCCCAATATCACAGAACAATTTCTGTAAGAATTGTTGAATAGAAACTAATTTGCTTGTAAACTTTCACCTAAAACACAACACAGTGTCAAAAAAGAAAGAACTCTGATCTATTGGTGAAGGATGAAATCCAACATCAGCATTATTACTGCATGGATGACAAGAGGTGCAAACAGTGAGCCCAGGTATGGTATTCTCCTAGGAAGATGAGACAGGTGGAAATAAGTATCATAGCTTTCTATTTCTATACTCTTTATATAGAAAAGTACTATACACTTAAAAAGTATCATACACTTTTTCATGATAAGCATGGATTGCTTTCATAATTCAAAAACCAATTGATATAGATTTAAAAAAAAAAGGGGGGGGGGAGGAGAGAGGGAGTGGTGACCTGGATTTCAATTATGAGGATGCATAGGAGAAAGATGTAGTAAGGGAAGGCTGGGCCCTGAGTGAGACAGGAGACCAACACAGGTCATGGGGATATGCAGCCATCAAGGAGAGCCAGGTTTCCCCTTGAGGGAAGGTGGGAGAGAGGAGGAAAAATCCAAAGTTGTTGTTGTGTGCCATTGAGTCGGACCCAACTCATAGTGACCCCTCCTTGGGTATCCGAGGCAGTATCACTACAGAAGTAGATTGCCCATCTATCTTCCAAAGAGTGCTGGTAATACAAGGATTCTTCTCCTAGGAGAATGGAGCACATAGGGGCAGGTGAGAGGCTTGGAATAGGAAGAGGGAAGGGAGAACTTTGTGAACTATGGCCAAGTGGAAGGAATGGGGAGAGGCCCCCACTGACTATGAAGTGGTCCTGAAGTGGCAATGAGCACTGAGTCATCAGGCTATTTTCATTAGAGAAGGTGGCCAAGTTCAAGGGCCAAGACATTCCTGGTGGAGGAGGGCTGAGGCCAGCTGAACCCTGTCTGTGGTTGGGTAAAGCAACAGTCAGGGGCAATCCTGAAGGGAAGGAGTTTGCAGTAGAGAGAGACAGGGCTGTCCTGGGCTATTGGGTGAATGAGCACAAGCTGGCAGACTCCTCTTCCTCCTCGACCAGCTGCCCTTGCAGTCCTGCTGAATCAGCTTACTCTGGTGACACTGGGATGGGGGATGGACAGCTAATGGGCAGAGGGGTCTCTGGCTCTGCCTCTTCCCTGTGTGCAATCATTTATTGCTGCAGCCTTAAAGGGTCCATTACAAACCCTCTTCCTCCACCTCCTCTGAAACTAGTTAAAAAACTTAGTTTGTCCTTGTTTGTCTCTGTGCTTTCCTGGGGCTCACTAACTTCCAGATTCAAGTGCTTTCTCTGGCCTATAGGGTGGAGTGGTTGCACAGACACCACCCTACTTCATGGCTCACTTTTGCCCTGCTCCCCTTGGTCCCACACACCCTGCCCTTTTGTTTCTGACCTTTGGCTCTCAGTAGATTTGATCATGTCAAGGCTCTGCCTAAAACCCTCAAGCAACACCTCATGGCTCTGTGAATGGAGACCAAATGCTTATTGTCACTTTGCCAAGCCTTGTAAGACCAGTCCATCCCCCACTTCTCCTGCCCAGCTCCACCTTTGTTCCCCCACGGACTCACTCACACTTGCCTTTTCTTCATGGTTCCAATGTAACCAGGGCCTCTAGTGGCCTATTCTGCTTCTTGCTGACTGAAGGAAATTTCAGTTGGAAGAAATTTTGATCTTTACTCATTCCTTAGAAAATATGACGAAGGAGGAGGACGTTCTTAATGTATACCAAAACATGGCAAAAGGCTATACTTACGTGATACTTCAAAATTATTTTGCCAAAAATACCAAATCCATTCTCATCTCTGCAACTGAATAGCCTCTTCAAAGATGGCTCCCAGACCCCAGCCGCTCCTCTCACCTCAGCCGTTTATTATGCAGATCACCTCAGCTTCTTTATCTTTTAGTTTATTCAGAAGCTCAGTGCTCAGATTCTCACACTGGAGAGCCCAGGAGGTGCTCCAGTAAGCTTGGGGTGAAGAAAGTACAGAGGGAGAAACTGTGAAACATTTATAACATTACATCACTTCTTTCATCCCTTCCTAGTCTCAAACAGGCTCCTTCTTATCTACAGGACTGTACACTTGTCCTTCTCTCTGCTGGGAACACTTTGGTCCTCTAACTCCTCTTCCTTCAGTCTCAGCTAAGGCAGCCCTCTCCTACACACTTTCAAGGCTCCTACTATAATGAAATCTACAGGTTTATTTCAGAGCTAGACAATTTGCGGACTCCCACAAGAGACTGACTATAAGCTCTATAAATGGGCACCAACCGTGTCTATTTGGTTCACAGCCAAATCCCAAGGGGCCAGCCCACAGCTTGGCATCTATCAGGCTCTCAATAAATATTTGCTGTAGTTGTGTATTCACATCTTATTCATTCTTCACCAGGAGCTCAAGCTCTCCTCTCTGCAACGGTCATTGGTCCTCTCTGAAAGGTGGATGGCTTGCTCCTTTTCTGCCCATACAACACTCATCACCAGGCCTAGACAGGCATAGTGTCCTGCGGGTTGTTTCCCTGTTGATTTGATGAAACCAACTTCTTTCTCTAAATGCAGCTGTGTTACTGAGGACCCTCCTTTCTGGGTACCTTTGACTGATCTCCCCACCTTCCCCACACCATGGGGACATTTCCTCTATTTACTTTTCTGAGAGGAGTGCCTATTCCTCCCCTCATAAACAAACACCAGAAGTCATATGGTCCTGCTTGGACTTCCTTTTCCAGATGAGAGCTGGGGTGTCAGGCATCTCCCATTTCCACTTCTTCCTCCTTTCTATCTCTAGGACTGGTGAGGGGCAAGGGTATGGAAAACCAGCCTGGCCTTCTACCCTCCCCCTTAGGAGAGACTGGGCTCTGTGGCTTGCGGATGTGTCTCCATCCCCACATCCTTCCTTGATGGGCGTGGAGGGCCTGACATCACCCTCCCCACCCTTTACCAACGGAAAAGCTGACACCAAAGCAGAGATGGATGTTGGGCTTGGGCCAAGGCCATCTAATTATGTACACAGGGCCAAATCCCACTCTCCTCTGACCAAGTCCAGCAGCCACCAAACAGGGAGCTGAGCTGTTGTTCCATAGGTAAGGGCGACGCCTGGTGGTAAGGAGGAGAAGCAGACTGCTTGTCCCTCAGTTCCAGGACTTTAAGGTGGACCAGTGAAAGGGAATAGCCTGGAGAAGCATCCACACAGTCTTTAATGATCACGTTATACAAGGACTTTACTTCAAAAATTCGCAGAAATCTTGTATTACTTAGTAGCAAAGCTGTAAAATCCTATAAGGGTTTAAAAACGTGTGCAAACAATATAATAAGATTTTATTACGGACTGAGTTGTGTCCCCAAAAAATATGTATTGTAAACCCTAACCTCTATGCTTATGGCTATAATTCCATTTGGGAATGGGTTGTCTTTGTTATATTAATGAGGCAGGATTAGTGTAGTGCGTATCTTGATTCAATCTCTTTTGAGATACAAAAGTGATTAAATGATTGAGCAGAGGTAGGGATGATAGATGCCAAGCCACATAGAGATCTTCAAGGAACTAGGAAACAGAAGCTGAAGAGACAAGGACTTTTCCCCAGAGCTGACAGAGAGAGAGCACCTTCACCTAGAGCTGGCACCCTGAATTTGAACTGCTAGCCTCTAAACAAAAGTCTCCTAAACTGTGAGAAAATAAATTTGTTTGTTAAAGCCATCTACTTGTGGTACTTCTATTAGCAGCACTAGATAACTAAGACAAGGAGCTCTGGTGGCATAGTGGATAAGGCACCTGGCTGCTAACCAGAAGGTCTGTGGTTCAAACCCACCAGCCATTCCATGGAAGGAACATGGGGCAATCTACTTCAGAAACCCAATGGAGGTCGCTATGAGTTGGAATTGACTCAATGGCGGTGAGTTCTTTTTTTTTTTAGTTAACTAAGACAGGTTTAAAGATAAAGTTGTTGTTGTTATGTGCTGTCAAGTCAGACCCAACTCACAGCGACCCCTCCTTGGGTTTCCAAGGCAGTATCACTACGGAAGTAGATTGCCTCATCTTCCTTCTGAGGAGTGGCTGGTGGATTTGAACCCCTAGCCTTCTGGTTAGCAGTCAAGTGCCTTAGGCACTAGGCTAAAGATAAAGATTCAACCATAATTCCACTACAGGTTGTTGTTGTTAGGTGCTATCAATTCAGCTCTGACTCACACTGAGCCTCTGTACAACAGAACAAACACTGCCCCATCCTGCACCAGCCTCACAATCCTTGCTATGCTTGAGCCCATCGTGGCAGCCACTGTGTCATTCCATCTCGTTGAAAGTCTTTCCCTTTTTCACTGAGCTTCTACTTTAGCAAGCATGATATCCTTCTTCAGGGAATGGTCCCTTCTAACAACATGACCAAAGTAGGTGAGAGAAAGAGTGGACATTCTCGCTTCCAAAGAGCATTCTGGCTGCACCCGTTCTAGGACAGATTTGTTTCTCTGGCAGTCCATGGTATTCTCAGTATTCTTTGCCAACACAACTTAAAGGCAGCAACCCTCTTGGTCTACCTTATTCATTTCCAACTGTCACATACATATAAGGCTATTGAAAATACCATGACTTGGGTTAGGTGCACCTTAGTCTTCAAAGTGACATCTTTGCTTCTTAACACTTTAAAGAGGTCTTTTGCAGCAGATTTGTCCCATGCACTAGTTGTCTGATGTCTTGACTGCTGTTTCCATGGGTGTTGACTGTGGATCCAAGTAAAATGAAACCCCTCACAACTCCAATCTTTTCTCCATTTATCATGATGTCACGTATTGGTCTGGTTGTCAGGATTTCTGTTTTGTTTACTATAGGTAGAAGGTGTTATTAAAACAATTAAGTTCTTTCTGTGGTTTTAAAATAATCATTTAATAAATTTTTATTGAAAACACTCATGTGCCAAGGATATCTCTACTGAAATGAGAATCTTGAAGTTGCTTCAGGATGTGTGACCAGTATAGGTGCCAAACCCAAACCGAACCCACTGCCGTGGAGTCAATTCGGACTCATAGCAACCCCTATTGGGTTTCTAAGGTGGTAAATCTTTATGGAAGTAGATTGCCCCATCTTCTTTCTGGGGAGTGGCTGGTGGGTTTGAACCACCAACCTTCTGATTAGCAGTCAAATGCCTAAGGCACTGCATTCCAGAGCTCTTTAGTACAGGTGCAGGTACCTCCATATATAAAAGTTTCTGAGTGGCTCCCAAGGTCCTTAAGGGAAATTAAGCCAGTTTTTGGTGCATCTTGCCCCTGGCCACCTTCCCTGTAATGACCTAATAACACTGCCCTGTGACCTTAACTGCACCCTATCATCTGGATTCTCAGGAAGCCAGAGATAAGCATTAGATAGTTCTTGGCACATTGTGGACAAATTGCAGGCTCACATCAATTCAGAAACCTGGTCCCTCAAATGCAGCACCTTGTCATCGCTGGAGGGGAAGGGCTTTCTATTAAAGAGTCAAGGGACTGAGAATATGGCTGTTCTGAAGTTTTTACACAATCTATCTTGTATCTCAAGAGGCAGTAGGACTTCACCTGGACAAAAGGCTAGCTGTGTTAACAGAAATACTTGGAAAAACAAGCCTTCAACAACTTTCCAGGCAGAAATGGGCATGTTTAGAGACCACTTGAGTATTAAGAACCCCACTCCTGCTACCGAGGGAATCTGGGCAATTTACTTTGAAATAACTTCCAGAGCTGTTTCTAACTGTTCCTAGATTAAATGGCATATTTCCAAGAAGTAGCTGGTCTACAGAAGAATGCAATTTCACTGAAAATATATTATCATGGCTATACCTTCTTATCCCTTCCTAGATGAGGACTTTCCTACCCACCTTGATGATCAGGGATGTCCTAGTATATGCCCAGATCAGGAAGTGTAAAGCTGAAAATGGGGTTGGAGACAAAGTCCAACGTGTTGCTGGTCACTGTGGTGTCACTGCTCCCGATACAGGTGTAACTTGAGAGTACCTGCTTGGGAGCCAGAAATCAGCTGAGAAGAGGCCTCAGGAGAAAGGCTGCCCTGGCCTTGGAGCGTGGATGAAGTGGGGCCTCAGTGCAGTTCATCCCAGAGCTGGCTGTACTGGAGTTCCTGACTGCACTGAAGGGTTTGGGTAAGGCCTTCTGCAGCACCCCTGGGGTTCCTTGAGCAACCTGGGGAAGTTAGGACAAAAGTTCTGGCTCACGACCCTGAGGTGTGAGCAGAGCAGAGAGGATGCTGAATTGAGAGTGCCTAGTTATTGTCTCCTGGCAGCCCCTCTGCGTTTACCTGTTTCTGCCACGTAAACCTGATTACCTAGGTTCAAGGTGACAAAGGGTGGGCAGACATGGCATTCAGAACATGTGGACCTATCAGGGGGCACGGAGGACTCAGGCCTTCGCTGGCTTCTCCAGGAGACCTGTAAGGCCACAAAAAGGAGTTTGGTACAACTGATAAAGGAGGGGGTCAGAGAGGCGTACTCTGCGTCCTCGCCTAAAGCCAAACCCCCATCCACCATCCCTTCCTCTGAAGCCTAAGCCTTGTTGACAGAGAGGGAAAGGCTCTGGCGGTCGACCCCAAGATCCGGCTGTGTGTGCAGGAACGAGAAGCCGGGCTTAAAAAGAAAGAATTTCTTCCTCCAGAGCCGGGAAGTCCCCTCCCCGAGACGTGAATTCCGCCTTGCGGTACACGTTCTTCCCGTCGGATCGGTCCCCAGAAGCCCCGCCCCACGGCCACTGCCTGCTGGGATTTGTAGTTCATAGGAGCGGGGCCACGTGTGTGTGGGGGTGGTCACAATGGATATGTGGGTGGTGGGTGGGTGGGTGGAGTGGGTTGCGCGCGTGCGCGCTCCCCAAGGCCCCCTAGACCTGAGCCCGGCACATTGCTCTTCGGTCGCAGCTCCCGAAGCCCCGCCCCACGGCCCACTGCCTGCTGGGATTTGCAGTTTTGGCAGTGGTACCGACGAGGTGGTGGCCCGCGTGCGACACCGCGTACGGCCTTTTGGATCTCCTTGCGGGCGCTGAATGTGTACAATGGTTCTGGTGAGGGGCACGCAACTCCAGACAGGCGCGGTGGACACCATATCCTCCGCCAACACCATGTCCCTAGGATCTCTGAAGGACTAGCTTCTAGATGGGCAAATTGTGGCACAAAGAGGGTCCTGCCCTGTCTGGCCAAGCTATGCGCCAGGCGGAAGAAAGGCCGCCCAGAGGGAGGTCTTGGTCAGCCCAGGCTTGGTCCACTGAGGGCTTTCTCGGCTAAGAGTTTGAGAGACTGTTGTTATTTCTTCTTCTTCTTGTGTTTGCCATTGAGTCTGACCCGACTAGTGACCTCTCCTTGGGTTGCCAAAGCAATATCACTACAGAAGTAGATTGCCCAGCCTTCCTTCTGAGGAGTGACTGGTGGGTTTGAACCTCCAGCTTTCTGGTTAGCAGTCAAATGCCTTAGGCACTATGCCACCAGAGCTCTCTGGTATCTCAAAATTAATAACAGGCCGGCCCACGGTCCATTTTGGTTGATTACCTTATGAGGTTGCCAGATAAATTTTCATTTGCCAGCACGGCTACCCTACAGAGGGAGTCCAGGGAAGAAGACTCTTGTGACCAAAACAAGGAATAAGTGAACCTGGCATGGTGGTTATGTTTGTGTGTCAACTTGGCTGGGCCTGGTTGAGTAGCTGGGCAGCTAGTGGTAGTTATTCCCCATAAGGAGACTGGCAATCAACTCCATGGTGGGATTGACCACAAGCAGCTGAGTAGCTGCTTTGAGTATGTGGTCTGCTTTCTGTATATAAGCAGCAGCTTTGGGAATGGTTCTCTAGCTTATGGCACTCTTGGACCCTGCGTGGAACCGGGTTATTGTTCAGCAGCCTGCCATGCTCTGCCAACCTTGGGACTTACAATGGACTTAAATTAGTGGCCTGCCATGTGGTTTGGTAACATCAGGACTGTGCCATTTTATTTGTCAACCTTGGGCTTGTTAGCCTCAGCAGCCCTGAGTGAAGAAATCCCTCTAGCTCCAGTGGGCCAGGAGCAGGAGGCAGAGCTGGACCCCAAGGTTGAGGGGCTTTCACCCAGCCCCTAGAGCCTGGCATCTTGAACTTGGACTTGAAGGCTCCAAATTGTAAGAATAAATTCCTGGTTTTTAAGGCCATCCCATTTGTGGTATGTATTCTTGTCACAGCGGCACTAGGTAACCAGAACACCCGGTTCACAGGATTGTTCTGTGGATCAAATAAACAGGGTTTGTGTGTATGGGGTCTATGTGTCTTGTTAACTGTAAAGTCCAAGGCTCGGGTGAAGGGCTGCATTTATCCTCAGGATCTGAACTGAATGAAAGGCTCTGGGCCTTCAGGCACCTCACTTAAAAAGGGAAGTTTTTTGATAGCATATTGTAGTAATGTAAGATGTCCCCATGAAGAGGAGGTAGATGATAGGTACATGGGACCTCTACTGCTATTTTTTAGGTAGATTAAAAATGGGTCAGGGGTGGCCCTTACCACTCAAAGGTTAGGAGCCCTTTTGTTTGTTTTTGGACAGGTTTATTGAGATAAAATTCACATACTATACAATCATCTATTTAAATTGTACAATTCAATGTTTTTAGTATATAGAATTGTGCAATCATCATTGCTATCTATTTCCATAATATTTTCATCACCTCAAAAAGAAACCTGTACCCATTAGTAGTTATTCTCCAAACCGTTCATCCCTGGCAGCCTAAAGCAATTACTAATCTACTTCCTGTTTCTATAAATTTGCCTATTGTGGGCAGTTTATATAAAGGAAATGATAAAATGTGATCTTTTATGACTGGCTCCTTAGCATAAGGTTTTCAAGGTTCATGTCATAATATGTATCAGTATCTCTACTATTTTTGTAACTTCTTGAGAATCCATAAATATTTCTAAATTTTTTTTTAAGTCAAGGTACCAAGAGAGTGAGCAAAGCTAGCTCCTTACATATTGTCACAGCTGGCACTAGCATTCAATCCAGAGGGTGAGGTGGACCTTAAGTCTGCATGGCATCAGGCAGGAGGGGAGAGAAGGGCCTGCAGGGAGAAGGGGCGCTTGTCTCAGCCCAGTTCCACCTGAGGAGGGAGCATGGAAGAGTGTTTAAGGAAGAAGGCATGGAGTCCCCTGACACGGGTCCAAGCATATCCCCTTAGTAAATGTGTCCTGGAGCAAGTTATTTTGGCTTCACTTTGCCTGGTTTCCTCATCTGTAAAATGAGGATAATAAGAGGGTTTATAGGAAACCCTGCCCTATAGGGTTTCGTAGGTTGTAATCTTTATGTGAGTATATTGCCAGGCCTCTTGTCCCTTGAAGTAGCTGGTGAGTTTGAACCTGGCCTTTCAGTTAGCAGGTTAACCAGGGTTCCATAAAACAGTATAGTTGTTGTTGTTATGTGCCGTCGAGTCGGCCCCAACTCATAGCAACTCTTCCTTGGGTTTCCGAGGCAGTATCACTAGAGAAGTAGATTGCCCAACCTTCTTTCCAAGGAGTGGCTGGTGGGTTTGAACCACCAGCCTTCTGGTTAGCAGTCAAGTGCCTTAGGCACTATGCTACCAGAGCTCCTAGGCAGTACAGTAAGGCCCTGGATTACATGCGATTTAGGACAACTTGTATTTGTCCTTCAATATTATGTAATTTTGCCTTCACTTTGAAACAGTTGAACCAACCCTTCCAATACCAAAAAACAAAACCACTGCCTTCCAGTCAATTCTGACTCACGAGATGTCTCCTACTCGAAGCAAATTCTTTATCACGATCATCTTCACTTGCTGCACATGCAGCTTTTAAATCACTGAAAAGGCCTTTTCTTGCACTAAAACCAAACCCACTGCCACTGAGTTGATTGCAACTCACACAGACCCTATAGGACAGAGTAGAACTGCCTCATAGGGTTTCCAAGGCTGTAAATCTTGGTGACCCCTCAGGAAAGGCTGCCTGCAGAGTGGCCGGTGTGTTTGAACAGCCGATATTTTGGTCAGCAGAGATATGCTTTAACCACTGTGCTACCAGAGCGCCTTTCTTTGACTAAACCAAAAACGAAACCCACTGCCATCAAGTTGATTCTGACTCATAGTGACCCCCATAGCTTTTCCAAGGCTGTAAATCTTTACGGAAGCAGGCTGCCCTATCTTTCTCCCACAGAGTGACTAGTGGGTTTGAAACATGGACCTTTTGGTTAGTAGCTGAATGCTTTACCCACTATACTACCAGAACCCCTTTCTTGTGCTAAAGTAAGGCTAATGAAAACCATATGCACCTGTTCCAATTTACCTACAAATGAGACTTAAAAACACAGTTAGGAATGGATTTCATTTGTAACCCAGGGACTGCCTGTATGTGGGAAGATTAAATGAGAAACTCATGTAAAGAGTAGCACCTAGCAGACAGCACTCAACAGTGTTGCCTGTCATCTAGACCTTACATGTGTTGAGGACCCTGTGTGACCCTGGCTGTCCTCTTGTGTCCTTCTAGGGTCAGCCCCTCCATTCCATTCACCAGTGCTCTCCCACTACCACAGTGTTCCACTGGAGCTCTTTCCTCAGCCCCACCATGCTGCACTAGATAGTCCCACTTTTCCAAGGGGTCACCAAGGAATTCCAGGGTGGCACTATCCAGGTTGCCTCTGAGTACCCAGCAGTGATTAAAAAACAAAACTTTCTGAATCCTGAGTTTTGTGCAGAAAATAAGGCCATCCAGAACGTGGATCATTCCTCAGGGACTGTAAAATGATCTAGAAAAATTCACTTGCAGGTCAAATGAATTGCAGTTTAAAACCTTTCTTCAAAGGAATATTTTACAAAATTTTAACATTGAGATTTTTAGGTGTTGTGACAGACCCCTCTCAGCCACCCATGCTGAGGAAAGACAACAGCTTAGCCCAGGTTGTGCTTCAGGATGGAGTCAAAGTAGCCATGAGGGACTGCCTCAGTCTAGATAGATACATAGTTGCTGTTGAGTTGACTCCAACTCATGGTGACTGTTCTGGTTACCTAGTGCTGCTCTGACAAGAATATACCACAAATGGGATGGCCTTAACAAACAGGAGTTTATTCTTATAATTGGGAGGTTTTAAGTCCACGTTCAAAGTGCCAAGCTCTAGGGGCTGGGTGAAAGCCCCTCAACCTTGGGGTCCAGCTCTGCCTCCTGCTCCTGGCCCACTGGAGCTAGAGGGATTTCTTCACTCAGACAGCCGCTGGCTGCTGAGGCTGAGAAGCCCCAAGGTTGACAAATAAAAAGGCACAGTCCCAATGTCACCAAACGACACGGCAGGCCATTAACTTAAGTCCATTGTAAGTCCCAAGGATGGCAGAGTATAGCAGGCTGCTGAGCAATCACACGGCTACATGCAGGGTCCAAGCGTGCCACAGACTAGAGACCATTCCCAAGGCTTCTCCTTATATACAGGAAGAAGACCACATCCCAAAGGCAGCTACTCAGCTGCTTGTGGTAGATCCCACCATGGAGTTGATTGCCAGTCTCATCATGGGGAATAACTACTACCAGCTGCCCAGCTACTCAACCAAGCCCAGGCAAGTTGATACACAAACATAACTACCACAGTGACCCTATGTACAACAGAACAACAGAATGAAACGTTGCCTGGTCCTGCATCATCCTCATGATTGCTGGCATTTTCAAGTCCTCTATTGTGATTACTTTGCCAGTCAGTCTCATTAAAAGTTTCTCTCACCCTTGATGGCCCTTTCCTTCACCAAACATGATGTTCTCTATCAGCACTTGCTACCTCCTGATGATATGTCCAAAGCAAGTAAGCAGACATCGTTCTGTTATGATCCATAAGGTTTTTATTTTTTTATTTTTGCAGTGTTTCCTCCCCTCCCCTCGCACCCCTGGTAACCAACAAAGTTTCCTTCCACATAAAGCTTTCCTTGTCTTTTTACAATAATGAACTCATACAATATTTGTCCTTCTGTGACTGACTTATTTCACTCAGCATAATGTCCTCCAAGTTCATCCATGTTACTCTTTAGGGTTCCATAGTATTCCATTATGTGTATGTACCATATTTTGGTTATCCATTCTTATGTTAATAAGCACCTAGGTTGTTTCCATCTTTTTGCTATTGTAAATTGTGCTGCGATGAACCTGGGTGTGCATATATCTATTCTCGTCCCAGCTCTCACTTCTTTAGGATATATATGTAGTAATGGGATTGCTGGATCGCATGGTATTTCTAATTCCAACTTTTTCAGGAATCGCCATATTGCTTTCCACAGTGGTTGTATCATATTACGGTCCCACCAGCAGTGTATGAGAGTCCCAATCTCTCCACATCCTCACCAACATTTGTTATTTTCTGTCTTGTTCAAGTTTGCTACCAGTGCTGAGGCAAGATGGTATCTCATCGTTGTTTTGATTTGCAGCTCTGGTAGCATAGTGGCTAAGGCACTTGACTGCTAACCAGAAGGCTGGTGGTTCAAATCCACCAGCCACTCCTCGGAAGGAAGATGGGGCAATCTATTTCCATAGTGATACTGCCTCAGAAACCCAAGGAGGGGTCACTATGAGTCGGGTCTGACTCGACGGCACATAACAACAATGGCTAATGATCATGAGTATTTCTTCTTGTGTTTATTGGCCACCTGAATATCCTCCTTGGTGAAGTGTCGATTCATGTCTCCTGCCCGTTTTTTAATTGGATTATTTGTCTTTTTGTTGTTGAAGTGTTGGAGTTTTCTATAAATTTTAGAAATAAGTCTATTATCAGATACGTCATTGCCGAATATTTTCTCCCAATCCGAAGGTTCTCTTTTGACTCTTTGGGAGAAATCTTTGGAAGCACATAAAAATTTAGTTTTCAGAAAGTCCCATTCATCTAGTTTATCTTTTGCTGTTTGTGCATTTGGGGTTATGCTTGATAGTGTATTTATGCCATAAATGAGGACCCCTAAATTTGCCCCTAGTTTTTCCTTGAGAACTTCATAGTTTTAGGTTTCACTTTGAAGTCTTTGACCCATCTGGAGTGTCATGGGAGGTCTCCACCAGGTTTTCACTGGTTGATTTTCAGAAGCAGATCTACAGGCCTTTCTTTCTAGTCTGTTTCAGTCTAGAAACTCTGGGGAAACCAGTCCACCATAGGTGACTCTGCTGGTGTTATGAAATATGAGTGGCACACCTTCCAGCATCACAGCAACACACAAGCTACCAGTGTACAACAAAGTGGTAATCTTAGTCTAGTTCCTTCATTTTATGGATGGGGAAAGTGAGGCCCAAAGAGGACTATATAGTAGGGTAGTTAGAAGCCACTGAAGGAACTCACTAGGCAATTCTTAGCCCTGGATACCAGTCTATTCTCTGGGTACATGGACATAGAAGCCAGGAAGCTGCCACTTTGGCTGCCCCAGACCTTGGCCAGAGCTAAGCAGCTAAGCCTAGAAGTCAATGTACAATACCATCCTCTCCTAGTTTGGGCCTAATGTTCATCCTAGGATTTTATTAATAATGTCATTAGCACTTTTGCATGTATCTAGGCCTTCCTTCTTTTTTGAAGCACCTCCCATGTATCATCTCACTGATCTTCACAACTCCCTGAGGAAGGAGGGTTGGGGGAAAAACCTGTGGCTCAGAAGATTTGAGCGACTTTCCTAAGGCAGTGGAGTCTAGAATGTGAGGATTTTGTTCTCCAATCTGTTAATTTATTGAGCCAACTCTTTTCTGAGTGTCTGTTATCTGTTGGAGAGCTCTGGTGGCTTAGTGCCTAAGGCATTTGACTGCTAACCAGAAGGCTGGCAGTTGAAGCCCTGAAACCCACCAGCCACTCCTGGAAGAAAGATTGGGCAATCTACTTCCATAGTGATACCACCTTGGAAACCCAAGAAGGGGTCGCTATGAGTCAGATCCAACTCAATGGCAGTGAGTTTGGTTTTTGGTGGTATCTGTTGGGTGCTATGCTAGGTTCTGGGAATACAAGGATGACCTGATATGGTCTTTGGGCTACAGGAGCTAACGGTGTGCTGAGGGAGGCAAACGTGTCAGATGATGAAAGCATGTGGTGGCCAGGGAACTTTCTGGGGTGGTGGAAGTGTTTCACATCTTGATAAGGGTGTGGGTTGTTTGCACCTGCTAGACATGCTTGAGTATGTGCAACTGCCAAAACTCGTTGGACTGTGCACTTCGGATTTGTGCATTTCACAGTAAATTTTACCAGAAAAAAAAATAAAATAATGATCTGGGAGGATCATGCCTAGTAGGGCCTTGTCAGGACCCTGCTGTTTGGAAGCAGGCCAGGGGCTGACTAGATTCACTTGGGTACAAATCTACCCTTGTTAGGAGGGCGTAGCTGAAAGGTTTTCCCATGGGAGTGGTAGGCCCCAATTGCCCAGGGTCCTTGATGTCCAGAGCTCCATGAGAGCACTGAAGAGGGAGTTGTTGTTGCTGTTAGGTTGTGTTGAGTCGTCTCTGACTCAGTGACCTTATGCACAACAGAACAAAACAATGCACCGTCCTGTGCCAGCCTCACAATCCTAGCTATACCTGAGCCCATCGTTGCAGCCACTGTATCCATCCAACTTGTTCAGGGTCTTCCCCTTTTTCATTGACCCTCCACTTTACCAAGCATGATATCCTTCTCTAGGGAATAGTTCCTTCTGATAATATGACCAAAGTAGGTGAGACAAACTCTGGCCATTCTCGTTTCCAAGGAGCATTCTGGCTGAACTTCTTCCAGGATAGATTTGTTAGTTCTTTTAACAGTCCATGGTACTCTCAGTATTCTTTGCCAACACACAACTCAAAAGCATCAACTCTTCTTTGGTCTTCCTTATTTATCGTCCAGCTTTCATATGCATAAGAAGCGACTGAAAATACCATGGCTTGGGTTAGGCACACCTTAGTCCTCTAGTCTATGAGTCGGGGCTGACTCCACGGCACATAACAACAACAAGTCTTCAAGGAGACATCTTTGCCCTTCAGTACCTGAAAAAGGTCTTTTGCAGCAGATTTGCCCCATGCAATATGTCATCTGATGTCTTGATTGCTGCTTCTATTGGTGTCGATTGTATAACCAAGCAACATGAAGTCCTTGACAACTACAATCTTTTCTCCATTTATCATGATGCTGCTTATTGGTCCACTTGTGAAGATTTTTGTTTTCTTTATATTGAGGTGTAACCCATACTGCAGACTGTAGTCTTTAATCTTCATCAGTAAGTGCTTCAAGTCATTCTCACTTTCAGCATGCAAAATTGTGTCATCTGCGTATCACAGGTTGTTAATGAGTCTTCCTTCAATCCTGATGCCACATTCTTCCTCATATAATCTAGTTTCTGGGATTATTTGCTTAGCATACAAATTGAATAAGTATGGTGGAAGGATACAACCCTGACTCACTCCCCTCCTGATTTTAAAACATACAGTATACCCTTGTTCTGTTCAAATGACAGCCTCCTGATTTATGTACAGATTCCTCATGAGTACAATTAAGTGTTCTGGAATTCCCATTCTTCTCAACGTTATCCATAATTTGTTATGATCCACACAATTGAATGTTTTTGCATGGTAAATAAAACAAATAAACATCTTTCTGGTATTCTTTGTTTTCAGCCAAGATCCATCTGACATCAGCAATGATATCCCTTGTTCCACATCATCTCCTGAATCCAGCTTGCACTTCTGGAAGTGCTCTGTCAATATACTGCTGCAACTGTTTTTTAATTATCTTTAGTAAGATTTTACTTGCCAGTGATATTAATGATATTGTTTGGTAATTTCCACATTCTTTTGGATCACCTTTCTTTGGAATGGGTACAAACATGAATCTCTTCCAGTCAGTTGCCCATGTAGCTGTCTTCCAAAACTCTTGGCATAGCCAGCACAGCATCCATCTGTTGAAACATCTCAGTGGGTATTCCGTCAATTCCTAGAGCCTTGTTCTTTGCTAATTCCTTCAGTGCAGCCTCAACTTCTTCCTTCAATGCCATTGGTTCTTGATCATATGCCACCTCCTGAAATGGATGAACATGGACCAATTCTTTTTGGTACAGTGATTTTGTGTATTCCTTCCATCTTCTTTTGATGTTTCCTGTACCACTCAATATATTGCCCATAGAATTTTTCAATATTGCAACTCAAGGCTTTAATTTTTTTCTTCAGTTCTTTCAGTTTGAGAAATGCTGAGCACGTTCTTCCCTTTTGGCTTTCTAACTCCAGGTCTTTGCACATTTCATTATAATAATTGGCTTAGTCTTCTTGAGCTACTCTTTGAAATTTTCTGTTTAGTTCTTTTATCTTCCATTTGCTTTAGCTACTCTCCACTCAAGGGAAACTTTCAGAGTCTCTTCTGACATCTGTCTTGGTCTTTTGTTCCTTTCCTGTCTTTTCAACAACCTCCTGCTTTCTTCATGGATGAAGTTTTTGATGTCATCCCACAATTCCCTTGGTTTTCAGTCATTGGTGTTCAGTGCATCAAATCTATTCTTTAGATGATCTCTAAATTCAGGAGGGATATTATCAAGGTCATATTTTGGCTCTCGTGGACTTGTTTTAATTGTCTTCAACTTCAACTTGAAGTTGCACATAAGCAGTTGATGATCTATTCCATAATCAGCTCCTGGCCTTGTTTTGGCTGAAGATATTGAGCTTTTCCATCCCCTCTTGCCACAGATGTAGTCAATCTAATTCTTGTGTATTCCATCTGGTGAAGTCCACATGTAAAGCCACCATTTATATTGTTGAAAAAAGGTATCAGCAATGAATAAGTTGTTGGTCTTACAAAATTCTATCATGCGACCTCCAGCATTATTTCTATCACCAAGGCCATATTTTCTAACTACGAGTGATTCTTCTTTGTTCCCAACTTTTGCCTTCCAGTCACCAGTGATAATCTACACATCTTGATTATATGTTCGGTCAATTTCAGACTGCAGAAGTTGGTAGAAATCTTCAATTTCCTCATCTTTGGCTTTGATCGTTGGTGCATGAATTTTAATAATAGTCGTATTAACTGGTCTTCCTTGTAGGCGACTGGATATTATCCTATCACTGATAGTATTGTGCTTCAGGGTAGATCTTGAAACAGTTTTTGTGACGATGAATTCCACACCATTCCTCTTCATTTTGCCATTCCCAGCATAGTAGATTATATGGTTGTCCAATTCAAAATGGTCAAAATAAACCCATTTCAGCTCACTAATGCCTAATATTGATCTTTATGCATTCCATTTCATTTTTCACAACTTCCACTTCTCCTAGATTCATGCTTTGTACATTCCATGTTCTGATTATTAATGGATGTTTGCAGCTGTTACTTCTCAGTCTGAGTCATGCCACATCACCAAATGGAGATCCCCAAAGCTTTACCACATCCATATCATTAAGGTTGGCTCTACTCTGAAGAGTCAGCTTTTTCCCAGTCATATTTTGAGTGCTCTCTGACCTGATGGGCTCATCTTCTGGCACTATATCAAACAATGTTTCATGGCTATTCATAAAATTTTCCAATAATATATCAGACAGTGTTTCTCTGCTATTCATAAGGTTTTCACTGGCCAATTGTTTGAGAAGTGGATGGTCTCTTCCTTCTTCTGAGTATGTCTTAGTCTGGAAGCTCTGCTGAAACCTGTCCACCATGGGCAACACTGCTGGCATTTGCAACACCGATGGCATAGCCTCCAGCCTTACTTATAGCAACATGCAAGCCACCTAGGATGACAAACTGACAGACAAGTTCATCTCCCTTAGCTGTTCCTAACCATTCTGCTCACTTCCTGTCTGCCCTTAAACTACCCTGAACCATGTGGTGCCCGCCTTCTGGGCCACCCACCCTTAAGCTTGCCCCAAACCATGCAGAGCCCACCTTGCAGGCTACCCATCCTTTAAGCGTGCCCTGAAGAGGGAGTTTAAAAAAAAAAAAAAAATCACTGCCAGCAAGTCATTTTCTGACTTATTGTGACCCCTCCTTCGGTTTCTGAGGTGATATCTCTACAGAAGTAGATTGCCCAATCTTCCTTCCTTGAACCACCAGCCCTCTGGTTAGCAGTCAAATGCCTTAGGCACTACACCACCAGAGCTCCTGAAGAGGGAGTTAGAAGGGGATGTTTAAATTTTAAAAGTGGGATATTTAAGCTGAGTTTGAAGGGTGTGCAAAATTGGTCAAAAAAGGGTGGACAAGTGGAGGGGAGTGGTTTCTAAGGACTCTTTAGTGGAATGGGGTTGTGTAGGGTTGCCCAGAAGGAAAAGGATAGACCAGGGTTTGAATTGCTTATACCTTAACCCATCAGTGGCCCTTGGAGGAACTCAAGTTGGTTGAGATCATCGAAGTTGTTTCCTAATATATGAAAAAGGCCTCTTATCACTCTATCATTGGACCACACCCTGATCTGGATGTCCCTTATCAACTTCTCTAAGCTCTCCCCATTCAGGGGCCCAGGCAAAAGTGTGGACCATTTGCTGTCCCACATTTTCCCAGAAGGTTTGGCTGAGGTGCTGTGAAGGCCCCCTAATGCAGACAGTGGCTGACCTGTTTTCCTCTGAATGAAGAAGAGAAGGGTGAGGTATTAGAGGTCTAGCACTGGCTTTGAAGCCAGACCAGCCTAGCTTAGAATCCCGGTTCTGTTTACTGAATTAGCAGTGTGACTCTGGGCAAGTTACTTACCCTCTCTAAGCCTTCCCCAAGACGTCACCTATTTAAGAATAATGATGATGTCTCCACTGAACAAGATCACACCTTCAATTCATAGAGATGCTCAAAGTCACCAGCTGTAAGTAGCATGATCGAAGCCAACCAAAACCAAACCTAACCCATGGCCATCGAGTTGATTCCCACTCATAGTGACCCTGAAGGACAGAGTAAAACTACCCTGTAGGGTTTCTGGGGCTGTAAATCTTTACAGAAGCAGACTGCCCACATCTTCTCCCGGGGAGCTGCTGGCGGTTTTCAATTGCATACCTTTTGGTTAGCAGCTGAGCACTTCGCCACTGCGCCATTTGGGATCCTATGATTGAGGCCAGGACCTATACACTGAATAGGCAGTGAACAGTGCAATCCTCTCACAAATTTTCAACAGTGTGTCCTCAACTTCTTTAATTCTAGCTCCAATTCTAAGTTCCTTTTGAGCCCCAGCTCTCCCCCAAAACCAAACCCACTGCCGCAGAGTTGGATTTGACTCCTGGCTACCCCTCCTTGGGTTTCTGAGGTGGTATGTCTAGAGAAGTGGATCGCCCAACCTTCATTCCCAGGAGTGGGTGGTGCGTTTGAACCGCCAGCCTTCTGGTTAGTAGTCAAATGCCTTAGGCACTACGCCACCAGAGCTCCCCCAGCACTTCCAGGGAGAGCCAATTCCAAGGGGCCGGCTCAGCGGCGCCCCCAGCCAGCTCAGGCCGGCTGGCCCCTCCCTCTGACTCACCCAGAGCAGCCTCTCTACCCACTCACCTTCGGAGGTTGAGAGGAGACAGCTTCGACGGCGAGACTGTGCCCGGAACAGGGAGCGCTCTCTCGAAGGCAAGTAGATTATTGGGGTCTGATCTCCTTGGCGCCTGGGCTTCCCCTATGGGGTCAGAGGGGCGCAGCTGGCCAGGTGCCGCCTCCTCGGGGGTGCCCAGTTCTCCTTTCCACCCCTCACTCGGAGGCGGCTCTTCGCTGCACTCGCGCGTCTAATCACGTCTCATTTCCCGCAAGGAGGGAAGGGAGAGGGCGGGTCCGTGCTAGCTTCAGGGAAAGAAATGCTTTGTTTTACTGCATTTGGGACAGAGTCTAAGTAATCCTGCTGGGGAAGGTCGGAGAGGGAAAGAAAAACATGAGTCTCGTAAAAAACAAGTTTTAGGGTTCTTGTTAGATAATGTCTTTAGATAGCACATTGTTTGAGTTCCAAAGTTGCTTGAGACTACTAGACTGAGTTATCTGCTCTTTTGTTTCACTGTTAATTTGCGAACCGCTCCCTCTTTTTCTGTGGTGATTGGGGCCACCTTTACCCTGGCTAGGCTCAAGTGTGGGGAACAGTGATTCCCATTTATCCTTCGGTTGGTGCATCTATAGAGTCCGGAACTTAAGAGCCACCCAGGATTTACATCCGGGCCAGGAGACGGGATCTGTGGCTTAACTTTCCATCTTCCTGCCTTTAAATGATGAGCTGGGGAAAGAGGGGGGTGGGGCGGCGCTCTGCTTCTCCAGGTATTGGGAACATTTACTGCAGTCTCTAGTAAATTTTCGTTGTTGGGGTGAATGGCAAACTTCAGGGAAGAGAAAAAGATCTCTATTTATTGAGCATTTATGGTTGTTGTTAGGTGCCTTAAGGTCATTTTCAACCATAGTGCCCTGTATGTGACAGAATAGATCTGAGCTATAGCATTTCTAGGCACTAATCTTTATGGAAGGAGCTCTGGTAGCATAGTGGCTAAAGCACTTGACTGCTAACCAGAAGGCTGGCGATTCAAACCCACCAGCCACTCGCAATCCTACTTCTGTAGTGATACTGCCTCGGAAACCCAAGGAGGGGTCACTATGAGTCGGGGCCGACTCCACGGCACATAACAACAACAATCTTTATGGAAAGGAGCTCTGGTGGCCTAAGGCATTTGACTGCTAACCAGAAGGTTGGGGGTTCAAACCCACCAGCCACTCTGGGGAAGGAAGACTGGGCAATCTACTTCTGTAAAGATTTATAGCCTAAAGGGGGTCACTATGAGTTAGAATGACTCGATGGCAGTGAATTTGGTTTTTCAGTTTTTAATCTTTATAGAAGCAGATCATGAGGTTTTCCTCCTGCAGAGCTACTGGGTATGTTGGAACTGCCAATCTTTTCAGTTAGCAGCCAAGCACTTAACTATGTACCACTAAAGCTTGATCATAGGATCTCGTGTAATCTTCAAAATTATCTTTATGCCCATTTTACAGATCAGACACAGGGAGGCTCCAATAAGGCATTTGCCTGAGGAAGCACAACTAATAAGTGTTCAAAACTGTCCAAATCTTTCCACTCTACCAGGTTTTCTCCCCAGCCTCTGGTTCTTGTGGAGGCCACACCCTGCTGGGATTCCAACCCACATTACCCTATTTTTAAGGCAGGCAGTTTGGCTGTGGTGATTCTTGATACCAACTGTAGGCTGTTCTTTGGGGGAGGAAGTTTAACTTCCCATCTTGCTCTCGTTCAGAAATGTTAGCACATGGATTAATTTAATTTGAATAAGAAACATTCAACGACGCTTAATTTTCTTCGGACTTTTCTTGTACAGTCAAATAATGAGGTTTGGTTAGGATGCTAATTAGTAAGTCTTGTTCTGGGTTTTGCTTCACTGCTCCCACCATCACTATCCTCTGGATGAGGCCTTGATCTTGAGACTAATCTCAAACCAGCATGTTAACCAACACCTGGATCAGGAAAGGCCTGTGTCCAGGACTTGAGGAGAGGGTCCTGGGCAGAGGGGCCTTGTATGTGTGGCTGCATAACTGGGTGGCTTACTTGCTCCTGGTGCCTCTCTTGCTCTGCCTTCCGCTGCCTGTGTGACCTTGGGCTAGTTACTTCTGCTCTCAGCGCCTCCGAATCCTCAGCTGGAAAGGGAATGAGTTGTATCAGACTAGCTCTACGGTCTTGGGACTGTGATGTAGGACAGGCGATTGCCGCTGCGTTGAGCCAGAACCATGCTTATTTTTATTGCTGTCTGCAGTGTGCTTGGTGCCAAGCCTGTGTGACAATATAAATCTGGTGACTGAGAGGCAGTGCAGGAGGTAGACTTGAATGGCATCTGGTGTATGGATGTTTCCGGGGCCTCCGCCATTCTCTCAGAACTAAGCTTAAAAAAAAAAAAAAAAAAATCAAGTATAGGCATTCAGAGCAAGGAGAAAGACAAGTTAGGGGAAGAAGGAAAAAGTGGTGCAGAATCAGTAACCCCACCCAGGAAATGTGACTAACCCAGTGGCTGGCGGGCTATGCAAATGGTCATATGAGATAGCGCTTCCAAGGCTGGTGAGTGGGGAGTTTGGCCAGGGTGGCTTTTCTGTGGCTTTCCTCGTGATCCAGACTCAGCTCAGAGGTCTTTCCTGTCCCTGGCCTGGGGACCAGGCCACCTTGATTGTTGCCTGCATCAGGCTGAGACCTCAATGGAGGCCTGGGGCGGGGTGGACCAACTGCTTCCCTCTGGGTCCCTCTGAGGAGCCAGCTGCTCTGAGCTGTCCTCCCCTTCCCGCCCTCAGTGCCTGCCCTGACCTCCAGGGACTGTCCACCTTTCTCTTGGGGACGGAGCCTGGGGTGGGGCACCCCAGGAAGAGTTAGAGGCAAATGAGAAGCTGGGGTGGGGCTAGGCTGGGAGACAGAGGTGCTTGAAAAGCAGAAGTAGGAGGAAGAAGAGCTGTTGAAAAGTGAAAGTGGGAGGGTAACTAAGGGAACCAGAGCCCCTGGGGAGGGAGCTGGCCAGGACACTCTTGGGTGACCAGGAAGGGCTGTTTGTCCTGGTCTGGAAACAGAGACCCAATTTCTGGAAGCCACTTTGTGTTGGAAACAGTGTCCTTCAGCATTGTCCTGGCAACCAAGGTCTTTGCCAGGCTCCAGATGCTCATCTGGTACTCATTGGGCTTGAGAAGTTTGAGGCTGGAGTGGGGGGCAGGCCTACCCATGTGAATTAAAGCATACTGGCATAGTTGATTGTTTTGCCAGTTCAAAAAGATTCCAGCAGAGGCTCTGGCCCACTGTCTGGAGTGGAATGGAGAGGGAGGCAAAGGTGAAGTGTGGTGACGGGTAGCAGATCTGCTTGGTCAGGGGAAAGAACACAGGCTGAGGAGTCTGCAAACCTGGTGTCTGGACTGGCTCCTAAGAAAGTCGGCTCTGGTGTAGCTTCTGCTGTAGTTTCTTGTGTTGATACCTATCCCCACCCCTTCTTGGGGAGAGGGGTAGGCACTGTGAGGTGAAGGGGACTGTTGGGGTCCATAGAATCAGGGTTTGAGGAGGGCAAAGATATTACTGGTACCCAGGCTCACCAGGGTTTCTGTATTTCTGACAGCTGTCACGCTTGCCTTAAAGGTACGTGTAACAGTGACATTCTTCCCCCCATCCCCCGGCCCCCAGCCCCCTAGTGTGTCCTTGTTCCTAGATGGGGCAGGAGAGGCTATGGGACAGCTGGCAGAGCATGCCTTTCCTCTTCCCACCCTGCCCCCCAGCCCTATGACAGCCTGACTGGATTTCTACCTTCTGCTTCCTGCCCCCAGGGCTGCTGCAGTCCGTTCCAGCCTGTTGAAATCCTGTGCTTTGTCGCTCAGGTCCCACCTGCTAGAAAAATTGCTGAAGTCCAACAAGCCTCCCTAATCAAACACATTCTCTGAGCACCTGAAGGATGCCAGCATAGTATGAGTTTCCAGCTAAATCCAGAGAGACAAAATACAGGCCTTAGGCAAAAGGGCTTGATAGGCTAATCGGGGAGACAGGGAGGTCTATAAATCACTGTGATACAGCAGAGGGGGAAAAGGAAAAGGCTTTAACAGAAGCACAGAAGAGGTTGCTAGCTGGCTGAGGTGATGAGTTCCCCATCACCAGAAATGTTCAAAGAGAGGATGGTGAGGGATACTACGGAAAGGATTTCTGTGCCTTGTATGTATGGGTATGTGTTGGGAGGTGGATGCAGAGAAGGACTGTTGTTATTATGTGCCATTGAGTCGGCCCCGACTCATAGCGACCCCTCGGGTTTCCAAGGCAGTATCACTACAGAAGTAGATTGCCCAACCTTCCTTCCAAGGAGTGGCTGATGGGTTTGAACTACTAGGCTTCTGGTTAGCAGTCAAGTGCCTTTAGGCACTATGCTACCAGACTAGTAAGCACTAAATCTGTTGCCACCTAGTCAGTTCCTACTCATGGCGACTCTGTGTGTTACAAAATAGAACTGAGCTCTATGGGGTTTTCTTGGCTGTAATCTTTACCAAAGCAGATTGCTAGGCCTTTTTTCAATGGGACCACTAGGTAGATTCAAACCACCAACCTTTTGGGTAGTGCCCAAGAGCAAATCGTTTGTGCCACCCAGGGACCTGATAAATACTAAACCTCCTTCAGTGATTCTGTGGCATTCCCCACCTACGGGGAGTTTGTCTGAGGTACCACAGGGTGAGATGGCTCCCGACTTCACTGCCCCTCTAACTTGACCATGAGAGCACAGGCTGTTCTTCTTCATCTCTGTGTCCCCTCTACCCCCTCTTCCTGAATAGTGCCTATCCCCCAGCACAGACTTTGTGTGAAATTCGGTAGACTCTCGTGGGATGCTTGAGGAGTACAGAAGTACCAGGTGTCTCCCCTACTTGAGGAGCGTACCGTCCAGCTGAGACAGGAAGCAGTTGGGTCATACTTTGAGACAACCTGTGAGCAGGACTGAAGTGTGTGCTCCCAGGTGAAAGGGCTGGGGAACCTTCCAGAGAAAGCTGAGACACCCAGAAGATTCCTTCACAGCTGGGCTTACTGTGGGTCTAGAGGGCTGGTGGGGCTTGGTTAAACATGAAGTAGAGGTGGGCGCTAAGGAAGCTTAAAGAGCTGTAGCTTTGAGCAGAGGGGCTGGAATTGGGAGAAAAGAATGAAAGGCAAGACGTCAGGATGGACCCTTACCTGGGAGAGCCTGGAACAGAAGGGTGAGGGGCAGGGGCCTGATGGGGCACGAAGGAGTCAGCCCTGGAGGAGTGTTCCACCTGAAACATCTCAAAAACATAATAACAAAGCTGCTTGAGCCAATAGAATCTGGTCTGATACGTGACCTGGGTGTTGGGTTTTTTAAAAGCTCCCCCAGATGATTCTAATGTGCAAGGAAGCCTGAGACTTTCCACTGGTAACATCATAACCACCTGGAACATACGTTCCAAATACAGATGCCAGGCCCAACTCCAGACCTGCAGAGGGATACTGTCCAGGGCAGGGGCTTGGGCACCTACGTTTTTGATAAGGCCCTGGGGAGCCAAAGTGGAAAGCTGAATGACGAAGGAGCAGCCAGCCAAGACTCTTTCATCAGAATTGCAGTGGTGCTGGGCCTGTAGACTCAGCGTATGGAATATCTATCTGGCTTTGAGTTATGGCCTAAGTTCTCATTTTAGTTACACAGATTGGTACACATTGGTTCTTGTGTTCACTGCATCTCTCCTCTCACTCTGCTTGACCTGGGGGTGGCCACTTTACCGCTTCAGACCTGAGTCACAGGCTGGGCTGCCTGTCGGTCACAGGGGATGTGGGCATAGCATGTATACCCTGTGGGTTGCAGGAACATCAAAATTTCCCTCCTCCAACCCTCCCTCTCACCACTTCCCCCTTCCCCTAGTGCAGCCCCAAAATACGCTTTCCACTGTTTAGTAGGTGGCATAGTGCTTTAGGCATTTGACTGCTAACCAGAAGGCTGGTGGTTCAAACCCACCTGCTGCTCCTTGGAAAGAAGGTTGGGCAATCTACTTCCATAGTGATACCACCTCAGAAACCCAAGGAGGGGTCTCTGTGAGTCAGATCTGACTTGAAGGCTGTGAATTTGGTTATTTTGGTTTGGTTTAGTAGGTTGGGAATGGAAAAGGAAAGTCATAATTCACATGGTATTTTGCCCCAGCTTCCCTTCTTTGTTTCATGTTGGGCATCCTCAAGTTGAATGTCAACTCATAGTGAATCCATGTGACATAGTAGCACTGCCCCATAGGTTTTATAGGCTGTAATCGTTACAGGAGCAGATCACCAGGTCTTTCACCCGCAGAGTGGCTGGGTGAGTTCAAACCACCAACTTCTCAGCTGGCAACTGAGCACTTAACTCAGTCACCACTTACCAGGGTACCTTCTTTGTTTCCTATGCACATCCAACACTCTCTGCTCCCCTACCCACTCCCCCAAAATTGCTGATTCTTTGTTCCTGCTCCTCCAGCCTCTAAGAATGTCCTCATGGTGCCAGTTTGCCTCATCATCTTCAAATTCTCCAATCCCTGACCCTGCATCTTACAGAAACACTGTTCAGATGCACGGGGTGAATTGTATCGTAGCACTGGCTGATACGTCATCTCTGCATTTTAAACTAAAGCAAGAAACCCACTAATGATGGAAACATACATAAAAGAGAGTGATGCAGTAGCTACTGCATATTTTGAATTTTCTAGAAAGATAACATTTATTTTAAAATGTTACCCTTCAGTTTTTTGTTTTTTTCTTTGTTCTGATAACTCTTGCACAGAAATGTTTGTTCCCACTGTGGACCAGGGCATACAGAGGTGATAGTTGATGCCTGGGTAGGGGTGCAATTCCCCAAGGAGGGAGTTTACAATTAGAGGAGTCTTAAGTATAATGATAGCTGTAGAGTGTTTTTATGGATGCCTTATATCAGGTTATGGAAGGATGTTCTGTATCTATTGCTCAGTTTTTAATCAAGAAGTGTTACAGAATTTATTAAATGTCTTTCCTGCAACTAGTAGATGATATATATGTGTGTATGTGTATTTGTATGTACATGGGAGCTCTGGTGGGTAGTGCCTAAGGCATTTATCTGCTAACCAGAAGGCTGGCCGTTCAAATCCACCAGCCACTTCTTAGAAGGAAGGTTAGGCAATCTACTTCCGTAGAGATACCACCTCAGAAACCCAAGGAGGGGTCCCTGAGTCGGGTTCGACTCGATGGCAGTGAGTTTTCTTTTTGGTTTATGTTCATGTGGGACACTAGTCTAGCAGTTTCTTTTCTTATGTTTGTCTGGTTTTGGTATTAACATGGTGCTGGCAGCATAGGATGAATTGGGAAGTATTTCTTCCTCTTCTACTTTCTGGAAGAGTTTGTGTGGAATTGGTAGTATGTCTTCCTTAAATTTTTGGTAGAATTTGCAGTGAAGCCATCTGGGCTTTGTGTATGTGTGTGTGTGTGTGGTAGGGGGAGGGTTTTACCTACAAATTCAATTTCCTAATAGATATAGAACTATTCAGATAATTATTTCTTCTTGGATGAGCTTTCATACATAGTTTGTGTCTTTCAAACAATTTGGCCATTTCATCCAAATTGTCAAATATATTGACATAACATTTTTTGTAGTATTTCCTTTATCCTTTTAATACCAGTAGAATCTGTAGTGATATCCTTTCTCTCAGTCCTGAATTGGAAATTGTGTCTTTTCTCTTTTTTTTCTAACCAGTCTGTCTAGAGATTTATCAATTTTATGGATCTTCTTAAAAAAAAAAAAAAAAAAAACCTTCATTGATTTTGTCTATTTTTTTTGTTTCTATTTATTAACTTCTGCTCTTATTTTTATTACTTCTTTTCTTCTGATCATTTTAGACTTCATGTGCTTCTCCTTTTCTAGCATGTTTTTTAATGGCAGAAGGTCAGTTTATTTTAGACTTTTCTAATAAAAGCAATTATTGCTGAGAGAGCTGTGTTCTAGCCTTAAGAACCCAGAGTTAGGCATCTAGAAGCAGAAGGGGAGCTCAGCTTAGAGGTCTCAGCTGGGGGAAGACCACTGCTCAGTGGTCAGTGGCTTGTATTCGGCTAGCCACTTTCTAGCTGTGTGACCTTGGATTTAAGAATGTCTGAGCCTTGGTTCTTTGCCTGCATAATGAATCCAGTGATAATCCCCTCTCAGCTTCTGGAGATGAAGTAGTTGATGAATATAAAAGCCCTTAAAAAAAAGCAAACCAAATCTGCTACCATAGAATTGATTCTGACTCATATAGCAACCTCTGGTGGGTTTCCAAGGTTGTAAATCTTTATGGAAGTAGATTGCCTCATTTTCCTCCCACAGAGCAGCTGGTTGATTTGAACCACCAACCTTCTGGTTAGCAGCCACATGCCTTACCCACTACACCACCAGAACTCCTTATGAAAGCACCTAAGCCACCTGGAAAGGCCTTCTCAGACCAGTGCAAGGGATGGATGTCATGACGTTTTAAATAATAATGGCTTCTGTCTTTTCAGATCCCGAAACAACATGTACACGCCCATCCCCCAGAGGTAAGCTATGTGCCCATCCTCCTTCACCCCTTCCCCTTCCTCATTTCCAGGGGCCACTCCTCCTCACAGCTCTGCTTATGCCTAGGCTTCAGGCCCCAGGCCTGCTCAGATCTCTGGGCTTCTTAGACCCACTTTTCTTGGTCTGTGGCCACTACTAACTCTGTCCCCTCCTGCAGTAGCTCCCCGTTCCCAGCCTCTGTGCAGAATCCTGGCCTGCACATTTGGCGGGTGGAGAAGCTGAAGCCAGTGCCTGTAGCACCTGAGAACCAGGGTGTCTTCTTCTCGGGAGACTCCTACCTAGTGCTGCACAATGGCCCAGAGGAGCTCTCTCACCTGCACCTGTGGATAGGTAAGCTGGGATGGTGGGGCGCCTGGCCCGGGCAGTGGCTGGAGCTGGGGCTAGCACAGGTCTTATGAGCTTTTTCCCTGCCGCCTTCCTACCCATCCTAGGCCAGCATTCGTCTCGGGATGAGCAGGGGGCCTGTGCGGTGCTAGCCGTGCACCTCAACACCCTACTCGGGGAACGGCCTGTGCAGCACCGTGAAGTGCAGGGCAATGAATCTGACCTCTTCATGAGCTACTTCCCACGTGGCCTCAAGTACCAGGTTAGAGGCCACCTCCCAGCCCCCCGACCCTGTGGCTCCCCTCAGAGTCAGCCCCCGTTTCTGCTGGTTCTCACCCTGCAGAAGGCCTGGGTGCCCTCAGGCCTGGGTCTTCACCTCTCCACCTGTTTCCTGATGGGATGAGTATGAGGGGCTCCAGATCACCCATCAGCCCACTCAGGCCAGCTGTCTGCTGCAGGAAGGCGGTGTGGAGTCAGCATTTCACAAGACTTCCCCAGGGACCACCCCAGCTGCCGTCAAGAAACTCTACCAGGTGAAAGGGAAGAAGAACATTCGTGCCACAGAGCGAGCACTGAGCTGGGACAGCTTCAACACTGGGGACTGCTTCATCTTGGACCTGGGCCAGGTGGGTGGGTAGGGCTGAACTTCACACTGTTTTAGCACCATCCTTTAAAAGGAAAGGGGACCAGGAGGCCAGGAGAGAGGGAGGAAGCTGAGGAGCTATAAGTCTGTTCCCAGTTGGGCCACTTCAGCCATTAGAAACATCCCTTTATTTGTGAGGACAGAAATTGGCCTCCTTTTGACTTCTTGCCATTGCCTCTAATACTGGAGCTTACTCCCTCCTTCTCCTGAAAGCCTTTGATGCTTAGAAGTTAGCTGCCTACCAGACGATTCATTAATTTACTCACTCATCCATTCATTCACTGGATCTATGATGCCCTCTCTGAGCTAGCACTGGGACCACAATGCTGGATAGAAAAGTCCTGGTCCCCAAGCTTTTCCTGGGATGGCAGCCAAGATGCATCTGTCACCTGTCATAACATATGGCAGTATGTGATGAGGGCTTTATGGGAGCCAGTGGCTGTGGGCTGGGGGAGCTGGGAGATAGGGGCCTCAAGCCTGAGCCAAAGCCACTTGTCCCAAGAAGGTGCCCTTTGACTAGACCTTCATGGAGCAGGTAAGCTGAGCCAGAGGTGGGGAAGTGCAGGAACACAGATGGAGACAGAAGTGAAGGGGTAGGAATAGGAGCTGTGGGAAAGAAAATTGTTGAAGAAAAGTGAGACTCAGGTTATGAGGAGATTGAATGTTTGTCTAAGGAGTATGGACGGCATCTTGTAGTACTGGAGATTCTTGGGCAAGAAGATCAACCCAGGGGTTATTTGTAAGGTAGATTAGAAGCTTTGAGGTGGAGCCAGTGAATGGATCTTGTAATAAACGGTTCAGGAGTCTTGAGACGTTTTGCCTGGCAGCAGGTATGGGAAGGGGTGAGATAGAGGTTCAAGGATGGCCTTCACCCAGTCATCCTTTCAATAAATATTTACTTTGTGTCTATATGGGAGCGGGGCTCTGCCTTAGCATTTGACATACACCAGTGAACAAAACAAAATAAAACAAAAATGTCATCACTAGAGAAACTTACTTTCTAGTCATGGGAGATAGATTATAAATATAAAGAAATAAATATATGGCAATAAGTGATGTGGGGAAAAAACAGGAGGGGAGATGGGATGGGCAAAGCCACTCAAAGAGGGTTGTCATTGCCATTATCAGGGAGGGCTCTGGATCTGCTTCTGCCTTTTTGATCATCCTGCCTTAGCGGACGGCTCTGCCGAGAGAGAGAGAGAGAGAGAGAGAGAGAGAATCCTTCCTCTTCCTCTGAGCTGTCTCCCCACACACTGCCAAGGGAAACAGCGTTCAGGCAGCTGGCTTTGACCTGGCCTCTCTGCTTCCCTTCAGACCATCTTGGCCTGGTGTGGTGGAAAGTCCAACATCTTGGAGCGCAACAAGGCCCAGGACTTGGCTCTGGCCATTCGGGACAGCGAGCGGCAGGGCAAGGCCCAGGTGGAGATCGTCACTGAGGGGGAGGAGCCTGCCGAGATGATCCAGGTAGTAGGGATGTTGATGTAGGTGGCTGGGACCCTCTGCTTGGAAGCAGTCAAAAGAGGTGGTGATCATCTGGAGGGCATGAGGGTGCCAGTGGAGGGTGGCAGAGAAGGGCCTGGGATACTAATGAGGACTGGGGCTGGCTCACAGGGTGCCTTTGTGTGATTCAGAATAAGGCACTCACTGTGGGTGGATGCAGCCTTGAGGACAACTGGGCTGGCTGGTGCAGTGGACTGGACCCAGACTCACTCCCCTCTGCTGGGTGTCCTTGTTCAGGACATAGCTTAGTCTCCCCAGAAGTGGTGGCCCTGGGCATGATGGGTTGAGAAGGTCTGGGGCAGATGCCCAGGAGTCCCTATAAACCTGGCCTATCCCTGCCCCTGCAGGTCCTGGGCCCCAAACCTTCTCTGAAGGAGGGCAACCCTGAGGAAGACCTTACAGCTGACCAGACAAATGCCCATGCCGCAGCCTTGTATAAGGTGGGAGCCTACACAGAGCAGCTGGGGGTGCATGCAGGGCTAAAGTGAGGGGAGAAAAGGAGTGGAAGGTCGGGTGGGGTTTTAGGGAGGTTGTTCTTGGGTTGGAAGTGAGAAAGGTATGGGAAGAGAGTGGATGTCATGCCCCCCTCAGTAGAGAAATACCACTTCACTTCTGGCTCATTCTTGGAGAAAGGAGGTTTGAAGCCATCGATAAGCTTTGCTTTATTTATTTTTTGCAATTATTTATTTATTTTAATGAAATATAATTTATATACAGTGAAATACACAAAACTAAAGTGACAGGGGTCAATGCATTTTTTTTTTTTTTTTTTTTGGCAGTGTTCCCTCCCCTCCCCTCTCACCCCTGGTAACCAACAAAGAGTTTTCCTTCCATATATAAACCTTTCCTTGACCCTCCACAACAATGAACTAATACTGTATTTGTCCTTCTGTGATTGACTTATTTCACTCAGCATAATGTCCCCAAGTTCATCCATATTATGCAGTGTTTTGCAGACTCTACATTATTCTTTAGTACTGAATAGCCTTCCATTATGTGTATGTACCATAGTTTGGTCATCCACTCTTCCGCTATAAATCTTTCCACTTTGTTGTTGTTGTTATGTGCCCTCGAGTCAAACCAGACTCATAGTGACCCCTCCTTGGGTTTCCGAGGCAGTATCACTACGGAAGTAGGATTTGTTGTTGTTGTTGTTATATGCCATGGAGTTGGCCCCGACTCATAGTGACCCCTCCTTGGGTTTCCGAGGCAGTATCACTACGGAAGTAGGATTGCCCAACCTTCCTTCCGAGGAGTGGCTGGTGGGTTTGAGCCTTCTGGTTAGCAGTCAAGTGCTTTAGCCACTATGCTACCAGAGCTCCCGTCAAACCAGACTCATAGCGACCCCTCCTTGGGTTTCCGAGGCAGTATCACTACGGAAGTAGGATTGCCCAACCTTAATCCACTTCTGTATAGTCCCTGTCAAAGCTCAGGGCTCCAGGATTATCTTCTGTATCTCTGTCAATTGGTTTTTCTTTTCTTTGTTGAAGAGGGTCTGTGTCACTTGTCTGCCTATTCCTCCATCTTACTGGAAGTTTGTTTGTATTTATTTGTAATTTGAAATTCCACCTAATTCCAAAAATGGATTTTGCCCACTGTGCTGCAGTGGTTGAGGCTTATGGGAAGGGGTGAGGGTTTTCAGTGCATTCCTCCCTGTCCCCTGTCTGCTCCTGAGGGCCTGGGAGTGGTGTGTAGGGGTGGAGCAGACAGACTCCAGAGGACAGGCAGAGCCGGAGGGAGGTGTACAGGTGTGGGGGATGGGGAGTGGGATCTAGCATTGCCCTTTCTTCCCCAGGTCTCTGATGCCACTGGGCAGATGAACCTGACCAAGGTGGCTGACTCTAGTCCCTTTCCTCTCGAGCTGCTCATATCTGATGACTGCTTCGTGCTGGACAATGGGCTCTGTGGCAAGATCTACATCTGGAAGGGTATGTGTGGCCTCTCCACTCCAGCCCCAGACTCCTGCAACTACTGTGCCTCAGCAGGCCTCCCGTGGAAGAGTTCTGCTTGCCTGGCTGTTTTTCAGACCCAGCCTCTGGAAGCCTGGGTGCTTCCGGCTGAGGGCTTTCCTTTTGCTGTTCCCACCCTCTAAGTCCTGGGCAGTGGCTCTGAAACTTGAGCACTGATCAGAATCGCCAGCCTGAGGGCCTGTTAAAATCCCCATCCCCGACTAGATGGCACATAACAACAACAAGGTCTGGGGTGGTGCCCAAGAAGTTGCATTTCTAACAAGGTTCCTGGTCAAACTGATGCTATTGGTCCAGGGACCCCACTTTGAGAGCCCCTTTTCTACAGAATTCCTAGGTCTTTGGGGCTTCAAGAACCCCCTGATTCTGAGATTCTGCTTTGAGGTGTGTTAGAGATAAATTTTAGATAAATTAAACGTACCTTTATGCAGTGGATGATGAACCTGTAGAACCTGTTTGTCCAAGAGGTAGTAGCAGCTGGAAATAGAAACACTGGTATGCAGGAGCCTGTTCTGCTTGTTTGACTATACCAAATTGTTGAAACAAAGCTCTTGTGTGATACTTGCAGCCTCCAGTTACTTTCCTATGGTTGTCTTTTCTTAAGCATGTCTCCCATCCTGTGCAGATGATAAAGTCTTGAAAGCAAGAACCACACTATCTCTAGTGTCTTGACAAAATAGCACTTGCTCAATTAATGTTCATGGGATCAACTGAGGTTAGGAAGATGAAGTAGTTTGGTGTTTTAGTGTAGCTGCTGCCAGGCAATGAGGACTGTTGTTGAGTGCTGTTGAGTAGATCTTGGCTCACTGCAGCCCCATGTAGAACTAACTACCCCATGGGGTTTTCTAGGCTGTAATCTTTCTGGGAGCAGATCACCAGGTCTTTCTCCTGTGGAGCAGTGGGGAGGGTCTGAATCACCAAACTTTAAATTGGCAGCTGAGTGCTTAACCATTGCACTATAAGAGCTCCTTAGTTAGTACTCACTGCTGTTGGGTTTCCATGGCTGTAAATCTTTACAGAAGAAGAATGCCTCATCTCTTTTCTAGGGAGCGGCTGGGGGGTTCAAACCACCGACCTTTTATTGGTCCTTAAAAATAGCAGAAATGAAGGTGAAAGGGGAGGGCCTGGAGCAACAAGTGGCACTGGCAGGATTCAGAGAGGGAAGGAATAGGAAGAGAGAAAATTGTGGCACTGGGGCTGACCTCCTCCCACAGGACAGGGCACACTTCCCATGGAATCAACGCCAGGTGTGGAGGGGTTTCCAGAACCACTCCCAGAAGCTTATTTAACTCAAAGCAAACAAACTATTACGAAGAGGGAAACAGGACGAAACAGGAAGCTTGAGGGGCCAGGAAGAGAAGTGTCTCATGGGCAGGGGTGAAGCCGGTCGATTCAAAGAGGAAGGATATAGCATATTAATCTCAGATATATTGTACTTGCTAGATATTTTTAATAGCCTGACTGGAAAGCCAACCAAATTCACAACTTTATTCCCATGGAAAAAAATGCCTTAAACTAGAGCACAGTTTGTGTGAAAGGGACAGCCTGCAGGAATAAATGGATCACTCTGTGGACATGGTTTGTAAAGGATTTTAGTTGGCATAATCATTAGGCATGTGTAGACATAGGCCTCATGAAGTACATTCATTGCCATCAGAAATCACACTCCTTTGTTCTATTTCACTTTACAAAAAAAGGCTTGGTAAGAGAGTACAGCTGACAGACTCAAGAAGCAAGGAGTCCTGCTGGGGGGATCCCTGGCCTTAAGAGTTTGATGCCAGGGAGAATACCCATGCTTCTCCCTGAAATATCCCTGGAGCACTGGTTGGAACCAAAGGTTCTGATGATTGAACAGTGAGAAGGGTGAGAAGCCCAGGTTTTCATCTAGCTTAGAGCCGCCAAGTTGGGAGAAGTCTCAGGGGCTGACTTTATACCTCCAAGAACTCCTCAGCATTCTTGGGACTTCCTGGCCCATTTAACTTTTTAAAAAATTGGTCTAGTTTTTAAAAGTTGCCAGCTATCTGCTGGACCCCCTTAAATTTTCCTAAGAAAATGGGATGGGAGCAAAAGAGAATCCCTGTCCTTTTTTTTTAAAAAAAAAATCTTCCTGTGATCCAGGGCGAAAAGCTAACGAGAAGGAGCGGCAGGCGGCCCTCCAAGTGGCCGAGGGCTTCATCTCCCGCATGCAGTATGCCCCAAACACTCAGGTGAGGGGAAACCCCATGCTCCCCAACCCTATTCCTGGGCTCATCCTGTGGCCTCCTACCCCCCAGGCTGGACAAGAATGGCAGGACAGCCTCGGGCACAGTCAGGAGCATTCCAGCCCCCTTACCAGACACATACAGTGCAAAAGCACTTCTTAAATCTTCAAAATTTAAGAAGACGTGATTTTCCTAAGAGGATCCTGGGCAGCAGCCCCTGGAAGCCCGGAGTACTGGGTCTACCTCTGAATAGTTTGTGTTCCTTCTCTGGGCCATGACTCCTGGCTGGTTCCACCCCTTCTAGCCCTAGCATGGCAGTGGCTCATCAAGCTATTCCCAGAGGCACTGATAAGACTCATCTATAATTGGTGACATCTGTCAGACTGTGCACTCATGTCTTTGAGGCCGTCGCTAGTCTTAGCCTGTGTCCCTGTAATCTGGTTTCCCATTTCTTGGTTTACCTGGAGGAGTGGCCCTGGTCTGGATTGAACGTGGGCTCAGGCCCAGTGCCTCACAACCTCCTGCTTGGCTCCAACCCTTTCTGTCCTCTCTGGTGGAGGCTGAGGTGGCATCCCTGTGAGCCAGACCTCTCTCCTACTGTCTTTGCAGGTGGAGATTCTGCCTCAGGGCCGCGAGAGTCCCATCTTCAAGCAATTCTTCAAGGACTGGAAATGAGGGCTCACATCTCTCTCCCCGCTACTCTCTCGCCTGGGCACCTTCTGCCTGCTTGTTCCTCCTCTGGCACATGGTCACTGTGGACAAGCGCCCCCTTTCCCCTCCCTGGATATCCAATAAAGCAAATATTTTCCCTGGCTCTCCACCTTTACTGCACACCATAGCACCATACCACAACCATGATCATATCATACCCATTCTGTCAAGCTGATTCCAATTCATGGTGACCCCGTGTGTCACAGGGTTTTCTCTTGGCTGTGATCTTGACAAAGGCCTATTGCCAGGCCCTTCTTCTGTGCTACCTCTGTCAACCTTTAGGTTAGTTGTTGTTGTTGTTATTTGCCGTTGAGTTGGCCCTGACTCATAGCAACCCCTCCTTGGGTTTCCGAGGTAGTACCACTAGAAGAAGGATTGCCCAACCTTCCTTCCAAGGAGTGGCTGGTGGGTTTGAACTGCCAGCCTTCTGGTTAGCAGTCAAGTGCCTTAGACACTATGCTACCAGAGCTCCTTTTAGGTTAGTAGTCAAGCGCAAACCATCAGTGCCACCCAGGGACCTACCTGCACTGCATGGCCTGGGCTAGTTTTCACGGCCCCCACCTGTTCACCCTGCTTATGGCTGTGCTGGAGGCAGAGTAGCACACAGATGGCAACTCCACAGCTCCCAAGGGTTCTGAGCCTCCTCTGGGGCCAGATCTGGCTTTGCATGACTGAGGCAAAGGGGCTGGGAGTGCCAGGCAGGCACTGCTGTGAACCCAATAGGAAGGTGGCACAGCTCCAGGCCTCAGGATCACTTTCACCTAGGGGTTCAGCTCAGTCTCACATTCCCAGCCTGGGGAAGGTTGTGACGGGCTCGGGATGCGTATCTATTTAAGCCAGTATTTCCTGAGACGCCCTAATAAACCACCACAAGGCTGATTCCAAATGCCCTGTGCTCACCGAGCAAGAAGACAACTCTTCACTACTGTACAGAAATCTGGCTTGTTACTGCATGTCACATTGCTTTGTTGTTTGGGTGATAAGCCCAAGGCTACCGTGGGGCGATGGGAAGAGCACTAGCCTGGCAGTCAGGAGTTCTCGTTCTCACCCTGTCTCTATTTGATCTTGCACAAGGATCATTAGTTCATTCTCTTGTATAACTGGATGGTGAATGGAATACCAAAGGCAAACAAAACTCCACTTGCCATAGAGTCAGCTCTGACTCATGGTGGCCCCACGTGTGCCAGAGTAGAACTGTGCTCCACAGGATTTTGAATGGCTGATTTTTTGGAATTAGGCCATGAGGGCTTTCTTCTGAGGTGCCTCTGGGTGGATTTGAACCTCCAACCTTTTGGTTAGCAGCCTGAGAATATTAACTGTTGGTACCACCTAAGGACTCCTCAAAGAATAGACAGCTCAATAGGGGTGAGACACGAGTAGCCAAAAAGGTCCCATTCTAGAGAATATGACTCAGGGGGGAATGGCCATGGTGTGAGTCTGTATAAGTCTGGCCAAGAGCCCCCGAGGCCTGGCAAGGCTGCAGCTGCCCTGACCCACTCACCCCCGTCACTCCCAACCGTGGGCCCTAAGAGCTGCTGAGCTCTGATACACTAGACTCACCCATCTAAACATCTAAACAAACAAAAATCCTGTCCAAGTTCATCTTGAGTTTGTGCCAAGAAGCACAGAAAAATCAGCTCCACTGCTCTGCTAGCCCCTCCACGGAAACGTGGAACCTGCACCGACAGTCTATGAGAAGAGTGCATGCCATGGATGGTTTTTAAAAGGGCAGAGAGTAAAGGCTGCACTAAATCAGTAATTGACAATATTTGTAAGGTTGTTCGGCGTATACCATTTTCCTAAGACACATGCAGATAGTAAGATTTTTGCATCTCCTTTCAGAGGGTTTAGACACCCCTGTATCAAAAGAACTCCAATTTAAGTATACCTGGATTATGTATTGCTAACATCCCAATATACGAAATGATGAGCACTCTATTGTATGGAGAGCATCACACGGTGAGTGAATTGGGATAAACTGCTCCTGTAGATGAACACTGGCCTCCCCTCCAACCAGAGGCTCCTAGGGACTGAGGGGATCTCCAGAGATGTGCCTAGAGGCTGAGCATTCACAGTTGGGTCTGCTGAGTTACTTTCTGGTCTCAGAGCGAACAAATGGAGTAAGAAGGAAAGGAACCATTACACCAGTCACTCAAAAATAAAGGCTCAGCTGCTCTATTCTCCTCTGCATTCCAATCCCCAGAGTCCTTGATACAGTTAATACTTGACTGATAACAGAAAGGTTGATGGTTGAGTCCACCCAGAGGCACTTTGCAAAAGAGGCCTGGCAATTTACTTCCAAAAAAATTAGTCACTGAAAACCCTAGGGAACATGATTCTACTCCAATACACACAGGGTCATGAGGAATTGGAACTGACTCAACAGCAATTGGAAAAAAAAAAAAAAAAATCTAACGCCCCACCTGAGCCAAATAATCTTCCTATCATCTTGGCTAGTTAGCTAAGGACCCAGTTTGGAGGAAGGGGAACAAAAGATTAGTTCGGGTCAGGCAAAGATGAAAAATGCAAACTGCAGGGTTTGTGACTACCCTCATCCTGGAGCCATCTTGCCGAGCAGCCTGAAGATGCCTGAAGACTTGCGTCCAGCTGGAATGGACATCTGCCCTCCCACCTCTGTGATGGGCCCCAGCTCCAGAGGATACAATTTGGAGAGGCTTGCAGGGCCTGGACATGGTCTCCCACGGCTCTACTTAAGAAAGAACAAAGGACAGGAAAGCAGCCTAGCATTTGTAACTCCCCTTCAATAAAAGAGACCACCCAGGGGCTGGTTTGGGGGAAGGAGGCCAGTGATGTTCTGAAAGTAGAGCTCAGAGTGTGGGGAATGAAACTTCCTCACAGCCCAAGTACTGAAAGCTGAATGACAGCAAAGGCCAGGCCTTGGCAGAACCAGTGGTGCTCTGCTTGTCTGCCCCACTGCCAACTGAGATTACCCTGGCTGGGAGGCCCTGCTTTTGCAAACTGAAGAAATTAGGGAAAACCCATGTGGATGCCTCATATCAGTCAATCTTGAACACAAACCAGGACCATCTCTTCCACTGGCTAGAGCTTGCAAGGAGCTTCTGAGGCTGGCAAGTGTAGCCAAGGGCATCGCTTGTTCATCAGGATGGACATAATGTGAACTCAGCAGAAGTTTAGCCTGGGCAGAGGCAACCTGCTCCTTTCAGGAGCCCAGGATCAGTGCCAGAACCCCCTCTCTCCCTTTTCTGTGCTTTCATCTGCTGGAGTGCCTATAGTGCTAACTAACCATGCCTGGCATTAGAGGGCCACAAAAAGGTGCCAACGTGAGGATAAAGATTTTGTTTTGTTAGGCCAACAACATATTGTTAGAATAAAACTCTGTATTTTTAGTTAAGATACCATTTCTTTAAAACCTGGCTTCAACCTTGTGTTGCAATTAACTTGGTCTCTCTCTGAGTTACAGTTACTAGTTCCTGCTGCATTCTGTGATTTAAGACAGAGCCATCTATGTCAACAAAGGCTCTTGGGCTGGACGTTAGGACCTGTCACCTAGCCTTTGACAAACACCGATGGAGCCTCTTAAGGATTACCTGACTGCCGAGGACTCACAGGAAACATTCATTTCTTAATTACCCATTGTCCCATCTAACTTGTGGAAAACGGTTCATTAATCCTACATATGTGTTAAGTCTCTTTTTCGTTTAGTATAAAAACCCCTGGTTGCAAACACTGAGCAGAGTGGGTATTTTTGGAACCACTGAAGACCCCATCTGTCTCTCGTTGGTGCACCTCCTAATTAAACTCATCTTCTCCATGAGCTCTGGTGTGGACTACGGTTGCACCACTCCAGGGCAGAATGCAACATTTTTTGGTTAACACAAAAAAAATTTTCTCAGAAGAAAACACCTGGTACATTAAACTAGAAAGAATCTTTTATTTGTGAACTGCTCGTATATGAAATTCACGTGCCCTCAAGGCTAGAAAGCCATCCTTGATGTGAACTGAAGAGCCTCCATAGATGAGGAAGCCCTAGTTTCAGGGCCATTAGGGTGAGGGTAGCAATGGCAGATAGTGGAATGGCCATTTCCACATCATAAATAATGGGGGAGGGGGAAGGACTGGGGAAACAAATGAGGGGGACAAGGGGCCAGAAACCCTAGAGGGGACCCTGAGACTGACCAAGTCAATGGGAGAGAAAAGCCTGGCCAGCTGAGGGCTCCCGTGGCTGACTTGGTTCACGCTGCCCACAGCTAGCTGCTGCCCCCTGCTGACTGCTGCCACTGCTCTCTCCTCCCTTTGGTTCTAACTAGTCTCCTAGGCCTACAGACACAGGGCCGGAAAGATGGGCTGCCCAGGGAGTCAGAATTCTGGTATTCTCGACTGAGGCTATCATAGGGATATGTGTAACATGGGGATATGTGTAACATCCAGATGGGGTTTTTCCATCACACTCTTTCTGAAGTAACTTGAGATCTACAACTGTAAACTACAGTCCAATTAAAATTAAGGCATATTCTCCTTGTTCTGGAGACAGGTCTGCGGGGAGCGGGTCAAATCCAACCCATCCAATGTCTCATGTAGGTAACGGTCCTTGGCTTTCCCTGACCAAGCCCAAGAGCTTCCTACCCCCACCTGCTGAGACAGTGAGGGGCTGGCTTAGCCAGAGTGGCCCTGACACAGCCTGCTGTGGTCCTTTGAAAGCTCCCATGGCCCTGCCTTCAAGTCTGTCCATCAGTCAGCCTCTGGGGTTGGTCAGATTGTCCACGTGCCTTCAGATGAGTGGAGTGGCAGCTCACACACACCTGTGAAGGTGAGATCCTTGGAGTGAGAAGCTTGGGGTCCACAGTACTTCGGTGCTCCCAACAAGGAGGCCTGTCCCTTTGACACCCCAGCCAAATAGATCTCCAAGGTCTTAAGCAGCCGCCTTGGGCTCTTCTTGGCCAACAATTCCAAGTCTGGAATAGAGGATTGGGGAACAAAAGGCATGAGGGATCATTAGACTGTACAATACTCATGGTCTTAAGGCTAGTAGCTCTACGGAGTTCCCCTAACCCACGTTATGGAGAGAAAGGTGAGTCTTCTAAGATGAAGAGATGACCAGATGGGGAGACCTAGAAGCCAGATCTAGCCATAGGGACTATACATTCTACCCTGTCTGGGGCAAATCTCAATTTCTAATGGTCAGTCCAACTTCCAATTTTTGATTCAGAAAATATGATCATCATAGGTATAAGGCCATGAAGGCAGGAAAGTGGTAGTAGAGAAAGCTGAAGTACCAAGAAGCTGGAATTTGAGAAATCACAGATGGAGGTTGTGGGGAAGTGAACTATAGCCAAAACCAGTCTAGCGACCAGGCCTAGTCCCTGAACCTGGGGATGCTAGGAGCATAGGTCTCCCTGGGAAGAAGTGCTTACCTTTGAGGACGAAGCCTGAGTCTGAGATGGTTTTCTGCTGTGTCTTCCAGACATAGGCAAGGCGGAGGAAAGTGGCTGCATAGAAACTGTTTACCACTGGGATTACTGTTTGCTGCCGATTACACTCCCTACAGGACAAGGGAGATGATTTGCTCATGAACAAAGCTGACCCTTGGTTCCCTTCTACCCGTCCCAGGAGAATAGGCCTGAGCCCGTGGGCCTGAGCCAGCACAGACAAAGGACACCCCACCAGTTCCCTGGCAGCTTTCACATCAGAGGTCAGAGCTGAAGAAGAGAGATGGTGGAGGGGGAGGGAGGAGAGTGCAAGTGGACTTTGTCCAGGTCCTCCAGGAACCAGTGGGTGAGGAAGAGAGTTGGGGAAACTAGGGTGGGAATGAGTGAGGCTCTGCTGGATCACTCTAATCAGCTGGCCGGAGGTAAGCAGTGTGGGGACTCACCTGGTGAGACACTCCTCCCTTAAGGCCTGGATTGCGATACGGGTGATATTCACTGACATCAGACAGAAGGGGAATTGCTGGAATGGAGGGGGCAGTGGGTCAGTGGCAACAACTCTGGCCTTGTGTTTCCCATCATGGACAGCCCAGGGTGGCCAGCAGGTACTAATGACAATTACAGTACCAGAGGCAGAAGCTGATACCATTGAGCACTTATACTTTATTTTCACAAGAATCTTCCCATCTTATAGACAGGAAACTGAGACTCAGGAACCTCAGGTAACTTTCCTAAGGTGTCAGAACCAAAGTTCCAACTGAGGTCAATGTGCTCTGAAGCTGGTGTGCATAACCCCTGTGCTAGCACTCCAGTGTCTTCAACAGGCCCACTCACGCACTCTCCTTGGCTTTCACCAGCCCCACCCTCTGGAATGAAGATGAATACAAGAGAGGGTCTTGGGGATCTTCGACATAAGCGCCATCCTGGGTGAAGTCAAGTCACTAATCATTATAAAAACTCTATGAGATAAGTTTTATTACCTACAGTTTCTATTTCCTACGATCCCTACCTCACAGAGTTGCTGTGAGGATTAATTAATATATGCAAAATACTAAGCACAGCACCTGGTCCAAGCAGGTGCTAACAAATGTTTATAATTATTACCTTTGCCTCAACATGGGCAGCTGAGGTCAGCAGCAATGCATTTATAACTTCATGTTATAGATCAGTATTGCCTATTTAATTATCATATAATCTTACACAATTATCTGCCCTTTCCCACGAATTTTTCAGTCTAAAAAATAAATAGGAGAACAAAAACATGGGAGCGAGCATAATAAACAGTGGATCTAAAGCGTCATTCACACTTGAGAACATCTTATAACCCCATTTATTAAAAATCAGTGAAAAACAGGAATTCAGATATAAAAATCTAAAATACCTCCTTTCATTTAGCAATTCCTTTAGAATACTAAAGCTAAAATACTACACAGTCTGTATTAGGGAACTGACTAAAAGACAGCAGAGGAAATCACATCTGGACCTTTTTTTTTTTTTTTTTTTTTAATTTGGGTGAAAGTTTACAGAGCAAAATCATTTTCCATTCAACAGTTCATACACATTTTGTTTCATGACACTGACTGCAATCCTCATACTGTAACAGCTTTCTTCCCACTTCCTCCCTGTGGTTACCTTTTCCCTACACCCTTCTTTCCTATGCATTTCTGCCCTCAGAACTATCTCCCTCTGCAAATGCTGCCCTTCTGATAGCCCATGGTTGATTGTTTTAAGGAGTGTACCTACCTGGTATAAATGTTCACTGTATATGTCTGTCTACTGTTTGGCTGGGGGCCATGGGAGTGAGATAAATTCTAGGCCCAAAGGGTGACTAGGGGCCACAGTTTCAGGGGTTTCACCAGTTTCTATCTGATCGGTAAGCCTGGTCTTTTTTTATATAATTTTGAGTTTTGTTCCACATTTTTCTCCCATTCTATCCAGGATCTCCTATTTTGATCCCTTTCTGAGTAGTTGACAGTGATAGCTGGGCATCATCTCATTCTGCTGGTCTCAGGGTCATGTAGGTTATGGTTTGCATGGCCCACTAGCCCCTTGGACTAAATGCTTCCATGTATCTTTGGTTTTCTTCATTCTTCTTTGCTCCAGATGAGGGGAGACCAATTGTTGCAACTTATATGGCTGCTTGCAAGCTTTTAAGACCCCAGCTGCTACCCACCAAAGTAAGATGCAGAATATTTTGTGTAGTATGTTATGCCAATTGAGCTTGATGTCCATCACAACCTTGGTTATATATAGGCATTCATATAGCACATACAAATAAGTACATCGAAATATCATCTGCCGAAGATGGCTGAATAGGCAGACAAGCTACACAGAACCTCTTCAACAAAGAAAAGAGAAACCAATTGACACTGATACAGAAGATAATCCTAGAGCCCTGAGCTTTGAAAGGAAGGATACAGAAGTGGATTAAACACCAACTAGTAGAAGAACCTGAATGAAAACAGTGAGTAAGGAGATAAACAGAGCTGCAGACTGTCAGCTACCCTGACGGCACAGACAGCCTGAATATTTCCAAGTGGTGTTAGGACCTGAGAATTAACCTAAAAATCGGCTCTGCTCACCAAGGGCTCCATGGATGACTGCACTGGTGGCTGATGATTAAACAGGGAAACAGCAGAGATGGAGAAAAACTGAGCTGTGGACTTTTGGCTGTCTGGAGATTGCAGCCATTTTGAATGTTTACAAGTGGTGGCTATTTTGGATTTTAAAGTGACAGCATTCTCATTCAGATTCCAGGGACCTAAGAACAGGCTCCACTCGTCAAAGACAGCACAGACATACAGGAGGCTGGCACCTGGAAAGAGACAAGTGCTGAGTGCGTAAGTGCTACCAACTAGTGAATAGAGGAGTACAGTGCCCTACTTATTCAGGTAATATCCAAACAAAACAAAGAAAATGAAAATCTTGGGCGAATCATTCCAACATACAATCACCAATTAAATATAAACACAAAAACATCACCAATTGTTGCAACTTATATGGCTGCCTGCATATCTTAGGCCACAAAGCAAGCCTCAATAAATTTAAAAACATTGAAGTACTGCAAAGCGTCTTCTCAGATAACAATGCTATAATATTAGAAATCAAACATAGGAAAATCAATGGAAAAAGAGCAAACACATGGAAACTGAGTAACGCCCTCTTTGAAAATGACTAGGTAATAGATTTTCAAATTTGTTGGAATGTCATTAAAAAATAAAATAAAAAAATTCCTTGAATCAAATGAGAATGAAAATACAGCATACCAAAATCTTTGGGACACAGGAAAAGCAGTGATCCGAGGTCAATTTATATAAAAAAATGTACACATCAAAAAGAAGAGTCAAAATCAACACCTTAACCCAACATTCCAACAATTAGGAAAAAAGCAGCAAAAAAAGTCTACAGTCACCGGAAGAAAAGAAATAATAAAGATTCAAGCAGAAATCAATGAAACAGAAAATAGAAAGACAATAGAAAAAATCAACAAGACTAGAGGTTGGTTCTTTGAGAAGATTAATAAACTTGACAAACCACTGGCAAATTTAACAAAGGAAAAAAGGGAGAGAATACAAATAACACAAATAAGAAACAAATTGGGCAATGTCACAACAGAATCAACAGAAATTAAAAGGATATCAGGATACTATGAAGAACTATACTCCAACAAATTTGAAAATCTAGAGGAAATGGACAGATTTCTAGAAACATACTGCTCACCTAAACTAATACAGACTGAGGTGGAAAATTTAAACAGACCCATAACAAAGGAAGAAATTGAACAGGTCATTAAAAAATACAGAACAGAAATGAGAATCAGAAATAGATCGATCAACCCAAGGTCAGCTGATTTTTGACAATGGGCTGACATCCATTAAATGGGGAAGAGATGGCTCCTTTAACAAATGGTGACTCCAGATGCATCAAAGACTTAAATGTGGGGGGGCGGGCGGAGAAAGTCTCTGGCCCAGGCAGTTTGGGAGAATTCTACCAAACGCTCAGAGAAGAACTGACACCAATGCTACTCAAACCATTCCAGAACATAGAAAAGGATGGAATCCTCCCAAATTCATTTTATGAAGCAAAAAAAAAAGTTTTGATACCAAAACCAGGCAAAGACATCACTAAAAAGGAAAACTACAGACCAATATCCCTCATGAATGTAGATGCAAAAATATTCAACAAAATACTAGCCAATAGACTCCAATAACATATCAAAAAAATAATACATTATGACCAAGTGGGGTTCATATCAGATATGCAAGGATGGTTCAACATTAGAAAAACAATCAATGTCACTCATCACATAAATAAAACAAAGGAAAAGAACCACATGAGCATACAATTGATGCAAAAAAGGCATTTGATAAAATCTAACACCCATTCCTGATAAAAACTCTCACCAAAATAAGAATTGAAGGGACATTCCTCAACATAATAAAGGGCATATACACAAAACCAACAGCCAACATTATTCTGAACAAGAGACTGAAACCATTCCCCTGGTCTGGTGAACAGGAACCAGACAAGGATGCCCTCTATCACCACTTCTATTCAACATTGTATTGGAAGTCCTGTTGTTGTTGTTGTTATGTGCCATCGAGTTGTATCCAACTCATAGCCACCCCTCCTTGGGTTTCCGAGGCAGTATCAATATGGAAGTAGATTGCCCCATCTTCCTTCCGAGGAGTGGCTGGTGGGTTTGAACTGCCAGCCTTCTGGTTAGCAGTCAAGTGCCTTTGGCACTACGCTATCAGAGCTCCTGGGAAGTCCTAGCCAGGGCACAATAAGGCAAGAAAGGGAAATCAAAGGCATCCAAATTGGTTAGGAAGAAGTAAAACTATCCATATTTG
>NW_006921818.1:4767571-4769341 GCF_000298275.1 Orycteropus afer afer | reverse complement strand
GAAGATTGAACATTGTGAAAATGTCAATTCTACCCAAAGCAATCTATACATTCAATGTGATCCCAATCTAGATCCCATCAACATTCTTTAAGGATATGGAGAAACCAATCACTAATTTTATATGGAAAGGAAAGAGACTTTGGTAAGCAAAGCACCATTGAAGAACTCACCTAACCCAAGCGATGGTATTTTCAATTGCCTCATATGCATGTGAAAGCTGGACAATGAATAAGGAAGACCAAACAAGAGTTGATGCTTTTGAGTTGTGGTGCTGGCAAAGAATACTGAAGGTACCATGGACTGCCAGGAGAATGAGTAAATCTGTCCTGGAAGAATAGCAGCCAGAATGCTCCGTGGAAGCGAGAATGGCAAGACTTTGTCTTACTTACTTTGGTCATGTTGTCAGGAGGGACCAATCATTGGAGAAGGATATCATGCTTGGTAAAGTGGAGGGTCAGTGTAAAAGAGGAAGGCCCTCAATGAGATGGACTGACACAGTGGCTGCAACAATGGGCTCAGGTATAGCAAGGCTCATGGAGCTGGCACAGGACCAGGCAATGTTTTGTTCTGCTGTACACAGTGTTGCTATGGGTTGGAGCTGACTTGACAGCACCTAACAACAACACTGAAGAAGAACAAAGTAGAAAGTCTCACACTCCCATATCTAAAAACCTACTTTACAGCCACAGTAGTCAAAACAACCTGGTATTGGTACAATGACAGTCACATATACCAGTGGAACAGAAATGAGAACCCAGAAATAGATCAATCAACTCATGGTCAGCTGACTTTTAACAATGGGCTGACATCCATTAAATGGGGAAGACATGATTCCTTTAACAAATGGTGAGTCCAGATAGATCAAAGACTTAAATGTGAAACCTAAAACTATAAAGTTCCTTAAGGAAAAACAAGGGGCAAATTTAGGGGCCCTCATTTATCGCATAAATAGACTGTCAAGTATAACCCAAAATGCACAAACAGCAGAAGAAAACTAGATGAATGTGACTTTTCTAAAAATTAAATTTTCACGTGCTTCAAAAGACTTCTCCTAAAGAGTCAAAAGAGAACCTACAGATTGGGAAAACATATTAGGCAACGATGTATCTGACAAAGGACTTATCTCTAAAATTTACAGAAAACTTCAACACCTCAACAACAAAAAAACAAATAACCCAGTTCAAGAATGGGCTGAAGACATGAATAGACACTTCACCAAAGAGGATATCTGGCCAGCCAACAAACACATGAAGAAATGTTCATGATCATTAGCCATTAGAGAGATGCAAATCAAAACAACAATGAGATATCATCTTGCCCCAGCACTAATAACAAAGTTTAACAAGACAGAAAATTACAAATGCTGGCAAGGATGTGGAGAGATGGGGACTCTCATACACTGCTGGTGGGACTGTAAAACAATACAACCACTGTGAAAGCAGTATGGCAATTCCTTCAAAAGTTGGAATTAGAAATACCATTTGATCCAGCAATCCCATTACTAGGTATGCACTGTAGTAAATTACTTAGTGTGGCTTTTCTACCCAAAAGTCTTTGTCAAGTTCATGGTGGAATTTGCTGTGAGCAACTGAGGAGCTCCTGATAGCTGAAATTGTCCACCGGGGGTAATTTCTGTTGGGTGTTGTTGTTGTTACGTGCTGTTGAGTCAGACCCAACTCATAGCGACCCCTCCTTGGGTTTCCGAGGCAGTATCACTACGAAAGTAGATTGCCCCATCTTCCTTCCGAGGAGTGGCTGGTGGATTTGAAC
>NW_006921818.1:4751455-4758830 GCF_000298275.1 Orycteropus afer afer | reverse complement strand
TTCGCTCCAGGAAGTATATAGTCCGGAATGCCGTTCTTCCAGTTTGTCCCTGGGATAGTATTGCAGGTAGGCCACACCCCTGGGGAAACTCCCCCTAGACCGACCGGCCGCTTAGAACGCAGTCATGTGATCCATCATGGGAACCACCACTCACAACTGGAGTCCAGCCAAGTTGACACATCTTCAACTATCACACCACCCATAGATTAATGTTTGTTATTATTGATGATACAGTAGTATGTACCTTTCATGTCTTCCTTTTCTTTAGTATTATTAAGGTATACTTTAGTATTATAAATAATACTTTAGTATTATTTGGTATACTACCTTTCCCTTCACCCAAATCAACGTTTGTCTCTTACCTATCTAGCAATTTTCCCTCCCCTCCACTACTATCCCTGGTAACCAACAGAGTTTCCTTCTCTGTATAAACCTTTCCTTGACTTTTTACAACAGCGAACTAATACAATATTTGTCCTTGTCCTTCTGTGATTGACTTATTTCACTCTGCATAGTGTCCTCCAAGTTCATCCATGTTATGAGGTGTTTCATGGATTCTTCATTATTCTTTAGTGTTGCATAGTATTCTATTTTGTGTATGTACTATACAGTTTGGTTACACATCTGTATATTTTTGCATTTCCATTTAAGACTTCCGGGGTGCAATGAATTACTTCATATGGCTTTGTCTAGCCATGTTGTTGTTGTTGTTGTTATGTGCCGTCGAGTTGGACCTGACTCATAGTGACCCCTCCTTGGGTTTCTGAGGTGGTATCACTATGAAAGTAGATTGCCCAACCTTCCTTCCGAGGAGTAGCTGGTGGGTTTGAACTGCTAGCTTTCTGGTTAGCAGTGAAGTGCCTTAGGCACTATGCTACCAGAGCTCCTTGTCTAGCCATAGTCTTTCTAAGTCCCACTGGATTACTGGCAAGGACCATACAAAAAAAATGTGTAAAACTCTCATGTTGGGATTGGTTATTTTTGTCATTCTGCCACACTTAAAATGAGCCGTCCTAGAGGAAGAGGAAGAGCTCTGGTGGCATAGTGCCTAAAGTATTCGACTGCTAACCAGAAGGCTGGTGGTTCAAACCCACCAGCCACTACTCGGAAGGAAGACTGGGAAATCTACTTCCATAGAGACTCCACCTTAGAAACCCAAGGAGGGGTTGCTGAGTCAGAATCAACTCAATGGCATTGAGTTGAGAGGACGAAGGGGGATCTCACTGCCATCTAGAGAGAAAAGCTGGACGCGAAGCAGAGCGTGTCCTTGGACCTAAGATCCCTGCGCTGGTCCTTCTTGGCAGAGACACCCTAGTAGAGAAGACACCCCAGCAGAAAGATGCCCTGCCAGAGAGATGCCCCAGAAGAGAGATGGTAGCAGTAGAACCAAGAGGCACGAGACAGAGTGGTGGGCTTACCTGGCCCACAGAGCGAGAAAGCTGAGTGCCCTTGGGCAAGAGGCTTGCTGATGGATTGGGATGCACCTAGGTGTACCTATCAGCAGAGCCAGAAGAGCTTTGAAACAGTTGCCCAAGCAGGGCAGAGGCCAGGCTGAGAGATCAAGGGCCAGAGAGGCGTGTCTGAAGGCATAGCACAGGGAAGACTGTCCTGATCGAAGAATTGTATCCTGAGCACATTCGTAAACCTGAAATGTAGCCTGTTACTTCCCTAATAAACTCGATAATTCTGAGTATAGTCTGTGAGTTCTGTGTGGCCATTGCAATGAATTATTGAACCTACCAGAGAAGTAGTGAGTGCCGTGTGAGGGATGGCTGATGTAAGAACTGGTAAAAGGTTGGAGTATGGCAGCATGTCTAGCCTCATAGGAATAAGCCTTGGGCTGTTGATGGTGATTCTGTCTTCTTCTTGTGAAGTTAGAGGAAGTCTGAAGATGTGGCATCCATGACCTTTTTGCAACTTCCTTTCTCTTCAGGTCTCATGTTTGGGCCTACGCACATTTCAATACTGAACTATGATAACTAGATCATCTTTTGCGGCTGCTGATCACATGCCTTCACCCCTGAGATTACAACTCAGTACTTCTGGGGAGGGACCTCGGTCCCTGCATTTTTAAATTTGACCCTGAAGTGTGCTTTGGCTGAGACTGTCTGCTGTTAAGCAGCCCATTGCCAAGCTAGCTGCCAAATGTGGCCCAGCATCACCATTACTAGTTACCAGGCTTTGGGCAAAAATACTTTACCTCTCTGATCCTCATATCCCTTTGCTGTAAAACAGAGATGCATAAGGATCACTTCTGTCCTACTATCCCTCTCACAGGCTTGCTGTATTGATGGAATGAAGTCATGGGTGGGAAACTGCTTGGAAAGCTCCACAAGCTGTACACATAAACAAGCATTACTGTAGGTTCTTCCTTTCCTGCCAGTCACTAGTCTGCATGCCCTGTGTCCCTCACTGTGACTGTGCAGTGGCCTGCCTGTTTCTCAATGGTCTAACACTTCCCACACTGCCAGAACTCATGGGAATCCTGGGTTCCACCAGCATTTCTATTTTTGGCCAATTCCCCTTCAGCAATTCAACCACAGCTTGGCAGCTAACTGAAAGGCTGATGGTTAGAACCCACCCAGCAATTCTGTGGGAGAAAGACTTGGTGATCTGCTTCCATAAAGACTATACTCAAGAAAATCCTATGAGGCAGTTCTGCTCTGTCACGTAGGGTTGCTATGAGTTGAAATCAACTCAATAGCACTTGACACTACTACCAACAACTACCATAGGTACTTAAGTCTTTAGTCTCTTGTTGGGAGAATACAGGACTGGCCTGGCAGGGCTGCATCCTTCAACTGCTTTTCTGATTTCACAGACTATCACCTGGAACAATCTGCAATTTCAAGATTCATACAGAGGTGAGGTCAAGTTTTATTTTAAAACCTTGAAATTATTTATAGTTGAAGGAATTATAAAATAAAGCTGGAAAGGACCTTAGAATTATTTAGGTCCCTCATTTTTTTTTTAACTTTTTTTTCCTCATTTTTTTTTTAGGCCCCTCATTTTATAAATGAGAAAACTGAATCCCAGAGAAGTTGAGTGACTTACTCCAAATCAAGTCTAAATAATAATACTGCAGGTGGAATGAGAATTGAGCTTCCTGGTATCTACACCAGCCCTCTTACTTTATTTTATTCAGCTGCTATTCCTTCTTATTGTCTGACATATATATTGCAGAGTAGATATAAAACCCTAATAAAGTTCACAAAGGCCAGCAGTGAAAGAAGAGGAAGTAGAGTGCTTGCAGTGATGAGTCTGGGTCCCAAAAGATCAAAGTATCCAGTACTTACTCTCTCATCTTGCTGTTCCCTCAGCTTGGAATACTCTTTCCTCAGATATCTGAATGGTTCACTCCCTCACTACATTCGAGCCCTTCCTTGAAAACAAATGAGGGATTGAGTTGGTAATGACCCCTATGCAGGTTACGTATTTCTGCATGAAATCTCACAAGAGAGTTTTCACAGCCACAGAAAGAGGAACACAAAGTTCAGAGATGGTTTGCAGGAAATACTCATTAACTGTGTGATCTTGGGCAAGCCATTTCTCCTTCCCTATCTCTAAAAGGAAAGTGCTAGACTACTGATTGCTAAGATACCCTTCAGCTCTGAGATTCTGTTATAACAAAGCAGTGTCTCTGCAAGAGATCATAATATTTCATAAGCCAACTTGCACAGGTCACACACTTGACTTAGACATTACATTCCTGCATCATGAAGAACCACAGCCTAAGATCCATACCTCACACCATAAAAAAAACTAACTCCAAATGGATCAAAGACTTAAATGTGAAACCTAAAGTTATAAAGTTCATTGAAGAAAAAATAGGGGCAAACTTAAGAGGCCCTAATATACAGCATAAATAGACTATCAAGCATAACCCAAGGTGCACAAATAGCAGAAGATAAACTAGATGATTGGGACCTTCTAAAAATGAAATTCTTATGTACTTCCAAAGACTTCTCCAAAAGAGTAAAAAGAGAACCTAAAGAATGAGAAAAATATTTGGCAATGACATATTGGACAAAAGACCTATTATCTCTAAAATTTATAGAAAACTCCAACACCTCAACAACAAAAAGAAACAATCCAACATGAACAGACACTTCACCAAAGAAGATATTCAGGCAGCCAACAAACACATGAAGAAATGTTTACAATCATTAGTCATTAGAGATGCAAATCAAAACAACCATGAGATACTATCTTACCTCAGCATTAACAGCAAAGTTCAACAAGACAGAAAATAACAAATGCTGGTGAGGATATGGAGAGATTAGGACTCTCATACACTGCTGGTGGGATCGTGAAACGATTCAACCACTGTGGAAATCGGTATGGCAATTACTGAAAAAGTTAGAGATATCACTTGACCCAGCAATCCCATTACTAGTATATATCCCAAAGAAGTGACAGGCAGGGCATGAATAGATAGATATATGTACACCCATTTTATCACAGCACTATTCACAACAACAAAGAGATGGAAACAACCTAAGTGTCCATCAACCAAGGAATAGATAGATAAACCGCAGTACATATACACAATGGAATACCACACAACCCTAAAGAATAATATAGAATCTGCAAAACACTGCATAATGTGGATGAATTTGGGAGGATATTATGCTGAGTGAAATGAGATAATCACAGAAGGATAAATATTAGTCTACCATTGTGAAAAAAAAAAAAAAAGGTTTATACATGAAAGGAAACTTTCTTTGTTGGTTACCAGGGATGGGAGGGAAAATCCTAGATAGGCTGGAAAAGAAAAAAAAATATATATATATAGAAACCAAAGATCATTAGTAGTTACCAGGGGTAGGAGGGAGGGGGAAAGGGGAAGATTTTGTCTGGGAGGCACTGAGTTTATGCTAATGGTGGTGGAATATTTTGGAAAAGGATAGCAATAATGGTGGCACAACATGAAAAATGTCATAAAAGTCCCCTGTGGAAGTTGTTATGTTGGCAAATGTCTTGTTGTATATGTTTTCGCCATAATAATAGTAAACAAAAAAGAAAAAAAAGAATCACAGCATATGCTCACATTTTCAACTTGTAGGATCCTGCCCCTTCCACTGTGTCCTGGAATAGACAGTCATATGTGAAGCCTTAAGATTTAATGGGTGTTTTTTTTCCCCCTAAGAAAGATACGGAGATATTCAGTAACAGCTAGAAATGGCAGGAACTGAATGATTATTTGTTTTGCATTCAAGAAGTTTTGGATTCAAGAACAGATCCACCTTACTAATGACTGTATGTGTACATGCAGATAGGCAGTCAACTGATTTAATTTACAAAAACAAAAGATGTTAACTTTGCTAACTAACTCTAACTGAATGCCTAATAATGCATGGCACTTGACACGGTTTATCTCCAACTTAGAATAACTATTCAGGTTGGAATTATTTTCCTATATCACAAATGAAGAATATGAGGTTCTGAGAGTTAAGTAAATTTAACCGACAACACTGCTTACAAGCAGGTTTTTGCAGATCAGGCCTGTCAGACTCAGGTCAGACCTCTAAGACAAAATGATATGATTGAAATGCTGTAGGTCTGATCTTGCATCCACTCATTCTCTGGCTCTTCTCCTTCAGGCAACATCTAGTACATCCACCTTCCAGTTCTCTGTGAAGTGCTACTGGGGGCTGGGCCTGGTCTCCTTACCATTGAGGCCTCATCTTACCAGAGATCAACAGTGAACCAGTGATACACACATATGCTTCCAAGCTTTGTCCGCTGAGAGATGCAGTAAGACTCAACAGCAATGAGTACACCTAGAATTCAGATCTTGGTTTCTAAAGCCCATTCTTTGAAGTGGGAAGACTGCTTTTCCTTTGTGGGGATTTTGATGAATGTCACAAAACAAAATGTGTATGAATCATTGAATGGAAAACCAATTTGCACTGCAATTTGTGTATGCAAATCACATACACAAAATTTTCTTTGTAAACTGCAAAGTGACAGTGAAAAACTATCGTTAATAAAATAATAATGAAAAAAATGTCCTTGGAGAAGTGGTTGATGCCTGGGCTGGGGCAGGGAAAATAAACTTGAGCCTGGAGCATCCTGAGGTGCCAGCCTGAAAGAGCTCTTCATGGCCAAAGATGGAACAATTTGAGCAACAGAATAAATATTGATACCATTGGGTTATGACCCACAGAATAAAATAAATATCCATGGGCCCATACTGATGTGAAAAATGATTTTAAAAAATTAAGTAAGTGGGGCTTGGAGGTGGGAGAGTTTTCCTCCTGAGGCTTTGAGACCACTCTCTCATCCCTTTCCTACAACCCCCCAGCTGTGAGTTTAATGTTATCAGATTACATCACTTGCAAATTTTCTGTAAATTTGAAATTATATGAATACAAAAAGTACCAGATAATAACTTCTTGATACCACTTTCCCTTGCCAGCTATTTTCCTATTTTTTTTCTAAATTTTTATTGTGATTTGGGTGAAAGTTTACAGAGCATATTCACTTTCCATACAGCAGCTCACATAAACTTTGTCTCATGACATTGACTGCAATTTCCCACAATGCAACAGCTCCCTTCCCATTTCCTCCCCATAGTTACCTCTTTCCTGTGCCCTTCTCTCCCATACACTCCTGTCCCTTGAGCTGTCTCCCTGTGCATACACAGCCCTTCTATTCTCCCATGACTGATCTTTCCAAGGAGTGTATCTACCTAATGCAAATGTTCAGCTCACGTGCCTGTCTTTTGTTTGGCTGGAAGCCACAGGAGGGAGTTCAATTCCAGACCTGAAGGGCAGCTAGAGGTCATAGTCTCAATGGTTCCACCAGGCTCTACCAGAGCAGCAAATCTGGTCCCTTTTTTTTTAAATGATTTTGAGTTTTGTTCCACATTGTTCTCCTACTCTATCCAGGATCTCCTGCATAAATCCTCCTATGAGTGGTTGACAGTGGTAGCCAGGCACCATCTACTTCTTCTGGTCACATAGTCTTACAAGTTGACGACTGCATGGTGTACCAGTTGCTTGGACTAATTGTGTCCATGTGTCTTTGGTTTTCTTCATTCTTCTTTGCTCTGGATGAGGAGAGACCCATCGTTGCATCTAGATGGCCGCTTGCAAGCTTTTAAGATGCCAGTCACTACTTGCCAAAGTGGGATGTGGAACAATGTTTTTGTATAGTATGTTATGCCAATTGAGTGTAATGTCCCCTGTGACTATGGTTCCAGGCCCACAGGTCCAACTACTCGCTCCCTCTGGGTAGCTGGCTATGACCAAGAAGTGACTACAACCCTGTCCCTTGTCAGCTCTACTACATACCTGGGAATTCTTTTTTTTTTTTTAAACGCATTTTATTGAAATATAATTTATGTACAGTGAAATACACAAAACTAAAG
>NW_006921818.1:4742191-4743515 GCF_000298275.1 Orycteropus afer afer | reverse complement strand
TTTATTTGTCTCTTCCTGTTCTGGAATTCCAGTTACACATAGGTTATTCCTTTTGATAGTATCCCACATGAACCTTAGGATTTTTTCATTTTGTTTTGATCTTTTTTCTGATTGTTCACTTTGCAAAGAAACATTCAGATGTTTGCCTTCAATCTCACTAATTCTGTCTTCCATCAATTCAATTCTACTCCTTTGCCCGTTCAATGTGTTATCTATTTCTGAAAATTTAGTATCAGTCTTCTGGATTTTTGTCTGTAGATTTTGCATCATTTCTAATTTTTCATTTATTTTGTCATTTTGTTCTTGTATTGTCTTTCAAAATTGTTCTAGGGTTTTCTCAATTTTGTCAGTGTTTTCCTTGATCTGTCTCTTGATTCATTGAAGGTACTTAAATATAATTCTTTTGCATTCCTTATCAGGGAATTCCAATGCTGTGTCTTCCTCAAGGATGTGTTCTGGGTCTGTATCCTGGTCCCTTGTTTCTCTGCTTTATCTTGCTTTTTTTTGCGGACTGTGATGCTCTGTGGTCTTTAAGGCATAGTGACGTTTTTGTGTTTATATTTAATTGTTGATTGTATGTTAGAGTGATTTGCCCATGATTTTTGTTTTCTTTGTTTTGTTTATATGTTACCAGCATAAGCAGGATACTGTGCTATGCTCCTCTGATGCTATTTGGCAGTACTTATACACTCATCACCTGTCTCCTTTCCCATTGTCAGCCTCCTGTATGTCCTTACTGTCCTTGGCAAACAGAGACTATTCTTAGGTCCCTGGAATCTGAATGAGAATGCTGTCACTTTAAATAAAAAATGGCCACCATTTGCAAATATTCAAAATGGCTGCACTCTTAATCACTTTAAATATCCAAAATAGCTGCTGCTTGTAAACAATCAAAATGGCTGCACCCTCCGGACAGCCAAAAGTCCACAGCTCAGGTTGCCTCCCTCCTTGCTGTTTCCCTTCCTAGTCATAGGCCACCAGCGCAGTCGTCCCTGCAGCTCTTGGCAACCAGGGCTGATCTTTAGGTCAAGTTTCAGGTCCCAACGCCACTTGGAAATATTCAGGCTGTTGGTCCCATCAGAGTAGCTGACAGTCTCCTGCTCCAATCATCTCCATACTCACTGTTTTCGTTCAGGTTTTCCACTGTTGTTGTTGTTGTTATGTGCTGTCAAGTCGGACCCAACTCATAGCGACCCCTCCTTGGGCTTCTGAGGCAGTATCACTACGGAAGTAAACTGCCCCATCTTCCTTCCAAGGAGTGGCTGGTGGATTTGAACCGCCAGGCTTCTGGTTAGCAGTCAAGTGCCTTAGGCACTATGCTACC
>NW_006921818.1:4708069-4740288 GCF_000298275.1 Orycteropus afer afer | reverse complement strand
ACAGTAACACACTAATGCAGTACTTGTTCTTCTGTGATTGACTTACTTCACTCAGCATAATGTCCTCCAAGTCCATCCACATTATGCAGTGTTTTGTAGATTCTACCTTATTCTTTAGCATTGTGTAGTATTCCATTGTATGTATGTACCATAGTTTGGTTATTCATTCTTCTGTTGATGGACACCTAGGTTGTTTCCATCTTTTTGCAATTATAAATAGTGCTGCGATGAACATGGGTGTGCATTTATCTGTTCTTGTCCTGGCTCACCCCATTTCTCTGTTCCTCTTTGCAACAAAACTCCTTGAAAAGTTGTTTATACTTACTATCTCTAATTCTCTCCTTCTACTCCCTCTTAAACCCAACTAAATCAGGGGCTTCTGTCTCTACCATTCCATTGAAAATGTTCCCATCAAGGGCTGCCAGTGACAAATCCAGTAATTATCAGACCTGATACTCCATCATTAGCTGCAACACGAGATAGCTGATCATTTCTTCCTTACTACTTTTTCATTTGGCTTCCAGAGCTCCACTCTCTCTTGGTTTCCTAATGTCTCTCCCCCTCTTCTCCATATTCTGTTAATGTTGGAGGGTGTTAGGGCTCAGTCCTTGGTCTTCTTTTCTTCTACACTCATTCCCTTAGCAATCTCATTCCAGTTTCATGAAACTGAATCGGTGTCAGTGGCTCTCAGAATCCCCAGGAGCGTTTGTTAAAATACAGATTTCTGAGCCCTGGCTGCTCTTTCTCAGTCTAGAGACCTAAAGGGGGCTCAAGAACATGCATTTTTAACAAGTTCCCAGGTGATATTGATGCTGCTGGCCAGGGACTACACCTTTAGAGCCAGTGACCTATACACTGACAATTCCTAAATTTTAATCTCTAGTCTAGACCTTTCTCCTTGATGCTATACTTATCTATCAATTGCTTACCCAACATCTGCACTTGAAAGTCTTATCCAAACCAAACCAAACTCACTGCTATGGAGTTGGATCCAACTCATAGCGACCCCTCCTTGGGTTTCCGAGGCAGTATCACTATGGAAGTAGATTGCCCAACCTTCCTTCCAAGGAGTAGCTGGTAGGTTTGAACCACCAGCCTTCTCAAAATTTACATGCCAAAACTGAACCCCCAAACTTACTCTGTCTTTGCATTTTGGTTAATGGCAACTATCTTTCCAGTTGCTCAGACTAAAAATCATCATTGACTTCTTTCATATTCTTAAACCCACATCTAATTCATCAGGAAAAATTGCTAGTTCTATTATCTTAAGCCTATTGGCTTGAGATTCTAAACCTTGACTCTGATCACTTTTCTCCACTTCCTCTGAGAATACTCAGATCTGAACCATCATGATCTCTAGCTTGGATTATTGTAAAAGTCCTTACTTTTCAACTTAGACTACTTTCAATCTAGATGCTGCTATCATCCATTTTAAAATGTAAGCCAGATCATGTCACTCGGCTGTTCAAAATCCTGCCATAGGTCCTCATCTTACTCAGAGTAAAATCTAAGCCTTACCATGGCCCACAAGGCCCTCTGCCCTGTTGCCTCCATAACCTCCTCTCTACTACCCTCCTTGTGCTTCTTCTGTTCCCACTGGCTTCCTGGCATCCTTGAACATGCAGACATGCTTGTTAGGCAATTTGTCCCAGCTGTTTCCTCTGCCTGGAATGCTCTTTCCCCAGATAGCACCTTGATGACATTCCTACCCCTCAAGGCTTGGTTTAAATCTCATCTTCTCACAAGAGTTACGCTGACCGCCCTTTATTATAAATACCCTAATCCCCATTCTGCTAACCCTGCCCTACTTGTCTTTTTTCCTTAGCACTTACCACCTTCTAACACACTATATAGTTTACTTAATAACCTTATTGTCTTCTCTGCTCGAAGGTAAGTGCCACAACAGCAAGATCTTTCTCTATTTTGTTCACTGATTTATCTCACGTACCAAGAACAGTACCTAGCACAGGAGATGCTGAATTTGATCAGAGATTTCAGTAAATGAATGAATTCCAGGTCCATGGGTCTGGGATAGACAAATAGCAGGCAAACAGGTTAAATGTGTTTTCTATAGGAGAGGGACTATCACCTTTTGCTACCTGGGAAAACCATCCAACCAACTCCAGAGAGCAGACTGGGAATGGAAGTTGAGGGGCTGCAGAAAACAGACTCTGGTTTGTTAGTAAATCTGTGTCACCTAACCCCAGGTAAATCTTCTCTTGAACAAATAAAGGCTAATTCTCCATCCGAGGGTCAGGAGGGCTACCAACATGGTGCAAAGGATTTCCTCAGGGAGGACAGTGAGTTGAGAGAAGATGAGCAAGTGTGCTAAGTGCTTTTGCACATTATCTCATTTAATTTTCCCAATAACCCACCTGAAGTTTCTATTATCTCCATTCTACTTAGGAGGAAACAAAGGCTCTGAGAAGTTGAGGACCTTACTTGAAACATGCAGCTAGTAAGTGGATGAGCTCAGATTCCAACCTAGGTCAGAATGATGGGATTGGCTGTTTAGCTGTCCCAAGAGCCCTCAGCAATTAGAACTATTTCCCTGTCAGGCCTTCTTCACTGGCTCATAAAAGTTCTGCAGCTCAGGTACTAGCTCCACAGACCTCCCCTCTGGCTTCCCAACAAAGCCATACCTGGATATGGTGTTGAGATAGTCGGAAAATCTCCTGTGCCATCAGCAAAGTCTTGGAGTCCATCACCAGGTAGAGCAGGTGCAGGAGGGCAAGGAAGCCTGCTCCTCTCAGGTCTGTAGCTGGATTTGGTCCTGGAACAGAAACAAGGAAACTGGAGTAGGGCAGTGAGCAATGTTTACTGAAGTCTCTGCTCCCTTGAGCTTCTAGGACCTGACTGGGAAGATGTCTGTGGCATAAGAAGCCCAGGCTGACTTCCTGCTGCAGTCTGCCTCTGTTAATATTTACAGCCTTGGCTGCTATTGGGGCAGTTCTACTCTGTCCTATAGGGTTGCTATGAGTTGGAATCGATTCAATGGTAATGGATTTGGTGGTGGTTTTTTTTTTTTTTTTTTGTCAGAAGACAAGGAGATTATCCTGAACTGTTTGTGGGTGGGCTCAATGTATTCAGAAGGGTACTTAAAAGTGGAAGGAGGAAGAACCACAGAGTCAGAAAAACAGACATAAGGATGGAAGCAGGGTTAGAAAGATGCCATGTTGCCGGTTTTAAAGATGGACCAAAGGGCCCCAAACCAAGGATGCAGGCAGCCGCTAGAAGCTGAAAAAGGCAAGGAAACAGATTCTTTCCTAGAGCCTCCAGAAAGAATGCAGGCTTGCTGACACCTTGCCTTTAGCCTAGTGAGACATGTATTGGACTTCAGACACCCAGAAGTGTAAGATAATAAATCTGTGTTGTTTGAAACCACCAAGTTTAGGTTAATTTGTTATAGCACCAACTGAAAACAAATATAATAGCTAGAATAAAAATGTTTCAATGGGTAATTACAACGGAATTTGAAACAAATGAAAAAATAGAAAGTTTCAGCAAATAAACAGAAAATTTAAGCAAATAAGTAGAAGATATAAAGAAGAGCCTAATGGAAACTTTAGAACTGAAAATTTAAAATGAAAAACTCACTAGGTGAATTCAACAGCAGAGCAGAGATAACAGAGGAAAGAATCAATGATTTTGAAGATACAACAGAAATTATCCACTTTAAACAAAGAGACAAAGGGGGGTAAAAAACAAAATGGATCTGTAGGACAGTAACAAAAGATCTAGAATCCATGCCATTGGGGTCCTACGGGAGAGGAGAAGGAGGGTGGGGCTGAAAAAAGCACTTAGGGAAATAATGGCTGCAAACTGCCCAAATTTGGGAGAAGATATAAACCTAAAGTCAAGAAGCTTAGCTAACCCCAAGCAGAATAAATCCAAAGAAATCCATGTAAAGACACATGACAGTCAAACTCGTGAAAACTAAAGACAAAAGAGCTTGAAACCAGAGGGAGAAAAACAACACCTCCTTGTAAGGGAGAAATCATTCAGTTGAGAGGAAATTTCTCATCACAACCCATGGAGGCCAGAAGGAAGAAATACAACACAGTTTGCAACGCTGAAAAAAAAGATTTATCAACCTGGAAGTTAATATCCAGTGAAACTATCTCTCATGAATGAAGGAGAAATCAGGACATTCTGATGAAGGAAAACTAAGAAAATTTATCACTAGCAGACCTATCCTGTGAAGCTGGCTAAAAAAAGTTCTTGATACTGAGTTTCTGCTAATGGTAGTAGAATAATTTGGAAAAGGAGAGTGGTAATGGTGGCACAACAGGAGGAACTTAATGTCACTGAATTATACATGTAAAAAATGTTGAATTGCCTTTTTTTTTTTTTTTTTTTAATATAGTACACTTCATGAATTTGCATGTCATCCTTGTGCAGGGGTTATGCTAATCTTCTCTGTATTGTTCCAATTTTAGTATATATGCTGCTGAATTGAGCACAAATTATTTTTTATAAATTTTTACCACACAAAGAAGTTCTTGAAATGGAAATAAAATGATGACAAGAGTCTTAGAATATCAAGAAGGAAGAACAACAGAAAGTGTATACAGGGTAACTAACAAGACCTTCCTTCTGTTGGATTTGTAAAATTATCTTTGATGGCTAAATAAGAATCAATAACATTGTCTGATGTCGATTCTCCATGTATATAGAGAAAATATTTAACACAAGTATATTATAGAAGGGGGAAGAGCACAGGGAGTTAAACATCAATACCAAATGACTACTAATTAATGAATAGTTTCCTATTTTATATTAACGTAATTTGAAATGATTTTGAACAAATAAAAGTAGCGCAATCAAGGAAGAGTTAAAATAATTTTGTTTCACTTAAAAAATAAAAATTTCACCAATATTGACAAAAAAGAGGGAAAAGAAATCCTAGGTTCCAAACTGTATCTCTTCAATGGTTTCTCATCTCACTCAGAGTCAGTGTTTCACAATGGCCTGCAAGCTCATGAGTATTTTTTTCTCCCATCACTCTGTTTTTTGTTATTCCACTTCAGCTACATTCCTTGCAATTTCTCAAGCAGAGCAAGTATGTTCCATTTCAGGACCTTTGCATTTGTTGTACCCTCTTCCTGGAATGCTTTCCCACGAGTATCCCATCTCAAGGTACTGGCCTGGCTGGAAGAGTACTAGCTAACTTCTCAGCCTAGTCCTAGAAATAGGGTCAAGAAAAAGATGAACCATTCCTCTCTCTCACCCTGAAAGCCCAAATCTTCCCAGTGGTCTCCATGGAGGGCACAGTCAAACTTGGAGCCGGTTAGCTTCCTGTAGATGGTTTGGAGGATTCGGCCATGCACTGGGTCTTGGCAATCCAGGCCACCTGCCCCAAAAACATCCACACCCTCAGTCAGACTGCCCACTAGTGGAGGTCTAAATGCTTGTCAGAGGATGGTACAGCCAAGATGGATCTGAACTGTGCTCAAGACACTTCATTCTCCCACATTTGGACCCCTCAGCTCCTGCTCTCTTCCCCCTCAACACAGTACATGCAACACCCCTGGCATAGCCTCAGCACCAGGGTAAGCAAACAGTGCTCTATACAGTACACATACAGCACCTGCCCTGTGGCAGCACCCGGGCTGGGCTGGGGCTGGCACTCACACTGAGCAATGGTCAGGATCAAGTCCCTTTCTTCATGAAGGCACTGGTGGAGCTTTGGAGGACCGAAGAGGATGTGCCGGAGGGCAGCGAGCCCAGTCCTTCGAATGGTTGGCTGAATTCTTTTCTGGGGAGGAAGTTGGACGCAATGGACAGAGTGCTGGGTTCACCTGCCATAATGAACTTACCATTGACCCCACAGATGGGGCAGTTCTTGTGGAAAGCAGAATTTGCCACCAAGTGGCTGGTCTCTGGGCCAAGAAAAAGGGGCAGAAGCTGTGCTGAATACATGTTGAGTCTCTGGAGACAGGCTCTTCCAGCTCTCAGGTTCTTTGTAAGGAGAAAGAGATGTCCTCCAGCCCAGGCATTACAAACCAGTTCTCTGCATTTAGTCCTTTGGGCTTTCCAAGAACTAGCTGTTCCAGACTACCACTAAGGCCAGGGTAGATCCTGGGTAGTGCAAAGAGTTAACATGCTCAACTGCTAACTGAAAGGTTGGAGGTTTGAGTCCACCCAGATGTACCTAGGAAGAAAGGCCTGGCAATCTACTTCTGAAATATCAACCCATGAAAAACCCTATGGAGCACAGTTCTACTCCAAAACACATGGGGTCACCATGAGTGGGAACTGACTCCACAGCAACTGGTTTAGTGGCTAGAGATGCCAAGCTGTAGAGAAGCCCCATACGTGGTCAGATAAAAGCCAGGCCAGGTTTCCCAATAAGGCTGCTTTTGCCCTTCTCTATCTGTCTCTCTGTAAGGACATAAATCACAAAATCGAGCAGCCCCCTCAACTTCTAGGATGAGGGAGCCAGTGGGAAGGGGAGTTTAGTGGGGAGATAAGTAGAGCTCCATAACTCTGTGGAGCATAATCAGCACTTCTGAGCCAGGTTATGCTGGCTTCTGGTGGCTTAGGGCCACTGTCATGACCTTGGAATATTCTGATTTTGGTAGCATCTGGTGCTCAGGATCCTACACGCTAACCTCATTCCTGTCTTTTCAGTCTCTCTCTTCAGTAAAGTTTTACACTAAAAATCTGAAATTGCATTCTCCTAAACTTACTACTGGTCACTCAAGATGAGTGATAAAAGCCCCCTGATCTTTTATTCTCCCCAATATTTCTTCTTTTCCCAACTCTACACAGCTTCTGGTTCTTTTAGGGAATGGTAGATTTTCCTGTATTGGCCAGAAATCATCCAGTTCCCTGGACAGGTTGTCTTGCTTCCCCGCCAAGGAATGACCTAGCATTTGACCCCAGACTTCTTCATCCCTAAGAGGGAAGAATGAAGAGTAGGGAAACAGCTACATAGACCCTTGTATGACAGGGCCACAGGATCTCTATGGGTACAGTCCAAGACAGGCCACATGGGTACAGCACAAGGCATGGGTCCTTGGCTACCATGATCCTGTGCCCCAAGATTCTTAGGTAGGGCAGGGTCCTCAAGTTTCCATCCTGCCTGCTCAATGCCCTATCCTGGTAGGGTAGAAACCTGGCTCCCATGAAGAAGTTGATTTGCTTGTGATCCCAATCCTTCCTATGGTCATACCTTCAAGGAGGAGAGGTCGACAGTCTGGAAATGCTGCAGGGCCTCACTGAAGGAGATGAGTTGCCCAGGCTGGTCTGAAATGGCCTGGCTCCCTGTGGCAAAAGAGAAGGCACTGCAGGATTTGTAACAGTACCCGTTCTGTCAGCAACATTTACTGAGGGCCTTCTGATTGTCATCTCCAATCCAAGCACTGGCTTCAGACTGCAATCATCTGACAGCTACAGCCACAACCAATCCTCTTTTGACAGTCTGGCATTATCATTTTTTGGACTAGGCTGCTCAGAAGCTTGCTAGCTGGATCTCTGTAGGGAGCTCATGCTCATGCCCTGTGAGGGGGCAAGTCACTGTCTGGAGTAGATACCCACATAGAAGTGTGCTAGCTTAGGAGTGTGTTAGCTTAGGAACCTTTCCTAATTTCTACTTTGCTTCTTCTACCACCTGTATATGACCCCCTCCTCATCCTTTGTTATCAGTTAGCAATACAGGTAATAGCCGATAAACTCACTGGAATATCTCTCCAGAAGTGGAGCTCAGGCTACATACATATGGATCCTACTTTTACTCTCTTACAGTTCCATGGAAACCTCTCTTACAAAGGGATGTGACACCATTTGCACCCAGGCCTCAGAGACTTCTAGCCAATGGTTTTGGATCCCAGCCTCAGGGATATCCTTCTGCAGTGAACAACCTGCTCAACCTTCTGCAGTGCCCTGGCTGCCTGCCTCCAGCCCTGCTCAATCTCATCACGCTACATAGGCTGACTCCATCTATGTCCTCTCTCAGGACTGAGTGGGAATAGCTTTCCTGACAGCATTCATTCCCATTTCCTGCAGAGGCAGAATGTCATCATTTTTGGATTTCAAAAGGCTATTTTATTCTACGGGAGCTCTGGTAGTGTAGTGCCTAAGGTACTTGACTGCTAACCAGAAGGCTGGTGGTTCAAACCCCCCAGCCACTACTTCAAAGGAAGATGGGGTAATCTACTTCTGTAGTGATACTGCCTCAGAAACCCAAAGAGGGGTCGCTATGAGTCAGGTCTGACTTAACAGCACATAACAACAACAACAACAGCACATCTTATTCTATGTCACACATCTAAAATGGGAACACTGGAATTGTCTCCTAATCCCAGAGTCACAGAAATGTCAGCTACACATGAGGATGGTGCAGTTGCTAGCAGCAGGGCTGCATGAAGGTGGAGCTGTCCCTACAGTTACCTTGGTCTGGCTGGATACTGTCCACAGCTTCCCATTCTTCTTGGGCTCTGAGCACCTCTGTATTTACAACTGCAATAGTGAGAAAAGGAAACCTTGAAATCCAGGTATGTCGGTGCCACTGTAATAGATTCCAACCTCATCTGCTTGACTTCCAATCCCCCCTTCACACAGCTGCCAGATGAGCTAACAAAAGGCAGATCTGATGTCACTTTCTTCTCAACATCATCCAGGGATTTTCCATCACCTTCAAGGTAAAATCCATACCCTTTAGCACAGCACTTAAGTACCTTTACAATCTAGATCCTTCTTGCCTCTCTAGCTTTGCCCTCGGCCTATACAGAACTAGCGGAAGTTAGTTCAAACACTCCAGATACATTTGCACAGGCTGCGCTCCCCTCACTGCCAAGTCAGTACATTAAGTACTCTCACCTTCACTTCCAACCCCTGATGGTGTATCCCCTTCTCAGCCTTTGGTTAACTCTGATATCACCTTCACTGGATGGCATCTGTAACCTCATCAGTCTGAACCAGAAGCCACTCCTGAGAGACCCCGAGACCCAGTGCTTATCATACAGTGTTGTAATGATCTCTCCCACTAGACTGCGGGCTACCCGAGGGCAAGTTCTCTAGAACCTAGCACAGTGCCTGACACATGATAGGTGCTCAACAAATGTTTGATGAATAAAAGCACAATACCAAAAAACAAACTAGTTGCCTCGAGTTGATTCTGACTCATAAAGATTCATGTGTTTCAGAGTAAAACTGAAACAGTCAGTTTTCAGTGACTGGTTTTTCAGAAGTAGATCACCAGGCCTTTCTTCTGAGGTGCCTCTTGGTGGACTTGAACCACCAACCCTTCAGTTGGCAGCCCAATGCCAACCATTTTAGCCATCCAGTTCTGTTGAAAGCACAGTAAGACGGGGGAAAAAGCAGCAGGATAGGCTGTCTATAGCCACCACCCACCCAAAGCTATTACTCTCTAGCCCGAATTACTAATGGCATGTCCTGCTATTGGATTTTCTATAGTGGACATCAACAAAGTGAAGAATAGAGACATTTCAGTGTAATACCAAAAATTGGTCTCTCCAGCTATAATGGTAAAAGTAGTTTAGGACAGCTCTTCTCTGTCTCACTATTTTGGCTGAGAAAGTCACATGACAATAAACTATTTTGAGAATATACTTGGCTACTTAAAAAAAAAAAAAACAAAACTACCAAGAACTCTGAACACTAATTGATAATGAATAAGAGAAAGTGGATTGAAAGAAGTCAAAGAGGGTTGTTAAAAGCACACCCTAGAACTAAACTGCCTGCTTCTGTTTTTCACTTCCACCACTTACTAGCTGTATTTCTTTGGGCAATTTAGTCATCTGTAATCCCTCAGGGGATAGCTGAGGATGAGGTAATTCTACACTTGGAAGAGTATGTGGCACAAAGGTAAGTGCTCAAGAAATGTTGGCTATTATTATTGACACAGCCATGCGCTCGGGCACAGCAGGGCAGAGGACAGTTGGAGCAGGTGAGGTGGGTCCAGAGGTTGTGAATATGTAAATCTCTAGATAATTCAATCTTGCCAGCCCCAAATGCTGGGGTGGGGTAGCAGACATGGAGCCTCAGGGTTTCCAAGGTATATAACCCCACGGAATACAGTAAAGAATATAAAATATGCTGGAGCCTTTGGAGATAAAAAGAAGGGACAAAGTGGCTTTATTGATTCTTCACTCTTCAAATCCTCATCTATACCCTTTCAAATCCTCAGGAACATGATCAACATTGAACCCCTCATACCTCTTCTACAAACTTGATCAAAGACTGAGAGCCAGAGAAGAAACCTCCCCAGTAAGGTTTGCTATCACAGTAGGTTAGTCAACAGAAAGTATAGGTCTCAACTAGCGATATCCATCTGGTGCCTAAAAATTGGACAAATGCCTAAACTGTACAAGAGCTTCCCTTTCCTTTTCTCTTAGAACCAAGTAGGCTCCTTCTACTTCTGAAGAGGATCCTGACATAAATACTATTCTCCCCTGACTACCAAAACAACATGAGAAGAAAGGTCAAATTCTCAGGATAATAAACACAGCTAACATTAGTATGATTCTTTATCTTTTATCCTGTTTTAACTGCCTCATTTATTTGGGCTCCATTTGATTTACTCACAGGAATGCAGCATTGGTGCTTTAGTCAGCCTATTAATTTAAATGGGAGTCCCTGTGGGGTGTAAATGGTTAATGAGCTTAAAGGTTTAAGGTCCAACCAAAGGCAACTTGGACGAAAGGCCTGGTGATCTATTTCCAAAAAAAATCAGCCACTGAAAATGCCTATGGAGCACAGGTCTATTCTGACACACAAGGGGGCCAGTGTGAGTCAGAACTGACTCAATGGCAACTCATGTTTTTTTTATTATTATTAATTGTGATTTGGGTGAAAATTTACAGAGCAAATTAACTTCCCACTTACACTTTGTCTCATGACACTGACTACAATTTACCCCAATGCAACAGCTCCCCTCTTACTTCCTCCTCATAGTTACCTCTTCCCTGTGTCCATCACTCCATGCACTCCTGCCCCCTGAGCTGTCTCCCTGTGCATAAACAGCCCTTCTTTCTCCCACGATTGTTCTCTCCAAGGAGTGTGTCTACCTCAGGTAAATGTTCAACTCATATGTCTGTCTTTTGTTTGGCTGGAAGCCACAGGTGTGGGCTCAATTCCAGACCTTAAGGGCAGCTGGGGGCCATAGTCTCAGTGGTTCCACTAGGCTCTATAGGACCAGCAAACCTGGTCCCCCACTTTTTTTTTTCAAATGATTTTGAGTTTTGTTCCACATTGTTCTCCCTTTCTATCCAGGATCTCCTACATAGATCCCCCTCCAAGTGGTTGACAGCGGTAGCCAGACACCATCTAGTTCTTCTGGTCTCGTAGTCGTATAGGCTGAGAATCGCATGGTGTACCAGTCCCTTGGACTAATTGTTTCCATGCATCTTTGGTTTTCTTCATTCTTCTTTGCTCTGGATGAGAAGAGACCCATCATTGCATCTAGATGGCTGCTTGCAATCTTTTAAGATCCCAGTCGCTAATCACCAAAGTAGGAGGTAGAACAATGTTTTGTGTAGTATGTTATGCCAATTGAGCTTAATGTCCCCTGTGACTATGGTCCCGAGTCCACCGGTTCAACTACTCAGTCTCTCTGGATAGCTGGCTGTGACCAAGAAGTGACTCCAACCTTGTCCCTTGTCAGCTCTACTATACAGCTGGAAATTCTTACAGATCATACAAATACATTTATAGGACCATTATCTGCCAACCGTATACATGGTCTTGGCAACTAGTGTTTTTATTGATTTAAATTAGCCAAGAGAAATCTGAAAAAAAAATTTAAAATTGTTTCATAAATTAAGTCTCTGGTACATAAATGTCCGTTGTATTCAAATATAAAACATCTTAGTATTTAACGTAACTTTAATAAATGTTGGTTTGTCTCATGATATAATAAGAACAAAGTTATACTAAAAGAAACTTCATAGAACTCCAAATTATTTTTGTACTTTAGAACATTTTTAAAAAGCATTATATTTGTATATGTTACCTTATTAGTTTGTAGAAATTAAAGACAACTAGCAATACTAATGAGCCTTCATTACATTTACAGTTTATGTGCCAAGTACTTCATTTACATTATGTCACTTAACCTTTACAAATTCCTATAACACGTTCCGAAATTATCTCTGTTTTATAGATGAAGTGAGGGTTAGAAAAGTTAAGTAATTTGCTCGAGGTCATATAGCTGGTGGGTTACAGAGCCAGGATATAAACCAGGGGTATTTGACTCTAGAACTGGACTTCTAACTGGTGAGAGTGCATTTCTCTGTAATAAATTAGCAAGTGGAATGAGCTTTAAATACAGGATAGGAACTCATTGCTGTCAGAGCTCCCATAGTATAGGAAAGTGCCATGAAACGCAGAAAAAGCAGGATACGTTTTCAAAACCTTTTCACATATACTGTCTCATTTCATTTTCATAACATCTCTTTGGGGTAATGGAGGTATTAATATCTCCACTGTAGAAATAGAGATGACATGACTTGCCAAAAGGATGTACTTGCACATAGTAGGTCACAAGCAGAGACTTAGAACTCAGGTGTTTGACTCCTAATCAGTATTGATTCTAATTTTCTTGAGGAATGATAAATCTACAGAATTCAGGACAAAGAGAAGAGAAATTCTAATGAAGAAAAGCAGATCCATAAGAAGGTCTGACTTAGGTCCCACCCAGACTCCCAGGCCCCTGAAGGGGACCTTACCATCTGCCTCCCATCCATTCACTTTTGTTGTCAGGGCCTGGAGGATGCCATGGTTCTTCAACTCTGAGATCTGTAGGAACAGCTGAGCTTTAGTGTGAGGGTAGAATCCACAGCCCTCACATCCACCCAATCACCTACTGTACTGAATGCCCCTTGAAATGGAGGCCAGAAAGATCTAGTCTGCTCTGATGCGTTATTAAAAGCAGCTTAAAATGAGGTACTTGGAGAACTCCCATTATCATACAATGGTCAGGCAATGTGAGGGACAAGTGCATGCCCTCCTTGAATAATAAACACACAAAATTTACACAAGTGAGTTGGTACTGGTATTTCCACTGTACTTTACTCTGCTTTGTTACAGCAATTGCCTTACCATGCAGAGGTTGTTTCTGCGTGTTTATGTCCCACACCCTGCTCCCTCTCCCAAAGTATGAGCTCCTGAATGGCAGGATCTATGACAGCCTGTGTCGCCCAGTGCTTATAGCACAGTGGCTGGCACCATGCAGCAGTGCACAACAAAAGTTTGTACTGGAAGAAAACATTGGAAGGAGATACAGGAACAACATACAGGAATTCCTCTGAAAGTGGGAAGAACATGATTGTCCTTGTCATATGTTGGAGAATATCCAGCAGACATTCTTCCAACCTGTAAGACATAACCAGGGTCAATCTCATGGACACAATCAGTCCCACAAACATGATAGTTTAAATGCTGCATTTTTCCCACTACCACAAAAAAATGAATAAGCTCCCGAGAAGTTACTAAAAAGAATGCTACGAAAGAAAACTGCTTAATATGGTCTTAAGAAAAACTCTAAAGTTGTTGTTGTTGTTATTTGCCACTGAGTAGGACCTGACTCATAGCAACCCCTCCTTGGGTTTCCAAGGCAGTATCACCACGGAAGTAGATTGCCCAACCTTCCTTCCGAGGAGTGGCTGGTGGGTTTGAACCGCCAGCTTTCTGGTTAGCAGTCAAGTGCTTTAGGCATTACGCTACCAGAGTTCCTAAACTCTAAAGAGCTTAGTTAATAACATCTCAAAAATCTTATATAGATGTCTTGGTTCTGTATAAGTGAAGTTCATGAGGCAGTTTCTCGTGGCCCTATTGTTCAGCCAAGTCTTTCCCCAAACTGAGTTTAAAAACAAACAAACAAAAAAAAAACAGCAACAACAAACCATCAGTTGTTTGTAACTCATATTACAGGTACAGACTTAGTATCCCTAATATGTTGGAAAAAAATCGTACAAATCAGTAAGGAAAACAAACAAAACAGTAGAAAAACAGGCTAAGGATATGGACAATCATACAAAAGGAAACACAAATACTTCTTTAAACACATGAAAAATGCTCAACCTTACGCATAATAAGAGAAATGCTAATTAAACTTACCAGAAAGCTTGCGAACACACTGGTTGGCTAGAACGCATAGTGTTACGTAATAGTGAAGAGTAAACTGTTTCTGCCTCCATAGCGTCCAGATTAACACAGACTGAGAAGAATGGGGCCATTCACTTCTGAAAAAATTGGCCACTGAAAACCTTATGAATACTAGTGAAATATTATCTGATACAGTGCTAGAAGGTGAGCCCCTCAGGTTGGAAGGCACTCAAAATACAACTAGGGAAGAGCTGCCTCCCCAAAGTAGAGTCGACCTTTATAAGGTGGATGCAGTAAAAGTGTCAGGACCTTCATTTGCTGATGGGGCATGACTCAAAATGGGAAGAAACAGCTGTAAACATTCATTAACAATCAGAAAATGGAAGTAATGAAGTATGAATCTAGGAAACTGGAAAATTGTCAAAAATGAAATGGAATGTGTAAAGATTGATATCGTAGGCATTAGTGAGCTGAAATGGACTGGTATTGGCCATTTTGAATCAACCAGTCACATGCTCTACTATGCTGGGAATGACAGATTGACAAGGAATGGTATTGCATTCATCATCAAAAAGAACATTTCAAGATCTATGCTGAAGTACAATATTGTCAGTGATAAGATAATATCCTTATGCCTATAGGGAAGACCAGTTACTACTACTATTATTCAAATTTACATACCAACCACTAAAGTCAAACATGAAGAAACTGAAGATTTTTACCAACTCCTGCAGTTTGAAATTGACCAAACATACAATCAAGATGTATTGATTATTACTGGTGATTGGAATGTGAAAGGTGGAAACAAAGAATCACCAATAGTTTGAAAATATGGCTTTGGCAATAGAAATGATGCCAGAAGTTGCATGATAGAATTTTGCAAGACCAATGACTTACCTGTTGCAAGCACTTTTTTTCAATAATGTAAATGGCAGTCTGTGGTGCAGTGAATTACTTGGTATGGCTTTTCTAGCCAGTCTTTGTGACTCTTAACAGATTACCAGGTAAAGCCAGGCAAATAAGGTATATGGAACTCTAATGTGGAAACTGGCTAGTTTTGTCATTCTGCTAGGCTTAAAATTAGCATTCTTAGAGGCAGAAAAGGGAACTCTCATTGCCATCAAGAGAGAAAAGCTGGAGTTGGAATGAAGCGTGTCTTTGGACCCAAGATCCCTGCACTGGACTTCCTCGGCAGAGATGCACAGCTGAAAAACTGTAGCTGAGGAACCAAGAGGCACAAGACAGAGTGGCAGGCTTATGGAGTAAGAAAGCTGAGTGCCTGTGGGCAGGAGACCTGCTGGAGGAGTTGGGTGCACCCAGGTATACCTATTGGCAGAGCTAAAAGAGCTTTGTAACATTTGTCTGACTAGGGCAGAGGCCAGGCTGAGAGGCCAAAGTCCAGAGAGCCTGAGGGCATGGCTGAGGGGAGACTGTTCTGATTGAAGAACTGTATCCTGAGAGCATTCCTAAACATGAGTTAATAAGTGTTCTGGAACCCTTATTTTTCTCTAAAGCTATTTAACTGTGTTTTATTGACTATGCAAAGGCATTCAACTGTGTGGATCATAACAAATTATGGATTACATTGCAAAGAATGGGAATTCCAGAACACTTAATTATGCTCATGAGGAATCTGTACAGAGACTAAGAGGCTGTCATTTGAACAGAACAAAGGGATATTGCAAGGTTTAAAATCAGGAAGGGAATGTCTCAGGGTTATATCCTTTCACCATACTTATTCAATCTGTATGTTGAGCAAATAATCCAAGAGGCTGGACAATATGAAGAAGAACGTGGCATCAGGATTAGAGGAAGACTCAATAACAACCTGCTATATGCAGATGACACAACCTTGCTTGCTGAAAGTGAAGATGACTTGAAGCACTTTCTGATGAAGATCAAAGACTACAGTCTTCAGTATGGAGAAAGAAAACAAAAATCCTCACAACTGGACCAATAAGCAGCATCACAATAAATGGAGAAAAGTCTGCAGTTGTTAGGGATTTTGTTTTACTTGGATCCATAATCAACACCCATAAAAGTAGCAGTTGAGACATCAGACATCATATTACGATGGGTAAATCTGATGCAAAAGACTTCTTTAAAGTATTTAGGAGCAAAAATGTCACTCTGAAGACTAAAGTATACCTAACTCCACCCATGGTATTTTCAATAGCCTCATATGAATGTGAAAGGTAGACAATGAATAAAGAAGACTGAAGAAGAGTTGATGTCTTTGAATTTTGGTGCTGGTGAAGAATACTGAAAATATCATGGACTGCCAGAAGAGCAAACAAATGTGTCCTGGAAGAAGTACAGCCAGAATGCTCCTTAAAAGCAAAAGGCCAGACTTCATCTCAACTAATTTGGTCATACTGTCAGACAAGACCAGGACCTGGAGAAAGAGATCATGCTTAGTACAGTAGATGGTCATTAAAAAAAGGGAAAAACCCTCAACAAGATGGATTGACACAGTGGCTGTAATGATGGAGTCAAGTATAACAAGGATTGTGAGGATGGCGCATAACCAGGTAGTGTTTCATTCTATTGTACACCAGGATGCTATTAGTTGTAGTCGACTCAACGGCACCTAGTAACAACAACAACAAACATCTTTCTGGTATTCTTGCTTTCAGCCAAGATCTATCTGACATCAACAGTGATATCCCCCATGTCTTCTGCATTGAACTTCTGCAAGGTCCCTGTCAAGACATGCTGCAGCCATTTTTAAATTATCTTCAGCAAAATTTTACTTGCGTGTGGTATTATTAATGTTGTTCAATAATTTTCACATTCTGTTGGATCGCCTTTCTTGGAATAGGCACAAATAGGGATCTCTTCCAGTCAGCTGACCAGGTAGCCGTCTTCCAAATTTCTCAGCACAGATGAGTACATGCCTCCAGTGCAGCATCCATTTGTTGAAACCTCTCAAAGGGTACTCCATCAATTCCTGGAGCCTTGTTTTCTTTAGCCAATTCCTTCAGTGCAGCTTGCACTTCTTCCTTCATTATCATTTATTCTTGATTATATACATGATACTTCCTGAAATGGCTGAATGTTGACCAATTCTTTTTGGTACAGTGACTTTGTGTATTACTTCCATCTTCTTTTGATGCCTGCATCGTTCAATATTTTGCCCACAGAATCCTTCGATATTGCAATTTGAGATATGAATTTTTTTCTTTAGTTCTTTCAGCTTGAGATATGCTAGCCATGTTCTTCCCTTTTGGTTTTCTAACTCCAAGTCATTGTACATTTCATTATAATACTTTACTTTGTCTTCTTAAGCCACCCTTTGAAATCTCTTGTTCAGTTCTTATATTTCACCATTTATTCCATTCACTTTAGCTACTTTCCATTAAAGAGCAAGTTTCAGAGTCTCTTCTGACATCCATTTTGAGCTTTTCTTTCTTTCCTGTCTTTTAATGACCTCTTCTTTCTTCATGTGTGATCTTCATGATGTCATCCCACAATTCATTTGGTCTTGGTCACTGGTGTTCAACGTGTCAAATCTATTCTTCAAATGGTCTCTAAATTCAGGTCGGATATAATCAAGGTCATATTTTGGCTTTGTTTTAATTTTCTTCAGCTTCACCTTGAACTTGCATATGAACAATTGATGTTCTGTTCCACAGTCAGCTCCTGGCCTGGTTTTTAGTGATAATATTGAACTTCTCTGTCACCTCTTTCCACAGATGTAATTGATTTGACTCAAGAACAACAACTAGTATCACAAGATCTGACAAAACTATATGTGCTTTCCACCTTTTAACCAACTCATCCATAAGCAAAATGACATGTTCATTATACCACTATTTATAATAACAAAAGGCTGATAAAATCCTAAATGTCCACTAATGGACTGATTAAACAAATTAAAGCATATCCACTCAATGAGATCCTATGTAGTCACAAAAAAGAATAAGAAAGTGCCATATGGGCATTTTTTTTTTCCATATGGAAAAACCCTCATAATAAATTAAGTGAAAAGGACTGAGATGAGAATATACTTTTATTCTACCTATAAATCTTTATGCCCCGTTTTCCTTCCACGGAACTGCTGTTGCTGTTGTTGTTATGTTGTTGTATTTTTTTCTAAAAAATAAATAAACATATTTGCCTGTCTTTGCAGGCACAAGCAAATTTCCAGAATAATACCCAGGGAAGTAGTAACTTTGCCTCCAAAAGGGAAAATGGGTGGCTAGGGGACAAAGGGTAGTAACTTTGCCTCCAAAAGGGAAAATGGGTGGCTAGGGGACAAAGGGAGAAGGTGTCTTTTTCACTTTACATACATCCTTCTGTACTGTTCAGATTCTGAATCATGTGAAAATATTATTTTTCCTAAAAATAAAGGAAAATAATTAAAAGGAAAAAAAAAATGGCAACCTCACATATATTAAAGGAGCTCTGGTGGGGCAGTGGGTAAGACATTTGGCTGCTAACCAGAAGGTCAGCAATTTAAACCCACCAGCAGCTCCTCAAAAGGAAGATTGGGCAATCTACTTCCGTAGTGATACTGCCTCGGCAACCCAAGGAGCAGCCGCTATGAGTTGGGTCCGACTCGATGACACATAACAACAACAATAGCAGTCCCATGGAAGGAAAATGGGGCATAAAGATTTATAGCCTCGGAAACCCACTGGGGCTATGAGTCGGAATTAACTCAATGGCAGTGAGTTTGGCTTTTTCAGTCACATATATCAAGGTCCTGGAACCCCAGATTATCCTGTTATTCTAATCCTTTCTGCACATTTTTGCCAATAGTTCTTAAACACAGTTTTGATTTATTTCATGACTCGAAGGCACATAACAACAACAAACACACCAGAGCTAATCAAGCTCCCAGATAATAGGCCTCGTGATGTCTACACATTACAACTTCCCACTTCAAGCCAATGAACACACCTGCTGCAGTTCCTCTCATCATCTCTATCCCTTGGTTCATGTGGTTTTTCCAACTGAATAGAACCTACCCTCTCTGCATCTTCCAGTTCCTTCAAGATCAGTTCCACCTTCTCAAAGCCACCTCATCACCCACCTGAGTCTATAATGGTCTGTCACTTCTCTAAGTCCTAAAGCCTTTGTTGTATGTAGCACAAGTTCCTCCACAAAGGGCCTATCTTCCCATTCAGACTCTATGCTACTTTGAATATAGGGATCTTCTACTTTTATGTTTCCTACCTACCCACCAGCATAGTTGTTGTTATGCTTGTTAGCTGCCATTGAGTCAGCCCCTGACTCACGGTGACCCCAGATACAAAAGAATGAAATACTGCCCAGTTCTGCACCATCCCCATGATTGGTTGCAAATTGGACCAATGGGATCAATTGGATTTTCATGGGCTGATTTGTGGAAGTAGAGAGACAGGCTTTTCTTCCTTGTCTTAGTCTGGAGGTTTCACTGAAACCTGTTCAGCATCACAGCAACAGAGAAGCCTCCACTGACAGATGGGTCATGGGTATGTATGAGGTGAATTGGCCAGGAATTGAACCTGGGTCTCCTACATGGAAGGAAATTTTACCACTGAACCACCACTGTTACCAGGCATAAACTATGTTCTCAGAAATATCTGGTAATTCATGGTGCTAAACAACTCCCTGCAGGGCTCTGTACACTTGGGATTCACTTCATCATTCTTTTTTCTCTCCAATTCAGTCCCCTCCAGTATCCAAAGACTTCTCTGGAAGAACAGTTCACCTATTTTACTACTGTGAAGAAACCTTATGAGAGTCCCAAAACAAAGACTTTGTCCCACTCTGGTCTCTAAATCCCATAGGTTCCACTTAGGAACATTTCTGGGCAAGATAGAAAGAAAGGTAACAGATGTGGGATTGGCTGCTAGGCTCATAACATAAAAGACATTGCACACTGATTCAAAATCGTAAGGACAATTAAGCCAGGGAAAAAGGCCATGCAGATTTCTTGGGGGATTCCTCATTTAAACCTCCCCATCCCCTTTACTATCCAAGCAAAAGGAGTGCTGGTGGAGCAGTGGTTAAACGCTCAACTGCTAAGTGAAAGGTTGGTGATTCAAATCTACCAGCTGCTATGTGGGAGAAAAATATAGCATTCTACTTGTGTACATAGTTACAGCCTTAGAAACCCTACAGGTCCATTTTACCCCATGCAGTATAGGGTCACTATGAGGCGGAACTGACTCAAAGGCAATGGTTTTTTCTTTTGTATCCAAGCAAATGAAATACAAAATCCCATAACCCACTTAGAAAATAAGCTTATCAGAAAAGACACCTCAGATAAACAGAAACTCCTTCTAATACAAAGAAAATATAATGAGGGTTTTTTCCTAAATATTTCTAAAGCTCCACATTCTTGTACTATGTTCTACTTCATTACTATTAACAATATATCCCAAACCAACATCACCTTTCCCACACAGGAGTATTGCTTACCTGTCCATCTTTTAATTCTTTCTCATTATGGAATGAGCAAGATTTTTCATTCATGACTCAAAACCATTTGTTCAAGTGAACTTTGTCCTTGGGCTCAGGAAAGAGTTTAATAAGGTCCGACATCAGAAGCTACTGAAGAGCCAAAGATCCATGCTCTATATTTGCTGTTCTTGGCAGTCACTAAGACTAGGAATAAGAAAACAGTCCCTTTGTGTCATCACCAGGGTATAGGAGCTTTCAGTGAGTACTGAAAGAAGTCCCTGAGGTCTTTGAAGACTCAGCCTTGACGGAAAAAAAAAAAAAGGTGAAAAAGAAAACTAGTTTCATCATTCAGTTATGCCTCTGTAGAGCAAAATGGACATTTAAAATCTTCAAGTAGTTGTGAGTTTGTTCTAAATAAATAAGCAGCCTACCTCTTACTACCCAGCCCACAGGATGGAAAAAAGGGGGCCCTGCAGGAATCTGGGGGCTGGGTTCTCATGTCCTCTAGAAGGGAGCAGCACTACTATGAGTAGTGGGGTCTATTTATGATGATGTAGTTACTGGGCCCTAAGTCAGTTTATCAAAGTGGTGAGGTGGTACATTGTGGGTAGTCTGTCTTAGCTGAAGTGGTCAAACTTTCCTTAGGTCTCAGACTCAGGTTTAGGGGCTTAAAATAGTAGGGCTAGTTCCTATGGTGACAGAAATTCAAAATGCAACACAGCGTTCTATCCTTCCCTCAGTTATCACTAATATTATACATGTGGCAGTTGTCTACCAGTTTGACTCTTAGTCTTTAATCCCTGATTTCTGCCTCAAGAGAAGGGCTGGGCAGGCCCATACCTTATCATGGGAAAATCAGATATTACAGAAGTCTGTCACCTCAAAACCTCAGAGGTATTATAAGTGCACAGTTGGCTCACACACAACTGACAGACACATTTCACAGACTCGGTGACTAAAGGAGAGCAGCCTCTCTATGAGGTCAGCCCTCTATTTTCAGAATATGATCTGGATGCCCTAAGAAACATCTGCTGGTAACAAACAGATCTTTCTTAGGAGGTAGGAGGCATCGATTCCTAATACCTAGAATTACAAGGAGTACTTCCTAACTCTTGGGCTGGGCATTTGACTCATTAGAATCTAGTAGGGGAAGGTAGAGAGGTGGGCATGGTGGTGGCACACTACCCTCTCAGTTATGGCACCTTAGGAACTAACTCTTTCTCATGTGGCCTCTGGGGCTTCAGGATCTGCCTCCTTCTTTTCCTTCAGCCTTGGCCTCCATAGCAACAAATGACAATACATATATTAACCAAACCCCCGGAAGGCAACAAGCAAGTGTGGTCAGCCTTCTGTCACTGTGTATGAAATGAACAAGGAGCACAGAAGCATGGCTAGCTTTACGCACCTGCTAGTGCCTCAGTTCTGGCTGGACACCGCTGGGAGCTTCAATAGAGACAGGTACTATCTGCATCAGAGAAAGAAAGTGCAAAAACACTGTCACACAAGGAAATACTTGAAGTTACGAAGCCACCCCTTGCAATACTAGAACGCCTATAGATGGGCCTGAGGAAACGGCCTTCCTAGAAAGAGGGATCCTTTTCAAACCACTCAAATATTTATTAGGCATCCACTGTAGTCAAGAAACTATATTAAAAGGGAATGATTTTCCAGCTGCTTGATGGAACTAAAACTCTCTGAACAGATATTTAATATAGAAACAGGATCCGTATCTTACGTACAAATGTGCATAGGTATGACTTTCAACAGGCTTGTCGCCAGGCAGCGCCGTCTCCGCACGGCCGCCACGGAGGGAGATGCTACCGGAACTCGGACATAAATCTGGGGGCGGCACTAGGTTCGCGTTGTTGGCAACGTCCTCAGAGGGGGGAACCGCGGCCAAAACCAGGGTTAATTTAGGGGCCACAGGACCAGGCGCTAGCTGGCTGTGATGCGCAGGAGATCGGTATAAAGATCTTAATTCGTCAAGATACCCAGTCAGACAGGGGCTGTGTAGGGACTGCGTACGGAAACTTTCTCATTGTAAGGGGAAACTGCGAAGAGCAATTTGCCTCAGGTAACTTAGCGAGTCCATGGCAGAGCTAGAACTAGAACTCAGGTCTCCTGACCCCATTCGGGATTTTTCTCTCAGACTCACAAACCTCTGCCTTCTCTCGCCGCAGGGCGATCCTTTCCCACACATTACCCCTTTTAAGATTCCCAGCGCGGGAAACAATACCAGAGCCTTTCGCACCGGGATGCGAAAGCGTCTTCAGGGCCCTCCGCGCATGCGCACAGCTTCTCCCGCGATCCTCCCAGGCCCCGAAAATACACTTCCCGATAGGCAAATGGAAACCAGTCCGTGAAGGTGAGTAGGAAGCCGCGAGAGGGTCATTCTGCGCCTGAGCGTTTGGCTCTCGCTAAAACGGCTCCTGTAATTGGTCACAAGTGTGTCTGCCTAGTCGCTGAGACTGACGAACTGGAGGAGCGCAATCGCAGCGGGCGAATCCGAGCGCTCAGAGGACTCATTCCTTTAACTGGATGTCCGCACGATGTGGCAGCTGCTGCTGGCCGTGCTACTGCTGGCGATCCTCTACAAAGTTTACTTGGTGCTGTTCGCTTGCAGGTCCCCGAATCCCTTTTCCGAGGACGTCAAGCGACCTCCCGCGCCTCTGGTAATCGACAAGGAGGCCAGGAAGAAAGTTCTCAAACAAGGTCAGAGGGAGAGGGATTCTGGGGTCTGGGGGCTGTCCTAACGCCCAGCCCTCACGGGCTTGCGTCCTCATTCTAGCATGTCTCTACTTAGGCCTCAGTTTTCCCCTATGTAAAGTGTTGGGAAGGCTTCCTTGCGTGTGTGTGTGTGTGTGTGTGTGTGTGTGTGACTGACGTTGCCATCCCTGGCGAGAGTCTTCACCTGCGGAATAGGAACCCCACAAGTACTGGCACTGTCAATCGCGTGCCAAGGTCTCGTCATGGCGAGGTCCCTACCCAGTCACTTGGCATCCCCGCGGCTCACGGGACACAGAAGAGACTTTTCTTTCCTTGGGCTCCAGCCTTAACTTTTTGCACGAACCCTACTGCGCTGAGTCACGGTTGTGGAGGAGCTGGACAGAAATCTCTTCCAACTTGCAAACGAAATTGCTCTTTATTTGTCAAATGATTTAACTTGTGTGCGGTCTAACTCGAAGGATTGTTCTAAAAATTTGCAGGAGGTGCCTCATGCTCAGAGCTGCTCTCCCTTCAACCACAATACCTCCACTGTCGTCTTTAATACACATCTTGGAGGCGCCCCTGAGGTTTGAAGAAAGAATTCTGCTGCTTAACAAAAAAGAAAAGAAAAAGATTTCCTAGGTTGATCTCCAGGGTTTCTTTCCCTTATAAATTTTAGACTGCTGTGTCGCATGGTTTTGCTACATAGTTGGACATGATGCTGTTTTCAGTGGAAGGACTAATAGTCTGAACATATGAAACCAGAATTTTTACCTTGGACTCACACTATTGCATAACTATCAACAAGTTTCTCCACAGACCTTGAGTGATAACTAGTTTCACAGTTTTTCAGAACAGGTTGTGACCAACTGGTGAGTCATAAAATCAATTTAGTGGGTTACCGCTAGTGTTTAAAAATGCAGAAGAATAGAAAATATTAGTTATACTAAGTCTTACATTGGAAGCTCTGGTAGTGTAGTGCCTAAGGCATTTGACTGCTAACCAGAAAGCTGGCGGTTCAAACCTACCAACTACTCCTCAAAAGGAAGATTGGGCAATCTACTTCCGTAGAGATACCACCTCAGAAAACCAAGGAGGGGTCGCTATGAGTCAAATTAACTTGAAAGTAGTGGTTTGGTTTTTTTTTTTCCTTTTAAGTATTATATAGTGAAATATCTCTTAGAGGTATGTGCATTAAATATTTCACATGTTTCTGGATCATGATATAATATGTATTTTTCACTACATTTCACTAAAATTTTGCAAAGTTCCCTTCCAGCTTTAAAATTCCACATCTCAGTTCCTTCTGAGTGACTTAGTCCTTAACAGATTTTGTGTTGGAGATGCCCATATAGCACCACCAGAAGGTGCCATAAATTGTCCAGTTTTGTCTTCTCTTCAGTTGCTGCACCCTCAGCCCTACTTTCATTGCCTTCAGACTTCCACAGTGTAAGGGGTGGTGCTGTGATTTCTCAGAGCTGCAGCCTCTGAAATAAATTTTAGATGCCATGAGCAGCGCTGCCTCTAGCTACCACCAGATCACCTGACTGCTTCACTGGCGCCTACAGACCCTGCAGCTGGGAAAGAGAACTCACTTGTAAACGAACAGTTCCAGGAGCTGGAAGCCTACACCATAACATTCTTCCCATCCCTTTTGTTTTCTTTCTTCCCTATTTCTCTTTCTGCTCCTAAATTTCAGCCTGTGTTGTTGTCACACTCCTCGTTGTTCACTGATTCCTCCTTTTTTTAAATCTAGGGAAAATTCTCAAGTATATAGTGGCTCTAGTTAAAATGTAAATCAGTTCTGATCAAACAAATTGTTACATTTGCGTGATGGGTCTTGAGTATTACCAAGGTAAAATGTTTCAGGAAACTTACACGGGAGCTCCATATAAAGTGCTCCAGAGGTTTCTGCTTTGTACAATCTAAAGAAGGCTTCCTTGGTTTCCGTGTCTTTCATCTTTCTCTGCCGCTGCCTAAGAAGCCTTCCTGTATCTCTTCCCTCTACTGCAGCCTTCTCAGTCAGCCGAGTACCAGAGAAGCTGGATGTGGTCGTGATAGGAAGTGGCTTCGGGGGTCTGGCTGCTGCTGCCATTCTGGCCAAAGCTGGCAAGCGAGTTCTGGTGCTGGAACAACATACCAAGGCGGGGGGCTGTTGTCATACCTTTAGACAGGATGGTCTTGAATTTGACACAGGTAAGGCTTGTGTGGAAAAAAGTTGGGAAAAGGGCTCTATCTCCAGGAGCCTTGGAGTAGCCATTGTGGGATGATATTGGGCATCTCTGTTGTTTTAGGGGCTGTGTTTTCCCTCTGGGCACCACTTTTCTTTTCTGACAGCCATACTCCCACTGGGACCTGAAGTGAGCAGGGATGTAATGATTTCTGCTGTGATACCTCCCCAGAGGGTGGGAAGCCCCCTCTACCATGCCAGACAACCTCTTCTACCTTGGTTCCTTGTCCACCTTTCCAGGACTTACTCCCCTTAACCCTCTGATACCTTATTTATTTGTTTCCATCTCCCAACAGGAATCCATTACATTGGACGTATGCAGGAGGGCAGCATTGGCCGTTTTATGTTGGACCAGATCACTGAGGGACAGCTAGACTGGGCTGCCATGTCCTCTCCCTTTGACATTATGGTACTAGAAGGACCCAATGGCCGAAAGGAGTTCCCCATGTACAGTGGGGAGAAAGCCTTTGTTCAGGGCCTCAAGGAGAAGTTTCCACAAGAAACAGCTGCCATAGACAAGTATATGAAGCTGGTTAAGGTAACGTGGACATGCTGAGGACCCCAGTTTATCCCCAACAAAGCTGACTGACTTTCTTCGTTAGAGAAGTGACTGGTGGGGATGGCAGGAAGGGAGGAATATGCCTGTCCTGAACTTAGCTCCTACCTGAGTCCACCTCCCTGTCCAGCTGGGCCCTCTGTCTTGGGAGCCTTGGCACAGCAGCTGATATTCTCACTTCTTGTCTCTTGGGGGTGCCCTGCTCTCCCTGACCAGCTGGCTTCCATTTGGTCACATCACTGGTCCTATTTACTTCATCTGGGTCTGATTGAAATTTTCCAAAGGAATTTGAATAGGAAACTGAAAACCAAAAGAGGATTCATCTGTATATTGGATAAGGGTTTAATATCCAGAACATATAAAGAACTCTTATACTTCAACAACAAAAAGATAAACAATCCAGTCAAAAATGAGCAAAGAGGTTGAATAAATATCCATCCAAAGAAGAAATACAAATGGCCAACAAGCACATGAAAAAATGCTCAATGTCATTAGTCATTAGGGAAATGCCAGGGAAAACCACAATGAGATAATTAGTTCACATGCACTAGGATGATTATGATTTATAAAAAACGGAAGTGTTATTGGTGAGGATATGGAGAAATAGTAATCCTCATCTATTGCTGGTGGGATTGAAAATGGTACGGCCACTGTGGAAACAGTTCAGTGGTTCCTGAAAAAGTTAAACATAGAATTACTTTATGATCAGTAATTCCATTCCTAGGTGTGTCCAGGTAGGATTGAAAGCAGGAATGTAAACATATACTTGTACATTTCATTGTAGCCCTGGTCACAATAGCCAGAAGTGGGAACAGTTTAAATTATCTATTAACTAATAAATGGATAAACTAAATGTGGTACATGTATACAATGGAGTATCATTCAGCCATGAAGATAAATGAAGTCCTGTTATCTGGTACAACATGGATGAATCTTGAGAGCATTTTGCTGAGTGAAATAAGTTATCAGAAAAGTACAAATATTGTATGATCCCACTTATATGAAATATCTAGAATAGTGGTTACCAGAGGTAGGTTGGAAGGAAAGGAAAAGGAACTTAAAATGCTTAGGGGATACTGAACTTCTGTTAAGGGTGATGGAAAAATTTGGGAATAGATAGGGTGATGGATGAACATAAGTAATGGCACTGAACTGTACATGTAAAGATTGTTGAAAGGGTAGATGTTTTGTTACATATATATTTACCACGATTTTTTTCTAAAGGACTTATTTGCATGCAGAAAAGGAGACATTTAGAGAGTACAGATTCGTATGGAAATCCAAATTCAGTAAAACAGCCAGGAGGATGTGTTGCTGGGCCCTTGAACTACTGCAGGCTATTGGAATGGTGATTCTGCCCCAGTGGTTCCCAGAGATGAGACTTATTCTTCACAGCTTTTTTTGCCAGGTGGCATCCAGGGCAGTCTTCCATGCCATCGTGCTGAAGATCCTCCCATTGCCTGTGGCTCAACTTCTCACCAAGAGTGGCCTGCTGACTTGCTTCTCTCCATTCCTTCGTGCCTCCACCCAGAGCTTGTCTGAGGTCTTGCGACAGCTGCCGGCTTCCCCTGAGCTCCAGGCAGTGCTCAGCTACTGCTTCCCTACTTAATGGTGGGGACCTCATGGGTTCTGGGTTGTTCCTGGAGGAGGGGGTGCAACTCTGCTGGCTCTCAGTCTTTCTTCCTAGATCTTCTTGGCTGACTGAAATGGAGCAGTATAAATCCCAAGCCCTACAGAGTATATATGTAAGACGTCTGTCCACCTGCTGGTAGAAATTCCTCTCATCCACACCCTGGGTGATTTTTCTGTTCAGCTAGCACTCTTCTCCCTGGTCTTGGCTGAATGGTATTTTGTAGGGAGGATGTTCCCACTGGACTCAAGATCTGTAAAACTCCCCTTATTTGGATGGGAACAGACCCTCTGACTGTGCTGGGCCCTGGAGAACATTTGGATCCTGGGAGGGATGTGGGCTGTATGTTATCTAAACAGTAACTACACTCCATTCTAAATGGTGCAGCACGCTGGATGCTCTTGCCTCATCTCCCCTTCTGTAGGTGTGACCCCCAGCCACACCACCTTTGCCATGCACGCTCTTCTGGTTAACCACTACATAAAAGGAGCCTTCTATCCCCGTGGTGGCGCCAGTGAAATCGCCTTCCACACCATCCCTGTGATTCAGCGGGCCGGGGGCGCTGTCCTTACACGGGCCACTGTGCAGAGCGTGTTGCTGGATTCAGCTGGAAAGGCTTGTGGTGAGAGCCCTGCACCAGGCTTTGGGATCCATGGGCTGGGGAGGGAGAGACTAGGGTACAGAGAAAGGGAAGTATTGCAGGCAGATGGTGGAGAAGAACTGACCTTCTTATGGGGAGTTAATAGTTCAAATCTACACCAGAGCAGAGACTTGGATACAGTAATAGGTTGGGAGGTAACAAGGAAGCAGGAAGGATAAAGGATTACGTGCTCCCCAAAGGATACCAAACTAAGCCAAACCATTGCCATCAAGTCTACTCCCACTCTAAGCAATCCTATTGTTGTTAGATGCCATCCAGTCAGCTTCAATTCAAAGTGGCCCTACATGCAACAGAATGGAACTCTGCAATCTTGCGCCATCCTTAAAATCCTTGCTATGCTTGAACCCATCATTCCAGCCACTCTGTCAATCCATCTTGTTGAGGATCTCCCCTTTTTCGCTGACCCTCCGCTTCACCAAGCATGATCTCCTACTCCAGGGACTGGTCTCTCCTGACAGTGTGATTAGGTGAGACAAAATCTGGCCATTCTCACTTCCAAGGAGCATTCCAGCTGCACTTCTTTCAGGACAGATTTGTTCATTCTTCTGGCCGTTTATGATGTTTTCAGTATTGTTTACCAATGCTACAATTCACAGGCACCAACTCTTTGGTCTTCCTTACTCATTGCCCAGCTTTCACATGTATATTAGGCACTTGAAAATACTGTGGCTTGGGTTGGGGTCACCTTAGTCTTCAAAGTGACATCTTGCTCCTGAACACTTTAAAGAGGTCTTTTGTAGCAGATTTGTCCAGTGCAATATGATATATGATTTCCTGACTGCTGCTTCCATGTGTGTTGATCGTAGATCCAAGTAAAATGAAATCCCTGACAACTACAGACTTTTCTCCATTTATTGTGATGTTGCTTATTGGCCCAGTTGTGAGGAATGTTGTTGTCTTTATGTTGAGGTATAATCTATACTGAAGATTATAGTCTTTTTTTTTTTTTTTTTTAATTTTTGTAATTTGGGTGAAAGTTTACAAAGCAAATTCATTTTCCATATAGCAGCTCATACACGTTTTGTTTCATAACATTGACTGCAATTCCTCACAATGTAACAGCTCTCTTCCCACTTCCTCCCTATAATTACTCCTTCCCTGTATCCTTCCCTCCCATGTACTCCTGCTCCCTGTGCTATCTCCTTGCACAAACACTGCCCTTCTGTTCTCCCAGGATTGATCACTCCAAGGAGTGTAGCTATCTGATGTAAATGTTCACACCATATGCTTGTCTGTTGTTTGGCTAGAAGCCATAGTAGTCAGTTCAGTTCCAGACCTGAAGGGTAACCAGGGGCCATAGTTTCAGGGGTCTCACCAGGCTTTATCAGACCAGCAATCTTGGTCTTTTTTTTTTAATTTTTTTTATGATTTTGAGTTTTGTTCCACCGAAGTAGGATGTAGAACAATGTTTTTGTGTGGTATGTTATGCCAGTTGAGCTTGATGACACCCAAACATTCTTATAGCACATACAAATATGCATGTAGAAACATCGTCTGCCAACCCTATACATGGTCATGGGCACACTACCCCTGCCTAGGCATACCTGATCATTCAGCCTATCTGTCCATCTATCCACCCGTAGGTTAGTTGCTTGCCATCACTGACAATGCAGTATTGTACATGCAAAAGGGTTCATCTTTGTTGTCTCTGCCTCCCATGTACCTCTCTATGTCTTCCTCTTCCTCAGTGCTACCATGTTGATAACTCACTTCTGCTACATTGCCCTCCCCTCCCCTCCCCTCCCTGGTAACCAACAAAGAAAGTTTCCTTCCATATATAAACCTTTCCTTGGCTTTTTTTTTCAGTTACTTTCTGGCTTATTTGTAATATGTTTTCAGAATGTTTTTGTTGTGATTTGGGTAATAGTTTAGAGAGCAAATTCATTTTCCATACAGCAGTTCATACACATTTTGTTTTATAACATTGATTGCAATCCCCACAATATAACAGCTCTCTTTCTACTTCCTCCCTGTATTTACCTCTTCCCTGTGTCCTTCTTTCCTATGCATTCCTGCCCCCTGAACTATCTCCCTGAGCAAATACTGCCCTTGTGTTCACCTATGATAGATTGTTCTAAGGTATATCTACCTGATGTACATGTTCACCCTGTATGTCTGTCTGTTGTTTGGCTGGAAGGCATGGGAGTGAGTTCAATTCCAGGCCTGAAGGGTAACTAGGGCCCGTAGTCTCAGGGGTCTCACCAGCTTCTATCAGACCAGTAAACCTGGTCTTTTTTATGATTTTGAGTTTTGTTCCATTGTTTTCCTACTCTATCCAGGATCTCCTGCATTGATTCCTTTCCAAGTGGTTGACATTGGTAGTCAGGCACCATCTAGTTCTTCTGGTCTTGTGGTCATAAAGGCTGAGATTCATATGGTCCACTACTCCCTTAAATCAGTTGTTTCCATGCGTCTTTGGTTTTCTTCATTCTTCTTTGCTTTGGTGGCATAGTGCCTAAGGCATTTGACTGCTAACCAGAAGTCTGGTGGTTCAAACCTACAAGCCACTCCTCAGCAGGAAGATTGGGCAATCTACTTCCATACAGATACTGTCTCAGAAACCCAAGCAGGGATCGCTATGAGTCACAATTGACTTGATGGCAGTGAGTTTGTTTTTTTAATTTTTTTTCCTTTACTGTGGTTGAGGAGAGATGAGCCTTGTTTTTCACCAATTCCTCCCGTGCATCTTGGACTTCATCCTTCAATACCACTGGTTCTTGATCATATGCAACCTCCTGAAATGGCTGAACATTGATCAGTTCTTTTTGGTACAGTGACTCTGTATTCCTTCTATCTTCTTTTAGTGCTTCATACGTTGTTCAATATTTTCCCATAGAATCCTTTAGTATTGCAATTCAAGGCTTGAATTTTTTTTCTTTCAGTGCTTTCAGCTTGAGAAATACCGAGCAGTTCTTCCCTTTTGTTTTTCTAATTCCAGGTATTTGGACATTTCATTGTAATGTTTTGCTTTGTCTTCTCGAACCACCATTTGAAATCTTCTGTTGAGCTTTTATTTCAACATTTCCTTTCACTTTAGCTACTCTCCATTTAAGAGCAAGTTTCTGAGTCTCTTCTGACATCCATTTTGGTCTTTTCTTCCTTTCTTGTCTTTTTAATGATGTTTTGCTTTCTTCATGTATAATGTTATTTATTTGTTTGTTTCTTTGTTTGCTATGTTTCCTCTCCTCCCATCTCATGCCTGGTAACCAACAAAGAAAGTTTCTTTCCATATGTAAACCTTTCCTTGATTTTACAACAGTGCTGTAATAAGTATTTGTCCTCTGTGATTGACTTATTTCACTCAGCTTAAAGTCCTCCAAGTTCATCTACATTATGTGGTGTATTGCAGATTCTACATTATTCTTTAGTATTTCATAGTACTCCATTCTGTGTATGTACCATAGTTTGCTTATCCGTTCTTCTGTTTTTGGGCACTTAGGTTGTTTCTGTTTCTTTGCTGTTGTGAATAGTGCTGCAATGAATGTGGGCGTACATATATCTGTTCTTGTCCTGGCTCTCACTTCTTTAGGACATATACCTAGTAATGGGATTGCTGGGTCAAATGGTATTTCTATTTCCAGCTTTTTAATGAATCTCCATATTTATTTCCATAGTTCTTGTATTTTACAGTCCCACCAGCAGTGTATGAGAGTCCCAGTCTCCACATTCTTGCCAGCATTTGTTATTTTTCTGTCTTGTTGAACTTTGCTATTAATGCTGGAATGAGATGGTATCTCATTGTTGGTTTGATATTTGCTTCCCTCTAAAGGACTCCAGTGAGTTTCGTTTTTTTAATGGCTAATGATTGTGAACATTTCTTCATGCGCTTGTTGGCCTCCTTAATATCCTGTTTGGTGAAGTGTCTATTCATGTCTTCTGCCCATTTTTTAATTGGAATGTTTGTCTTTTTGATGTTGAGATGTTAGTTTTCTATAAATTTTAGAGATAAGTCCCTTGTCAGATATGTCATTGC
>NW_006921818.1:4690208-4702841 GCF_000298275.1 Orycteropus afer afer | reverse complement strand
TTGTAAGTGGTATTGATTTCCTCATTTCCTTTTCAGCAATTTCTTTGCTGGTGTAGAGAAATTCAACTGATTTTTGCATGCTGATCTTGTATCCTGCCACTGTGCTCAATCTCTCAATTAGTTACAGTAATTTTCTTGCTGAGACTCTTGGGTTTTCTACATATAGAACTATATCATCAGCAAATAGGGATAGTTTTACTTCTTCCCAATTTGGATGCCATTGATTTATTTTTCTTGCCTTTATGGCCCTGGCTAGGACATCTAATACAGTGTTGAATAGAATTTGTGATAGAGAGCATCCTTGTCTGGTTCTCATTCACAAGGGGAATGGTTTCAGTCTCTCTCTAATTGAGAATAATGTTCACTGTTGATTTTGTATATATGCCTTTCATTATGTTGAGGATTTTCCCTTCTATTCCTATTTTTCAGAGAGTTTTTATCAGGAATGGGTGTTGGATTTTGTCAAATGCCTTTTCTGCATCAATTGATATGATCATGTGTTTCTTTTATTTTACTTATGTAATGGATGATGCTGATTGTTTTTCTAGTTGTATAATTTCTCTGAGATTACATTGTGATTTAAAATTTTCTTCCCAAGTTTAGAATAGTCAGTTCTATCTCACAATTGTGTTGACTTCCTCACCATGTACAAGTTCTGATACTATGCTATTTTTTCCCTCTTTTTGGTTTGTAGTTGTCTCATTTACTAATTGGTGTCTCTTGCTCCATTTTGCAGCCTTATAAGTTTATTTTACTTTGGATACTTCCATACCTGGGTTGGTTTCTGGATTATGTCATCATGTGTGTTTATGGTCATTTGTCATTTGCTGTTATTGATTCTCTGTCAAAAGGGGATTCCCTTTAGCATCTCTTGTAAGGTTGGTCTGTTTTTAACAAATTCCCTTAATTTCTGCTTAACTGGAAATATCCTAATTTCACCATCATATTTGTGGGACAGTTTTGCTGGGTATATAATTCTCGGTTGGAAATTTTTTTAAGGGTTTGTATATATCATCCCTTTGCCTTCTTGCCTGCGTGGTTTCTTCTGAGAAATCAGAACTTAGTGTTATTGGTTTATTGGTTGCCCTTTGTAGGTATCTTTTCATTTTTCCTATGCTGCTCTCAGGATTCTTTCTTTGTCTTTGGTTTTAGGGAGTTTGATGATGGTATGTCTTGGTGATTTTCTTTTGGGGTCTATCCTGTTTGAGGTTAATTGGACTTCTTGAATGGATATATTCTTGTCTTTCATTATATTAAGGAAATTCTATTTCAACAAATCTTCAACAGTTTCCTCTGTGGTTTTATTTGGAGTGGGATGAGTCCTGTTCTGGATTTCCAGTTGCACATAGGTTATTCCTCTTGATGGTATCTTACATTAAACTTAGGCTTTCTTCATTTTTTTTTTTTTTTCTATTTTAATTTAAGGCATTACATAATTTTATCTGTCTGTCTATCTATCTATCTATCTAGTGATTTGGGTGAATATTTACAGAGCAAATTCACTTTCCATACAACAGTTCACATATACTTTGTCTCATGACATTAACCACAGTTTACCACAATGCAACAGCTCCCCTCCCACTTCCTCCCCATAGTTACCTCTTCACAGTGTCCATCCCTCCATGGACTCTTGCCCCCTGAGCTGTCTCCCTGTGCATAAGCAGACCTTATTTCTCCCATGATTGTTCTCTCCAAGGAGTGTATCTACTTGAGGTAAATGTTTAACTCATGCCTGTCTTTTGTTTGGCTGGAAACCACAGATGTGGGTTCAATTCCAGACCTGAAGGGCAACTAGGGGCCATAGTCTCAGTGGTTCCACCAGGCTCTATCGGACCAGCAAACCTGGTCCCCCTGCCTTTTTTTTTCCAAATGATTTTGAGTTTTGTTCCACATCTTCATTTTGTTTTGATCTTTTTTCTGAGTGACCCCTTACCAAAGTAATATTGAGTTATTTGTCTTCAATCTCACTGATTCTGTCTTCCATTGATTCAGTTATATTTTGCCCGTTCAATGTGTTACCTGTTTCTGAGATTTTAGTATCAATTATTAATTTTCTGGATTTTACTGTGTAGATTTTGAATCATATCTAATTTTTCATTTATTTTGTCATTTTGTTCTTGTGTTGTCTTCCAAAATTTTTTCAGGATTTTGTCTGTGTTTTCCTTAATTTTGTCAGTGTTTTTCTTGATCTCTCTCTCAATCCGTTGCAGGGACCCAAATATAATTTTTTTGAATTCCTTATCAGTAAGTTCCAGTGCCGCTTCTTTCTGAGGGATGTTTTCTGCATCTGTATCCTGGTCCCTTGTTTCTGCTACTTTATCTTGTTTCTTTGTGTGGACTGTGGTGGTCTGTTGTCTTCCAAGACATTGTGACATTGTTATATTTATTTAACTGGTGATTGTATATTTGTGTGAATTGCCCAAGAATTTTTTTTTCTTTGTTTTGTTTTAATATATCTGAGTAAGCAGGGTACTCTGTTACTCTATTCGCTAGTTGGCAGCGCTTATACACTCAGCACCTGTCTCCTGGTGGATGTAATGGAGACTGAGAGTAAGTATACGGATCTCTGTTAGCTGTTTGTGAACAACAGTTAAGAGTGAGTCAGGCTCTTATTATCTGTCACGTATTGTTGGCAAGTTGGTGCAGAAGCAAGTGGTGGCCCTCACTCAGTAGGTGGGGCTGCAGGAGGTGCAGGTTTGATGGGGTCATATGGGCACAGTTGTCATCCCCCACTCAGTTAGACAAAAACAATTAAAAAAGCCACCAAAAAGGTAAAAACGAGGACAAAAAACATACATTGCATAAACAAACAAACAGGAATAATCACCAAAGAGTGAAAGGAAGGAAAAAAAAAAGAAAGGCAATAAATGAGAAGAAATATCATACTTTAAAAAGACAAAAGAAATATAAATAGGAACAAAATATAGAGAAGGAGAAAAAAAAATATCTAGAGAGGGTGGAATAAGAGATAAGAACAAGTGTAAAAGAATAATAAAGAAAAAATGAGAAAAATGCAAAAAGAAAAACAAGAGATGGGTAAGACCACCAGAAAGAAAAAAGATGGGAAGCAGGAAAAGGGAAGAGGAAAAAAAACAACTAGAACCCAGGAAGGGAAAAAGAATGATTAAAAATAAAAAGGAAGGAAAAAAAAAAAAAAAGCAGACCAACGAAAAACAAACCTGTGAGGGACAGGGCAGTGTACCCAGACTCTCAGAGCACATAGACTGGGATGGAATTCCTGCCAGTCCAAAAGGTGGGTGGAGGTAGGAGATTGCCACGCCTCCTTCACCAACAGGGTGTGGGGGGTATAAGAGTCACAAAGGGAATATTGAACTTTCCCAGGTGTCATCCTCCAGTGTGGTTGCCTGTGTTGTCCTTGTCAAGTGGAGCCTGTTCTTAAGTCCCTGGGATCTGAACGGGTATGCTGCTGCTTTAAATATCCAAAATGGCTGCACTGCTTGTAAATATTCAAAATGTCTGCACCCTCCAGATAGCCGAAAATCCACAGTTTAATTTGTGTCCTTTGCTGTTCCCCTTTTTAATCATCAGCCACCAGTGTAGTTGTCCATGCAGCCCTTGGCATGCAGGGCCAGTTTTTAGGTTAATTCTCAGGTCCTAACATTACTTTGAAACATTCAAACTGTCTATGCTGTCAGGATAGCTGACAATCTGCAGGTCTGTTTGTCACCTTATTCACTGTTTTCATTGGAAGTTCTTCTACTAGTTGGTATTTAATCCTCTTTTATATCCTTCTTTTCATAGCTCAGGGCTCCAAGATTATCTTATGTATCTGTGTCAATTGGTTTTTCTTTTCTTTGTTGAAGAGGGTCTGTGGACCTCGACTGTCTATTCCTCTGTTTTATTGGAAGTCCAGAGTGTATAGTCTTTGATGTTCATCAGTAAGCACTTCAAGTCATCCAATCATGTAGGGAAGATTACTGCAGTATAATTTAAGTCCCACAGTAGAGGCAGATACATAATATGGAGGTGAAATAGAGGACAGTGGAACAGGGAAGTGTTCAGTGAAGCAGAGGTGTTTGAGCCAGGTCATGAAGGGTGAGAAGAAGCTAGTCAGTAATGAGGTTGAGGAAAGTTATTCCAGGCAGGGTAACAGCATTTGTGAAGGCATGGAGGTATGATAGGGCTGAGTATTTCCAGGCATCTGAGAGTACTAGGTTAAACTATAAGAAACTTCTGTTTCTATAGGTCAAAAAAATAATCTATATCAATGTTCAATAATGTCCTGATATTTAAGTGAGAGTAGCAAGACATGAGGCCAGGCGCATAACAGGGACCAGATCATAGAAGGCTCTACAAGGTTTTGGGATTTATCTTATAGAGGTTGAGGTGTCCTTGAAGCATTTTAAAGAGAATAGTAATGGGAATCGAATGCTGGCAGCAGTGAAGAAGGAAGGGTTGCAGCCCAGGAGCTTGTTGGGGTTGGGAGTTGGGCTTGGCCAAAGAGAGTAGCCCAAGGAGGGCTGGGGGAATGGAGGGGTGGGGTGAGTGTGGAGAGAGCTAGGGAAAGTAAGGGCAGAAGCCACTGTGGGATACACTGACAGTGCTTGAGGATATTTCACTCACTTGCAGTGTTGCCTGGAGCTTGCCCTGTCTGGCCCAAGGTGAGCTGGACTCCCAGGTCTCAGAAATGAAGTGTAGGCTGAGAGAGATCTGTGGGGGCAGGGGCCTTTCTTTACCTTCCTGGAGCTCTCAGAGCCTCACCAACCTCCCATGTCTGCAGGTGTGAGCGTGAAGAAGGGCCAGGAGCTGGTGAACATCTATTGCCCCATTGTGATCTCCAACGCAGGACTGTTCAATACCTATGAGCACTTGTTGCCCGAGCATGTGCGCTGTCTGCCAGGTAAGAGACTGCTCTGTGTTGCTCTCTTTCCAGCTCTCCAGCATTTTCACTTCTGGATTCAGCTTGCTCAGCCCGTGCACTGCTTTCTCTCTTCTTGGCTGCCCAAGCCAGCTGCCCTCTGACCATCCTTGAGCAGAAAAGCCAGGAATACTGGTCTCTAATGGCATCTGTTTGTAGCTAACCTCTGTTTAGGGGTTGGGGAACAAGTTCATTTCTGTTCCATCATCCCCAAAGACCCTTTGGTCCTTATGTTGCATTTAATTATTGGCATATTTATGCCTATTCCCCTTATCTCAACCACTTTTCCCTCTTCTCCTCTTTTAGATCTCCATTCCAAGTTGCCCATTTCTAGTTTCTCTAGATCTTAGATTATCTTTCTAATAGTTAATGATGGTGAGTGGAGTCCCAAAGGAATGTTTCTTAGGTTTTAATTGAGTTTTTGGTGTGAATTTCATTTCTTCTTTAATTTCTTATTTATCTTGAGTAGAGGGAGATCAGGAACTCTGGTAGCCTAGTGCCTAAGGCACTTGACTGCTAACCAGAAGGCTGGCAGTTCAAACCCACCAGCCACTCCTCGAAAGGAAGGTTGGGCAATCTTCTGTAGTGATACCACCTCGGAAACCCAAGGACGGGTAGCTATGAGTTGGGTCTGACTCGATGGCATATAACAACAACAACAGAGGGAGATTGGCCTGACAATACCAGTTGGGAGGTTGAGGCTGGTGGAGGAGACAGGGTAGATATAATAGTTTTATGCCTTATTTGGGATCTGAGGTTATATTTCTATCCCTCTTTTAGGACTCAACCCTTCACTGGGCTGAGGTTGCAGGAGTACCCTTCTGGCTTACTTCTCTTATTTGAGTTCCATGCTCAAAATCTGGGACCCAGGTAGAAATGAGAGTCAATGCTGTCATCTGTGACAAGCTGTGTCTAAAAATAAAAGCCAGGTTCATGGGGGCAGTAGGCATATTTATGACCGTACCATGGGTAAATCTATTGAGAAACTTGACTTTTGTCATTGCATTTGATCCTCACAATCATCAAACAAAGCAATATCATCTTCCTAATGTTTATTGTTATCGAAATTAATAGCCATAGAGGTGACGTAACTTCCCAAAGCTACCCAGCTCAAAGTGGCAAAGCTCAGAGGAGAACTCTGGTCTGTGACTGAAAAGCCTAGGCTGTTTGTACCCTATCTGGGCTGAGATATGTAGAGCTGCCAAAGCAAAGGTCTCACCAAGGGCAAAGGAGACCATGAGCAGCCCATAGGGAAAAAACACAGTGAGGTGAGAAGTTACTGTGTTGAAATGGACTCAGGATGTCATGTAACTAGAACCTACTAGGGTGGTGTGAGGAAATTAATCCTGCTGATCAGGTAGAGACACAGTAGGAGTAAGAGAGAGGGTTCTAGGTAAAGGGTTCTAGGTAAAGGCCTTTGACTTGGGTAGGAGGTCAGACTAAGGGGCTCAGGACACAGTTGGGATGGAAACCAAGGACTCAGGGTATAAGGTGGAGTAGCACAGAGAGCTGTGGGGAAGGAGCTCTCTGCCCAAGGGTTGGCCCAATAGACTGATCCTTAGAAGCTGGGGAAAGTGGGCAGCACAGTGAGTTTAGTAGAAAAATGAGGTCCTAGATATCCTCATGGTGGATAGGTGGGGTGATAACTGTAATTGTCTCTAAGGTATAAAATGTGTGCCAAAGAATCCAGCCTTCTCAAACCTTTCCTCACTTAACTGGGCCCCAGCCAGCATCTGCTGCCAGCAGAGGCCTCCTCACTGTCTGACTGAGTGAGCCGAGTGGGGTGACTGGGCAGTGGGGCAGGATGTGGGGAAACTCTTAGACTTTGCCTCTGGTACTTCTTGCCTCTTTCTCTGTAATCTTTTTGCCTCTTTCCCTCTAGTCCAGAAACTCTGTGTCCTGACACTAACAGGCCAGTGTCCCCCTCACCCAGCTTCTCCCCAGGCAGCCATGGTCCAGTTAGCTGCTCAGCTTGATCTCCCCTCACTGTCCAGTTACAGTTTTCATGCTCTCATGTTTCTTTGCCCTGAAAACAATCTAATGGCACCAGCCCACACTGCCTGAAGGATCAGTTGCCCCTCTGGGGTAGAGGGTTGGATCCTGCCCCAGATGAATCCCAGCCTGAGAACATTTCAGGTGGTGGCAGCGATGAGATGGAAGAGGCAGGCCCTGCCAAGTCCGTGTTGAAATAACAGCTGTGAAACTGGCCTGGGCCCTGGGTAGACAGCTGAGGATAGAGTGGTAGATGAAGTGAGTTGGCATCAGCAGGCTCTCCTGGCGTATGGCCATCTCGGCCACAGGACATGCAGTCCTCCCCAAATCCCTTTGACAGATGTGAAGAAACAGCTGAGGATGGTGCGGCCCGGCTTGAGCGTGTTCTCTGTTTTCATCTGCCTTCGAGGCACCAAGAAGGACCTGGGTCTGGAATCGACCAACTACTATGTTTATTTTGACACCAACATTGACAAGGCGTAAGGCGTGTGTGTATATGTGTGTGTGTGCACGTGTGCACATTGGAGAGGGTGTCAATACAAGCCCGCAGGTCCCATGCTGCCTCCTGCGGTGGGAGGAAGTGGGCAGGAACTTACTCTCTAAAGCTTCCCTGAGAATACTCTGTGTTGCACTGTTATCACTGGGGAAGTCCCTGGGGATGAGCTGTTCCTGCTATACTGGTGGCTGTGAGGAATGAGGCCGGGGATTGGCAGCCCCTCCTGTGGCGTACTAACTAAGGCATTTGACTGCTAACCAAGAGGCTGGTGGTTCAAACCCACCAGCCACTCCTCAGAAGGACAGTTGGGCAATCTACTTCTGTAGTGATACTGCCTCGGAAACCCAAGGAGGGGACGCTATGAGTTGGATTCAATTTGATGGCAGTGGGTTTGGTTTAGTTTTGGTTCCTGTCACCCACAGGATGGAGCAGTACTATTCATTGCCCAGGGAAAAGGCTGCAGCACACATCCCCCTTTTCTTCATTGCTTCCCCATCAACCAAGGACCTTACGTGGGAGGACCGATTCCCAGGTAGACCTTGGGGTCCTGGTGGAGAAGGGAGTAGGGGTGAGGGGTGGGAGCAGGGAAGGGACCAGGCAGCAGTGATCCTGGCTCTCCATCCCCAGACCGCTCCACGATGATTGTCCTGTTCCCCATCGCCTACGAGTGGTTTGAGGAGTGGAAGGAGCAACCACAGGGAAAGCGGAGCAGTGACTATGAAACCCTTAAAAACACCTTTGTTGAAGCCTCTATGTCCATTGTCCTGAAGCTCTTTCCCCAGCTGGAGGGGCAGGTAGGGGGACAGGGTATCTGGTGGTGGTGACTGGACTTCTCGGTGCCATTTCTGCTTTCTCCTCAGTACAGGGGAATAAAGCCCTGAATCAAGTTCCATGGAAGCACAGGAGGTGGTCAGTTTGTACAAGGAGAGCAGAAATGGGGGAAGCATCTCTCTTCCCAGCCCTGTCCTATGCCTGCCTTTGATGCCTCTTCAGGTAGACAGTGTGACTGGAGGATCCCCACTGACCACTCAGTTTTATCTGGCTGCTCCACGAGGTTCCTGCTATGGGGCTGACCATGACCTGGGCCGCCTGCATCCTCATGTGATGGCCTCTGTGAGGGCTCAGACCCCCATCCCCAACCTCTACCTGACAGGTACAGCATCTGTCCCATTTTGCCAGGGCCCAAGACCCTGGGCCACGTGTCACCCAAAGTCCTTTGTTCCTGTCCTTGTGCCCTGCTGTTCTCTGCAGCCTCTTATTGTCTGTACTGGGATGCCTTGTGTGTTCGGGTTCTGACCTGAAGCCTAGTCTCTGGGTGGGCCTTGCTCAGAGGGATGAATGTGAGTGTCCTTGTCCTCCCCTGTCCATTTGGGTGGATGCTGATGGCTCTGCTCTTGCCTCCTAGGCCAGGACATCTTCACGTGCGGGTTGATGGGGGCCCTGCAAGGGGCCATGCTGTGCAGCAGCGCCATCCTGAAGCGAAACGTGTACTCTGACCTTAAGAAGCTTGCCTCAAGGGTCCAGGCACAGAAGAAGAAGAATTAGTTCCTTCAGGGATGAGTTGGAGGGGTTTGCTCCGTCTAGACCACTTTCCCTGACCTAATATCTCTCTGCATTAGTCCCTTGCCTGTATAAAGCGCTTGTTTATTTTTTATTTCTAACAAAGTTCTGATAATCAGGCTAGTGTTGATCACAGGTCTTGTAGTGAAGCTGGGGCTGATGATCCTTTATAACTTTCATAGCTCGCTATCCTGACGAAAAGCCCAGTCTGTGTCACTGATCTGTCTGTGGCTCATGATTACCAGTGTTCTCCACCCCACACCCATTCCTGCTGTGAAGAATCAAAATGAATATTCTCTCAGTCAGGAGGCTAGAACCCCTGAAAGGTGTCGGTCAGCTGAAGCAGGTGGTGTGGTCTGCCCTGAGGTTTCTCCTCTCACTCTTTGTCTTGGGCTGTAGGAGTTCTATACTGCCCTGCAGAAAAAGGTGACTAATGCGCTTTTAAGACCCTGGGATGGTTGGGTTCATTTGGCTGCAGGTCCCATTTGTGCTGTTTCCAGTGGCTCGCTCAGACGATGAGGAAGTGTCTATAGCAGGCTCTATGTGGTTGGAGTGTTGGGAGTAAGACATAGGCAAGGTATAGTGTTGTAATATCCAAGTTCTATGCAGTCAAGCCCTACCTAGTCTTATGAAGTGGGACCTGGCCTTCAATATGCCAGCACCTGAGCCTTATCTTCCAGACTGTTTGGGGAAGGTAGTCCTGGGGTACAGGACTGGAAAGATGACTACGCTGGGGGAGAGGCAGAGTGAAAGAGCATTCCAGGCCAAGGGCACAGCAGAGGACAAGCACAGAGAGGGAAGTGAATGTATTAAGACATGCCCCAGCTACCTCCTAGACCTCAGCCTGGTGGGAAGAGTGTATGGGTGGTGATCCAGTCAGGATCAGAAAATGAAGAGGCATAGGAGCAATGTTGTAGTTTATGTGGTAGATCTGTGGAGACTGGATGAAAGGTAAATGAGGGCTAAAGGTTAATGGAAAAACTTACACTTAAGTTAAAATGAAGCACCAAATGCCGTATTTTACTCAACTTAATGTACTATGAATAAACTGAATGATTTATACCTTTAACATTTGAGAAGTACTTTTTTTTGTTTTCAGTGATACAAAACTATATTGAGATGGCATTCATGGAAGGTAGTAGAACATTATGTACTGAAAAATACTTATCAGTAGACCAAATAAACTTTAAAAAATAATTATAATTTAATTGCATAAAAACTGAAAATACAAAACTGCAAAAGAATGGCAATCTACTAACTTCTTGTCGTTAAGTCCGCTGAGTCGTGTCCGACTCATAGCAACCCTGTGCACAGCAGAACAAAACACTACCTAGTCCTGTGCCAGCTCCATGATCCTTGCTATACTTGAGCTCATTATTGTAACCACCATGTCAGTCCATCATGTTGAGGGCCTTCCCCTTTTTCGTTGACCATCTACTTTACCAAGCATGATTTCCTTCTCCAGGGAATTGTCCCTTCTTACAACATGATCAAAGTAGGTGACACAAAGTCTGCCCATTCTCACTTCCAAGGAGCATTCTGGCTGGACTTCTAGGACAGATGTGTTAATTCTTTTAGCAGTCCATGGTTGTTTTGGTTACATTTGTGCCGCACTGACAAGAATATACCACAAATGGGATGGCTTGAACAAACAAATTTATTCTCTCACAGTTGGGAGGCTTTAAGCCTGAGTACAAAGTGCCAGGCTCTAAGGGCTGGGTGAAAGCCCCTCAGCCTTGGGCTTTAGCTCTGCCTCCAGCCCCTGGCCCGCTGAAGCTAGAGGCTTTTCTTCACTCAGACAGCTGCTGGCTGCTGAGGCTGCCAAGCCCAAGGTTGACAAGTAAAAAGACACAGTCCCAATGTTACCAAACTACACAGCAGGCCATTAATTCAAGTCCATTGTAAACCCCAAGGTCGGCAGAGCATGGCAGGCTGCTGAACAATGGCATGGCTACATGCAGGGTCCAAGCATGCCATAAGCTGGAGACCGTTCCCAAAGCTGCTGTTTATATACAGGAAGCAGACTACATACCCAAAGCAGCTACTAAACTGCTTGTGATAGATCCCACCATGGAGTTGATTGCCAGTCCAATCATCAGGGATAACTACCACCACCTGTCCAGCCACTCAACCAGGTGTAGCCAAGATGACACACAAACATCACCACCACATGAGGATTTTTGTTTTCTTTATATTGAGGTGAAATCTATACTGCAGACTGTTGTCTTCAGTCTTCATCGGTAAATGCTTCAGGTCATCCTCACTTTTAGCAATCAAAGTTGTGTCATCTGCATATTGCAAGTTGTTAATGAGTCTTCTTCCAATCCTGATGCCACGTTCTTCATATAGTCCAGCCTCTTGGATTATTTGCTCAGCATACAAATTGAATAATGATGGTGAAAGGATACAACCCTGATGCATTCCCTTCTTGATTTTAAAGCATGCAACATCCCCTTGTTCTGTTCGAACGACAGCTTCCTGGTCTATGTACAGGTTCCTCATGAGTACAATTAAGTGTTCTGGAATTCCATTCCTCTCAATGTTATCCATAATTTGTTATGATCCACACAATCGAATGGCTTTGCATAGTCAAAAAACACAAGTAAACATCTTTCTCATATTCTTTGCTTTGAGCCAAGATCTATCAGACATCAGCATTCCACTTCCTCTTCTGAATCCAGCTTGCATTTCTGGAAGTTCTCAGTTAATAAACTGCTGCAACCGTTTCTGAATTATCTCCAGTAAGATTTCACTTGCGTGCGATATTAATGGTATTGTTAGATAATTTCTACATTCTGAGGGATCACCCTTCTTTGGAATGGGTACAAATATGGATCTCTTCTAATCAGCTGGCCAGGTAGCTGTCTTCCAAATCTCTTGGCATAGTTGAGTGAGTGCCTGCAGCATGGCATCCATTTTTTGAAACATCTCAATAGGTATTCCGTCAATTCCTGGAGGCTTCTTTTTCGCCACTTCCTTCAATGCAGCTTCAACTTCTTCTTCCTTCAATACCATTGGTTCTTGATCATATGCCAGCCACTTCCCGAAATGGATGAACATCAACTAATTCTTTTTGGTACAGCGACTGTGTATTCCTTCCATATATATATATTTTTTTAATTGTGATCTGGGTGAAATTTTACAGAACAAATTCACTTTCCATATAGCAGTTCATATGTACTTTGTCTCATGACATTGACCACAATTCGCCACAATGCAACAGTTCCCCTCCCACTTCCTCCTGACAGTCACCTCTTCCATGTGTCCGTCTCTCCATGCACCCCTGCCCCCTGAGCTGTCTCCTGTGCATAAATAGCCCTTCTTTCTCTCATGATTATTCTCTCCAAGGAGTGTATTTACCTCAGGTAAATGTTCAACTGCTGTGCCTGTCTTTTGCTTGGCTGGAAACCACAGGTGTGGGTTCAATTCCAGACCTGAAGGGCAGCTAGGGGCCATAGTCTCACGGGTTACACCAGGACCTATCAGACCAGCAAATCTGGTCCCCCTTTTTATTTTTTTCCAAATGCTTTTTCTTTTTCTTTTTTTTTTTTTTTAGCCTGTCCACCTATCTATCCATCCATAAACCCATGTTTGCTTTCACTGACAACTCAGTACTGTATATGCAAAAGGGTTCATATTATTGTCTGTACTGCCCATGTAACTCTCTGTGTCTTTCTCATCCTCAATGCTGCCATATTGGTCACTC
>NW_006921818.1:4658623-4674726 GCF_000298275.1 Orycteropus afer afer | reverse complement strand
GAGTTCCAATGCTGCTTCTTCCTCAGGGATGTGTTCTGGGTCTATATCCTGCTCCCTTGTTTCTATCCTTTTATCTTGCTTTTTTATGTGTGTGATGATCTGTTGTCTCTGAGACATCATGGCATTATTGTATTTAGAGCTCTGTTAATGTTTGTGAGGAGCAGCCAAGGGTGAGTCAGGCTCTTCTTGGTGGTTGTTTATCATTGGCCCGTTGGTGGAGAAGGAAGTGGTGTCTCTCACTCAGTAAGTGAAGCTTTCCAGTCGTCTGGGTCTGCAATGTCCTTGGGGTTACTGGCAAGTGGTGCCTGTTCTTATTTCTCTGGAACCTGGGAGAATGCTGTCACTTTAAATATCCAAAATGGTCAAGCTGCTTGTAAACATTAAAAATGGCTGTGCCCTCTGGACAGACAAAAGTCCACAGCTCAGCCTGCTGTAGTACTCTTCACTGCTTTCCCTTTTATTCCCCAGCCACCAGCACCTAGCCAGGTGTAGTCCCTGGCTAGCAGGGCCTATTTTGGGGTTAATTCTTAGGTCTTACCACCACTCGGCAATATCCAAGCTGTCTGTGCCGTCAGGATCACTGCCAGACTGCACAAAGCTCTGTATGTCTCCATTTTTGGTGTTTTCATTCAAATTCTTCTGCTAGTTGGAGTTTAATCCACTTCTATATCCTTCCCTTCAAGTCTCAGGGGTCCAGGATTATCTTCTATATCTGTGTTAATTGGTTCCCCTTTTTTTGGTTGAAGAGGGTCTGTGCTGTCTTTCTGCCTATTCCGCCATCTTACCAGAACTCTTCCTGATGCTGCTCCTCTTCTGCCTGAGCACCTTCCTCTTGCTCTCCTGGTACATGGCACTCACCAGCCAGAAATGTGAGCCCTCATCCCCCACCATCACCTAGGCCTAGGCCCCTGAGCCGAGTCTCACACCTGGGTGCTGGAGACAGACCTTTCCATCTTCTTTTGATGTTTCTGGCATCATTCAATATATTGCATATAGAATCTTTCAATATTGCAACTCAATGCTTAAATTTTTTCCTCAGTTCCTTCAGTTTGAGAACACTGAACGTGTTCTTCCCTTTTGCTTTTCTAACTCCAGGTCTTTGCACATTTCATTATAATAATTGACTTTGTCTTCTTGTGCTGCTCTTTGAAATCTTCTGTTCAGCTCTTTTATTTTGTCATATCTTCCATTTGCTTTAGCTACTCTCCACTCAAGGGCAAGTTTCTGAGTCTATTCTGACATCCATTTTGGTCTTTTCTTCCCTTCTCACCTTTTCAGTGACCTCTTGCTTTCTTCACGGATGATGTTTTTCATGTTATTCCACAATTCCTCTGGTTTTCGGTCATTGGTGTTCAATGCATTAAATCTATTCTTTAGATGGTCTCTAGATTCAGGAGGGATTAGATCAAGGTCATATTTTGGCTCTTGTGGACTTGTTTTAATTGTCTTCAGCTTCAACTTGAACTTGCATATGAGCAGTTGATGGTTCCACAGTGAGCTCCTGGCTTTGTTTTGGCTGAAGATATTGAACTTCTCCATCACCTCTTGCCACAGATGTAGTCAATCTGATTCCTATGCACTCCTTCTGGCAAAGTCCACAGTATAGCCACCATTTGTGTTGTTGAAAAAGGTATTTGCAATGAATAAATTGTTGATCTTGCAAAATTCTATCATGCAATCTTCAGCATTATTTCTGTTACCAAGGTCAAATTTTTCAACTACTGGTGATTCTTCTTTGTTTCCAACTTTTGCATTCTAATCAGTGATAATCAACACATCTTGATTGCATGTTCAGTCAATTTCAGACTGCAGAAGTTGGTAAAAATCTTCAATTTCCTTATCTTTGGCTTTGGTGGTTCATGCGTAAATTTGAATAATAATAGTATTAACTGGCCTTACTTGTAGGCGTATGGATATTGTCCTATCACTGACCACATTGTACTTCAGGATAGATCTTGAAACATTCTTTGTGATGATGTAAGCCACACCTTCAATTCCTCTTCAATGTGTCATTCCCAGCGTAGTAGATCATAATGGTTTCCTGATTCAAAATGGCCAAACCAGTCCATTTCAGCTCACTAATGCCTAGGATATCAATCTTTATGTGTTCCATATCATTTTTCACAACTTCCAATTTTCCTAGATTCATACTTTGTACATTCCATGTTCTGATTATTAATGGATGTTTGCAGCTGTTTCTTCTCAGTTTGAGTTGTGCCGTGTCAGCAAATGAAGGTCCTGAAAGCTTTGCTTTATCCATATCATTAATGTCAGTTCGACTCTGATGAGGCAGCTCTTTCCCAGTCATATTTTGAGTGCCTTCTGACCTGGCAGGCTCATCTTCCAGCACTGTATTGGATGATGTTTCAGGGCTATTCATAAAGTGGTCCAATAATATATCAAGACAGTGTTTCACTGCTATCCATAAGGTTTTCCATGGCCAATTCTTTGAGAAGTGGATGGCCTCTTCCTTCTTCCAAGTCTGTCTCAGTCTGGAAGCTCTGCTGAAAACCATCCACCATGGGTAACCCTGCTGGCATTTGAAACACCAGTGGCACAGCCTCCAGTCTCACAGCAACACACAAGCCACTACAGTATGACAAACTGACAGACAAGTTTGTCTCTCTTAGCTGTTCCAAACTGTTCTACCCACTTCCTGGCCTTCCCCCTACTTTTTCTGGCCATCTGCCCTGGCTTCCCGCTTCCTGCCTGGGGGCTCTCTCTTCCCTTATAACATTGTGTCTTCCTATCATTAAACAGAAGCTCTGGTAGTGTAGTGCCTAAGGCACTTGACTGCTAACCAGAAGGCTGCTGGTTCAAACCCACTAGCCATGCCTTGGAAGGAAGATGGGGCAATCTACTTCCATAGTGATACTGCCTCGGAAACCTGAGGAGGGGTCACTGTGTGTTGGGCCCACTCAATGGCACATAACAACAACAACAATCATTAAACATTTTAATTGGGACCCAGGGAGTGGGGAAGGCCAATGGAGTGGTGACTGGAGATGATGGACTCTGAATAGCCTCCCTGACCTGCACTGAGTTGGGGCAGGAACCAGACAACAGGCTGCACTACTAACTGGGCAGACAAAAAAGAATGGAAACAGTTTTATCCAATCATTTATTTCACAAGATATATTTATGAATCAAAGAAAGACCTATCAAAGAGTGTGAGGTGGCTGGGTTTGTTGGTAGCTTGAATAACCATATAGCTCAGACCCAAACCCTATACTGGAGTTTCTAAGTTAGAATGTTTAGGCAATTCACATCTTGTGAAACTAGTTGAGTTTCACAAGAAATTCAGTCTTGGCTCAAGATATAGTTAAAATATACTTCAAAGACTCTTCCCAAGAGTCTTAACTGCTTAAGCAAGGCAATACTCAATTCAACCTTTCCAGACAACATTTTTTTCTTTCAATGTTTTATATAACTAACCTAAGATAGTCTACCTCATTGATCACAGAGTTGGCAGATGCATGGCATTTAATTTGTGTGTGTGTGTGTGTTGGGAGTGGTGTTGCAAGCCCCTTGGAGAGCAGAGTGATAGGAGGCCACAGTGCAGGCAACAGGCCCAAGGATACAACCATATGGAGGAGGAACTGTGGGGGAGGTTTCATCGATCACCAGGTGTGTGAGGTTAGAGATCACACCGCTGGTCACCAGGAGGGTATGTGGGGTAAGGGTGGAGTATGTACTTCCTTGGTTGCCAGAAACTGATGTGGGTCTTGGTGCAATCTTGGACAAGCACAGCCTGTTGTCTGGTTCCTGCCCCAACTCAAAGCAGGGCAGAGTCCATCTTCTCCAGCCACCACTTTACTGGCCTTCTCCACTGCCTGGGTCCCCAACCAAAATGTTTAATGATTGGAAGACACAATATTGTTAAATGTTGGTTCTTCCCAACTTTATCTATAGATTTAATGCAATTCCTATGAAAAGTCCAGCAAGATATTTTGGAGATAGTGACAAATGATTTTAAAATGTATGTGGAAAAAGCATAACTTTGCAGTTTTGTGGAAAGACAAGAGACCCAGAATAGTCAATACAATATTGAAGTAAAAGGTCATGGGCTTACATTACCTTACTTCTAAACATACTATAAAACTACAGTAATAAAAAAGACTCATATTAATTGAAGGATGGATAAATATATCAATTCAATAGAATAGAGAGCCAAGAAATAGACCAAAAAATACTGCAAACTAATTTTATTTTTTACAATGCTACAGAGGCAAATAAATAGAAAAAGGATAATCTTTTCAACAAATGGTGCTAGAATTACTGGAAATCAACATGCCAAAAAATGAGACTAAACACTGGATTTACCCCCTTCACAAACACAAAATGGATCATAGGGCTAAATGTAAAATACAAAAATATGAAACAACACAGGAGAAAATCTAGGTGTCCTGGGGTTTGACAATAAGTGTTTGGATACAATACTCAAAGCAGGATCTATGATAGAAAAAGATTCGTAAGTTACATTTCATTAAAGTTAAAAACTTCAGTTTATAAAAAAATAAAGAGAAGATAGATTGGGAGAAATTATTTGCAAAGCGTATATATGATAAAGAAATTGAATCCAAAATATACAAAGGAAGCTTAAAAATAAGAAAACAGACTTATTAAAAAGTGGGCAAATTATCTGAAGAGACTACACCAAAGAAGAGAAACAGATGACAGATAAACATATGAAAAGATGCTCAACACTGTACATCATTAAAGAATTAGAAATTAAAATAAAAATGGGATACCGCTACAAACCTATTAAACCCATACCAAAAGAACAAAAACAAACAAACAAACAAAAAAACCATTGCTGTTTAACTGATTTCAACTCATAGTAACCTCACATGACAGAAACTTACATACGGTCTCTAGGCTGTACTCTTTATAGGAACAGATCACCAATTCTTTCTCTAATGAAGCCACTGGATGGGTTTGAACCATCAACTTTTTAGTTAGCAGATGAGGATTTAACTATTTGCACCACAAGGGCACATGGGGTCACCATGAATGAGAAATCAGTTGGACAGCAAATAACAATATGTGAAGTATAGATTTTGCTTAATAATAATGTATCAATATTGGTTCATCAATTCTAACAAATACGTGACACCAAAGCAAGATAAGATGTTAACTGTGAGGGGGGTAGACAAACTATTGGGAACTCTGTACAACATTCTGCTCAATCTTCTATAAAATTAAATTGCTCTAAGAAAGAAAATACATTAAAACAAACAAACAAAGAAAAACCACCTACATTTTATTTATCCATTGATCTGATGATAGGCATTTAGATTGTTTCCAACTTTTGTCTACTGTGAATACTGCTGCAATGAATATTGGTGTACAAGTCTCTTTTTGAGTGTCTGCTTAAGTCTTTTGGGTATATATCTAGGAATAGAATTTATAGGTCATATGGAAGTTCTATCTTTAGTTTTTTTCAATAAACATCACACTGTTTTCCACATGTCTGCACTATTTTTCATTCTTAGCAGCAATAGGTAAGGGGTACAATTTTCCCCACATCCTTGCCAACATTTGTTATTTTCCGTGTTTTGTTTGTTTTTTAATCTTAGCCATCCTAAAACCAAAAACCAAACCCATTGCCATAGAGTCAATTCCAAGTCATAGCGACCCCCACTGGTTTTCTAAGGCTACTTCTGTAAAGTAGATTGTCCCGTCTTCCTTCCACAGAGTGGCTGGTGGGTTTGAACCACTCACCTTCTGCTGAGCAGCCAAATGTCTTCCCCACAGCACCACCAGACCTCCTTATAATCATCCTAATAGGGGTGAAATTGTATCTCATTGTGATTTTGATTTACATCTCTTTTATGGCTTATGACACTGAGAATCTTTTCATGTGTTTAGTGGTCATTTGAATGTCTTTAGAGAAATAGCTATTCAAGTCCTTTACCCATGAGTGGGTTCTGCCACTCATCTGTCAGTTTGTCATATTATGGTGGGTTACATGATGCTGAAACATATTTAAGATACCAGCAGGCTAAATTATCAGAAGAGCTGCCTCTTCAAAGTAGAGTTGACCATAATGACATGGATGGAGCAAAGCCTTCAGGATCTTTATTTGCTGGTGTAGCAAGACTCAGAAAACAGAAGAAATAGCTGTAGACATCATTAATTGGAACCTGGAATGCATGAAGTATGAATCTAGAAAAAGTGAGAGTTGTAAAAAATGAAACAAAGATTGATGTCCTAGGCATTATTGAGCTGAAATGGACTGCCATTTTGAATCAGACAATCATATGATCTACTATTTCAGAAATGACAAATAGAAGAGGAATGACATCACATTCATGGTCAAAAAGAACATTTCAAGATCTATCCCAAAGTAAAACACTGCCAGGGATAGGATAATATCCATATGTTTATAAGGAAAACCAGTTAATACTACCGTTATTCACATTTATGCATCAACCAATTAAAGATTTTTTTATCAACTTCTACAGTCTGAAATTGACCAAACATGCAATCAAGATGCATTAATCATTACTGGTGATTAGAATGTAAAAGTTGGGAACAAAGTTAAAGGATTAGTAGTTGGAAAACATGGCCTCAGTGATAGAAAAGAAGGAGCTCTGGTGACATAGTGCCTAAGGTATTTGACTGCTAACTAGAAGGCTAGTGGTTCAAACCCACCAATCACTCCTTGGAAGGAAGACTAGGCAATCTACTTCCATGAAGATACCCCCTTGGAAACCCAAGGAGGGGTCGCCATGAAGACACCAGAGATCACATGATAGAATTTTGCAAGACCAATAACTTATTTGGAAATGACTTTTTTTTAATGACATAAATAGTGACTACACATGTGGACCTCACTGGATAGAATACACAAGAGTCAAATTGACCACATCTGTGGAAAGAAACAATGGAGAAGTTCAGTATCACTAGTCAGAAAAGGCCAGGGACAGGTGGTACAGGCCATCACTTGCTCATATGCAAATTCAAGCTGAAGCTGAAGAAAGTTAAGAATAAGTTCGCTAGAACCAAAATATGAGCTTGGGTATATCCCACCTGAATTTAGAGACCACCTCAAGGATAGATTTGGCATATTGCACTAATGACAAAAGATCAGATGGGTGTGGAATGACATCAAGGACATCATACATGAAGAAAGCAAAAAATCATTAAAAAAATAGCAAAGAAAGAAAGAACAAAATGCATGTCAAAGAGAATCTGAAACTTGCTTATAGCGATCATCTTCGGGTTTCTGAGGCAGTAAATCTTTATGGAATTAGATCGCCCAGTCTTCCTTCTGTGGAGTGGCTGGTGGGTTTGAACTGCCAACTTTCTGGTTAGCAGTCAAATGCCTTAGGCACTACGCCACCAGAACTCCTTGAATGCAGAGTGGGTAGAGGAAATGGAAGAAACGATGAAGTAAAAGAAATGAACAGAAGATTTCAAAGTGCAGCTCGAGAAGACAAACTGAAGCATTATCATGAAATATGCAAAGACCTGGAGTTAGAAAACCAAAAAAGGAGAACATGCTTGGCATTTCTCAAGCTGAAAGAGCTGAAGAAACAGTCTTGAATTGTAATATCAAAGGATTCTACTGACACAATATTGAATGTTGCAGGAAGCATCAAAAGAAGATGGAATGAATATACAGAATCGCTATACCAAAAAGAATAAGTTGATGTTCAATCATTTTACATGATCAAAAACCAATGATATTGAAGGAAGAAGTTCAAGCTGCACTGAAGGCTTTGGAAAAAACCAAGGCTGGATTTGACAAAATATCAATTGAGATGTTTCAACAAACATGCAACATTGGAAGTACTTACTAGTCTGTGCCAAGAAATTTGGAAGACACCCACCTGGCCTATGAACTAGAAAAGATCCATATTTCTTCCCATTACAATGAAAGGTGATACAACAGAATGCAAGATTATAGAACATTATCATTAACATCAGATGCAAAAAAAATTTGCTGAAGGTGATTCGAAATGATTGTAGCAGTACACCAACAGAGAACTGCCAGAAATTCAAGCTGGATTCAGAAGGTAACATGGAACAAGGGCTATCATTGCTGATATCAGATGGATCTTGGCTGAAAGCAGTGAATACCAGAAAGATCTTTACTTGTGTTTTACCGACTGTACAAAGACTGTGTGGATCATAACAAATTATGGATAATATTGGGAAGAATGGGAATTCCAGAGCACTTCATCATGTTCATGTGGAACCTATACACAGACAAAAAGGCAGTTGTTCAAACAGAACAAGGGGATACTGTGTGGTTTAAAATCATGAAAGATGTGTGTCAGGGCTGTATCCTTCCACCATATTTAATCTATATGCTGAACAAATAATCTGAGAAACTGGACTATATGAAGAGGAATGAGGCATCACAAAATCAAATGATGTATTGCATTGGGTAAATCTGCTACAAAAGACTTCTTTCAAGCGTTACAAGGCAAAGATGTCACTTTGAGGACTAAGGTGCACCTGACCCAAGCCACCATATTTTTCAGTCACCTCATATGCATGCAAAAGCTGGAGAATGAATAACAGAGACTGAAGCAGAATTGAAAACTTTGAATTATGGTGTTAGCAAAGAGTATTAAATATACCATGAACTGCCAGAAAAGAGTGAACAAATCTGTCTTGGAAGAAGTACAGCCAGAATGCTCCTTAAAAGTGGGGATGCCAAGATTTCATCTCAAATACTTTGAACATGTTTTCAGGAGGAACCAGTCCCTGGAGAAGGACATCATACATGGTAAATCTTTGGGTCAATGAAAAGAGGCAGACCCTCAAAGAGATAGATTGACACAGTGGCTGCAACAATAGTCTCAAACATAGCAATGGCTGTGAGGATGATACAGAATGAGGAAGTGTTTTGTTCTGTTATAGATAGGGTCAGTGTTATTGTCACTAAACATCAGTAACAACAATTGGGTTAATCAAATCTTGATATGTGCTACAAAATGAATAGAGCTGGAAGACATAAAAGTGAGTGAAATAAGTCAATCACTAAAGGACAAATATTCTACGCCTTCACTTATATAAAAAGAGAAAAGAAGGCAAATGTATGGAGAAAAAGTTTATTAGTGGCCCCCTGGGGCAAGAGGGAGGAGAAAAGTAGGGGTTTAATGTTGACAGAACTATCACTCTGATTAAGGGTAGGGTTGCACAGCCAATTATTGTAATTGCTGTCAGTAAGTTGTATACCTGTAAATAGTTGAATTGGAAATAGTTTCGTGACAAATATATTTGCAACAACAACAAAAGAGCTGTTGATGCTGCTTATATACAGACAAAAACCTCATGGGATTTGGTTTCTTGGTTTAGGATCACAGTTTCATGGATATCCTAATTAACTGGACTATTAATATGTTTTTGTTTCTGTTCTAACTCCCATTTCATTGTGTAGTGCCTGGGGTCTCAAAAATTTGGAAGCCACCATCCAAGACAGTACAGTTGGTCTCTATTTGCTTGGAGCAACAGAGAAAGAAGGAATGTCAGAAATAGAAGGAGAATGTAGAATGTGTTGGAAAGTTCATAACTGCCTCGATGAACAACTGCCTCCTTTGCTGTGAGATCAGAAGGACTGTACAGTGCCCAGCTGCCATTACTGAACATTTTGATCAAAGGATCTATAGAAGAAACCTGCTCAAAAGAGGGGAGAACACGCTTCAAATATTCTATGTTCAAAAAAAGACAATCATCTAGAAAAAAATTTCCTTTGGTTCGAGATATTTCCTTCAGTGCAATTTCTGAAGTAAAACTTCCTGTGTACTCTTTCAACACAAGAAACAATATTTCTCAGAGTTGTTGTTGTTATGTGCCATCAAGTCAGACCCGACTCATAGCGACCCCTCCTTGGATTTCGAAGGCTGTATCACTACGGAAGTAGATTGCCCAACCTTGCTTCCGAGGAGTGGCTGGTGGGTTTGAACCGCCAGCCTTCTGGTTAGCAGTCAAGTGCCTTAGGCACTATGCCTCCAGGGCTCCCATTTCTCAGAAACTACTGAGAATTTGAACTACTGTGGACTCCATGACAATGCTTATGTGTCCACTTGCTGCCAACTCTCTGGTTCCTGAAATCAACCTCTCTTCCTGCTCTCTGTAAGAGCAAAATCTAGCATGTATAATAAGGTCACAGTAATCTGTGGCCAGAAAGAGCTGTGTGAAACCTCAGTGAAGTCACATTCCTGTCTCTTCTTTGCAAGAAGAAAACGAATTCCTGTGATTCCTGGAATAAGGAGTGTCACTTTTATGTTAGGCAGTTACAAAGACCATGCCAAAGGCTCTCTCTCAAGCAGCTTAGTTTTCTTAAGGAGACCACACAGACACATTAGATACTCACAGCCCTGTTTTGCTGATGTCCCAAAATGAGCAGTATTATCCTGAGCTATTAGAGTAAAATGGAAAGCAATCACATGGGATGGGAGAATGAGGAAGGTCCATGGAAAACTTGAGCTGGGCCCTGAAGAAATAGGAGATTTGGGAAAAGCCAAGACAAAGAAGAGAAAGGGGAGTAAGCTAACAAAAACACTGGGATGCAGAGAAAGACAAGTGAGAAAGGGACAATCTGCAGAGTCCTCAATTCCAAAGAGTCTATAACTTGATTCTGTAAGCCATGAGAGGTTCAGACAGAAGCTTCAGACCAGAGCATGTATTTCAGAAAGATCAATCTTGTCTCCTTATGCACATGAGAGAAGGACAGGAGAACCTTTGATAGAGCTGGTAGTTCTTGGGGAAAAAAAGTCCAGGTGAGAAGTGAAATACACATGAGTGTGGGAGGGATAAGCGATAGAAATGTAAATAGAAAGATTATAGCTGGAGATAAGAAAAGAAAAAAACGCTTAACATTTGTGAGATGAGAAATAAAAATGGTAAAAGTTTATAATTTTGAGCTCAGATAACAAAACTAATTGGGCAGTTGAGAATGACACAGCTTAATGGGTATGAGAGAGATTTAGTTTTAGTGAGAAAAAGACAACCAAGCTGAAATTAAGTTGTTTTTTTTTTGAGGTGGTGGTGGTGGTGATTAGGCCAAGGATAAGGATTTGAAAATCACTCAGAGAATGAAGAATGGATGAATTTCTAAGAAGACAGTCAAAATAGAGACCTGCCTTTGACAGCCCTCTCTCCCACCAGCATAAGTAATGGCAAAGGAGTCCTTAGAAACCAGGACAGTTTGTCAGAGAAACCAAAAGAGGGGAATTTTAGTTTGGATACTCAGTAGTGTCCAGTTCTACCGTGGACAAGACTAGGCTTTGAGAATGAGTCATTGGATTATCAGTGATCTGATAACTGGTATCTTTTAGAAAAACACTATTAGCAGAAAGACAGAAGGCAAAGTGAGTTTGAAAATGTTAATAAAGACAATGATGGTATGAAATGGAAGTAACACTTACTGGAGAAATTAAATTTGTTGTTGTTATGTGCTGTAGAGTCAGACCCGACTCATAGCGACCCCTCCTTGGGTTTCTGAGGCAGTATCACTACGGAAGTAGATTGCCCTATCTTCCTTCCGAGGAGTGGCTGGTGGGTTTGAACCATCAACCTTCTGGTTAGCAGTCAAGTGCCTTAGGCACTGGATAGAAACAGGGTCAGAGCATGTATTAAGAGAGAAGGAAATGTGCTAATATGGCTGGACACACACAGAAAACAAGAGAAGAGGAGGAAAGCAAGAGAGAGGACAGAAAACAAAATAACCAAGGTCTCAGGGAAAGCTAGAAGATCCTTGGAGAAGATTCCTCAGCTTGGAGGAAAGTATTGTAAGACTGGTGTACAAACAGAAAGAATGACGCCAAGACGACTATCCATTCATTCCTTATCTGCATAAAGTAGGTCACCTGCCAAGAATGAAAATTTCAACTCAAGGCCGTGAGCCATTTTAAACAAGGTGGAAGCTAATAAGGCATATAGGTGGTCCTTTCTTCAGAATGGCTTCTAGAAGAGTTCATAATTTATCCATTCCTTCCCATGTTCTTTGCATTTCCTGAGATTAGTTACTCTACTTTTTCCTTTGCAGAAACAACTCTCTTTAGGCTCTCTATAATAGAGGAGCAAGACTAGAACAGATTTAACTAAAACTTCAAACACAGTGTGTTCCAAGACACTGTCATCTGCATACCAGGGCAAGTCCACTGAATTTCTTAAATTTTAATGTTCCCTGACATGATTGGAAAATTTTTTTTACTAATTACCTTAGCATTTTATATCACAAAAGACCATCAATCTGATGACAGTAAAAGAGTCAGGGAGTTCAGTTTGTTTCTAAATATGTCTGTTTCTTCATTGTAGGTGACAAAGGAAAAAGGAATTTGTGGAAAACCTGTTCTATAAAAGCCCCAACAGAATGATATATTGCCCAGTCCTGTACCATCCCTATGATTGGTTGCAAATGGACCATTGTGATCAATAGGGTTTCCACTGGCTGATTTGTGGAACTAGAGAGCCAGACCTTTCTTCCTAACTTGTCTTAGTCTGGAAGCTCCACTAAAGCCTATTCAGCATCACAGAAACAGACAAGCCTCCACTTAGATGGGTGGTGGATACACAAGAGGTGCATGGGCCAGGAAGTGAATGTGGGTCTCTTGAATGGAGGCAAGAATTCTACCACTGAACCACTGTGGTGTAGTAAATTACCTGGTATGCCTTTTCTAGCCATAAGTAAACTCCATGGTGGAATTTGCTGTGAGCAACTGAGAAGCTCCTGATTGTAAAAGTTATCCACCTGGGTTATTTATGTTGAGAGTGGCACAGGGCAATGTTTCAGGAAGTTCACTGTCTCTCAGGTGCTTAGAATTCTGATGTTATGATTGTCTAGTTTGGCCACTCTGCCAGGCTCAAAAGGAGGCCTCCTAGAGACAGAAGTCTCTCTCTGACTGCAGGCTGAGAAGGACATGCTGTTGAGAGAAATGTGCTCCTGAGAGAAACATGCTCCTGAGAGACACACGCCACTGGGAAAGAGGCAAAAGAGACATGCTTTGCTGAGAGAGACACCGTGAGACATGCATTGCTGGGAGAGTGGCTGAGAGAGACTGTTGGCTGAGAGATGGTGGGCTGAGAGAGCCTGAGCATTTTTCCTAAACTTGAATTCTAGCCTGGCGCTTCCCTAATAAACCCCATAATCTAATCTGTGAGTTCTGTGTGGCCACTGCAGTGAATTATCAAACCCAGCAGCAAGGTGGTGAGTGCTGCGGGAGGAATGGTTGGTGTCAGGGTGGGTGAACGGCTGGAGAGAGGCAGCATGTCTGGCCTTGCAGGAATAGGCCTTGGGCTACTGATGGTGATTGTCTTCCTCTTGTGGGGTTAGAGGAGGTTGGAAGATGTGGCCTCCTTTCCCCTTTGGCAACCACCAATGTTACTTGGCACAAAATACATTCTCAGAAATATCTGGTGATTTATGGTGTTAAACAACTCCCTTGTAGGGATCTGTACACTCAGGATTCACTTCACCATTCTTTTTCCTCTCCAATTCAGTGCCCTCCAGTGTTCAAAAGCTTTTCTCTGAAAGAATAGTTCACCTATTTTACTATTAGGAAGAAATCTTAGGAAAGTCCCAAAACAGGCTTTGTCCCAGTCTGGCCTCTGAATCCCAAAGGTTCCATTTAGGAACATTTCTGAGCAACATGGGGAGTAAGGTAACAGGTGTGAGGTTAGCTGTCAGGCTTATAACATAAAAGATATATCACATTTAATGAAATTCATAAGGAAAATTAAGCCAGGGAAAGAGTCCATGCAGATTTCTTGGGAGATTCTTCATTTAAATGCTGCCCCTTCACACTGCTATGCAAGCAAAAGAAGCCCTACTGGTGCAGTGGTTAAGTGTTCAACTGCAAGCCAAAAGGTCAGTGATTCAAATGCACTAGCGGTTGTGTGGAAGAAAGAGATGCAGTCTGCCTGCTTCTGTAAACATTACAGCCTTGGAAACCCTATGGAGCAGTTATACTCTATCCTATAGGGGCACTATGAGTTAGAACTGACTCAACAGTAGTGAGGGTTTTTTTTTTTTTTTTCATTCCAAGCAAATAAAAACAAAATTCCATAATCCACTTAGAAAATAAGCTGTGAGGAAAGACAATTGACTGAGATAAATAGAAGTTCCTTCTAATACAACAAAGAAAGTATAATGTGGGTTATTTTCTAAATATTTCTAAAGCTCCACATTCTTTTGAAAAGTTTTACCTCATTACTATTAATGGTGGCTGGGGCAGGCCAGGAAGTGAGCTGACATGGCAGCTAAGTCTTGGAGCGGCTAGGGGAGGCTGGGAAGTGAGCCAGTGGCGAGTTTGGAGCAGGTAAAGGAGAGTGGCAGTTTGGAGCAGCTGGGGGAGACCAGGAAGTGAGCAGAGCAGTTTGGAACAGCTAAGGGAGACAAACTTGTCTGTCAGTTTGTTGTACTGTGGTGGCTTGCATGTTGCTGTGAGACTGGAGGCTATGCCACCGGTGTTGCAAATGCCAGCAGGGTTACCCATGGTGGACAGGTTTCAGTGGAGCTTCCAGACTGAGACAGAATCAGAAGAAGGAAGAGGCCATCCACTTCTCAAAGAACTGGGCAGTGAAAACCTTATGAATAACAGTGAAACTCTCTGATATATTACTAGACAACCTTAAGGATAGTCCTGAAACATTGTCCCATATAGTGCCAGAAGATGAGCCCTTCAGGTCAGAGGACACTCAAAATATGACTGGAGAAGAGCTGACTCCTCAGAGTAGAGCTGACTTTAATGATGTGGATAGAGTAAAGCTTTTAGGACTTCCATTTGCTGATGCAGCACATTTCAAGATGAGAAGAAAGAGTTGCAAATATCCATTAATAATTGGAACATGGAACATATGAAATATGAATCTAGGAAAATTGGAACTTGTCAAAAAAGAAATGGAATGCATGAAGATCAGTATCCTAGGCATTAGTGAGCTGAAATGGACTGGTTTTGGCCATTCTGAATTAGACAACCATATGATCTACTATGTTGGGAAGGAAGCCGGCATGGCAGGTGGGTCTTGGAGTGGCTAGGGTAGGCCAGCAATTGGAGGCAGTTTGGAGTGGCTGGGGGATACCAGTAAGTGAACAGAGCAGTGGAGAAACTCAGTATCTTTAGCCAAAACAAGGCCAGGAGCTGACTGTGGAACAGACCATCAACTGTTCATATGCAAGTTCAAGTTGTAGATGAAGACAATTAAAGCAAGTCCACAAGAGCCAAAATATGACCTTGGTCGTATCTCTTGTGAATTTAGAGACCATCTGAAAAACAGATTTGATGCACTGAACACCAATGACCAAAAACCAGAGTAATTGTAGGATGACATCAAGAACATCATCCATGAAGAAAGCAAAAGGTCTTTAAAAAGACAGGAAAGGAAGAAAATACCAAAATGGATGTCAGAAGACACTATGAAACTTGCCCTTGAATGGAGAGTAGTTAAAGCTAATGGAAGAAATGACAAGATAAAAGAGCTGAATAGAAGATTACAAAGAGCAGCTCAAGGAGAAAAATTATTGTATGTTATTTATTATAATGAAATAATATTATTATTATGCAAAGATCTGGAGTTAGAAAACCAAAAGGGAAGAACACACTCGGCATTTCTCAAACTGAAAGAACTGAAGAAAATCTTTAAGCCTTGAGTTGCAATATTGAAAGCTTCTATGGACAATATATTGAATTATGCAGGAAACATCAAAAGAAGATGGAAGGAATACACAGAATCACTGTGCCAAAAATAATTGATTTGATGTTCATCCATTTCAGGAGGTGGCATATGATCAAGAACCAATGGTATTGAAGGAAGATGTCAAAGCTACATTAAAGGAACTGGCAAAAAACAAGGCTCCAGGAATTGATGGAACACCAATTGAGATGTTTCAACAAACGGATGCCACACTGTAGGCACTCACTTGGCTATGCCAAGAGATGTGACAGCTACCTGGCCAACTGATTGGAAGAAATCCATATTTGTATCCATTCTAAAGAAAGGTGATCCCAAAGAATGTGGAAATTATCCAACAGTATCATTAATATCGCATGCAAGAAAAATCTTGCTGCAGCTAATTCAAAAATGGTTGCAGCCTTGGAGGACATTATGCTGAGTGAAATAAGTCAATCACAAAAGGACAAATA
>NW_006921818.1:4647959-4656450 GCF_000298275.1 Orycteropus afer afer | reverse complement strand
GAGCCATTTTCCTAAAATAAATTTCTCTTTCTCTCTCTATATAAGCTTTACTGGTTTTGTTTCTCTAAAGAACCCAGTTTAACACAACCTCAATATAAAGAAAACAAAAATCCTCTCAACTGGACCAATAAGCAACATCATGATAACTGGAGAAATAATTGAAGTTGTCAAAGACTTCATGTTACTTGGTTCTACAGTTAACACCAATGGAATCAGCAGTCATACATACATAAGGAGACGTATTGCATTGGGCAAATCTGCTGCAAAAGACCTCTGTTAAGTGCTGAAGAGCAAAGATGTCTCCCTGAAGACTAAGTTGTGCCTAACCCAAGCCATGGCATTTTCAATTGCTTCATATGCATGTGAGAGCTGGACAATGAATAAGGAAGACCAAGGAAAAGTTGATGCTTTTGAGTTGTGGTGTTGGCGAAGGATATTGAAAGTACCATAGTCCGCCAGAAGAACAAGCACATTTGTCCTGGAAGAAGTGCAGCCGGAATGTTCCTTGGAAGCAAGAATGGCCAGACTTCATCTCACCTACTTTGGTCATGTTGTAAGAAGGAACCATTCCCTAGAGGATATTGTGCTTGGTAAAGCAGAGAGGGTCAGTGAAAAAGGGGAAGGCCCTCAATGAGATGGATTGACACAGTGGTTGCAACGATGGGCTCAGGTATAGCAGGGATTGTGGAGCTGGCACAGGACTGGGCAGTGTTTCGTTCTGTTGTTCATAGGGTCACTATGAGTCAGAGATGACTTGACTGCACCTAACAACAACAACAACAACAATTACTACTATACTCCAAAGCAATGTCATCTTTTCCAAATAGGAATGGTGGTTATCTGTTGTTCTTTTAATTCTTTCTTTTTATGGAAACAGCAAGATTCATGACTCAAAACCACTTGTTCAAGTGAGTTTTGTTCTTGGGCTCAGGAAGGGGTTTAATAAAGTCTGAGATCCTAATGAAGGTTCAGAGATCCAATTGCTCTACATTTGCTGTCCTTCCTGGCAGTCATTTAGATTAGGAGTAAGAAAACAGTGCCATCACTAGGCCATAGGAACTTTCACTGAGTTCTGCAAAATAGTCCCTGAGGTCTTTGAGAATCAGCCTTGTCAAAAAAAAAAAAAAAATCTAAAAAAGAAAATTGGTTTCATCACTCAACTATGCCTCTGTAGACAAAAAAAAAAAAAAAAGGACATTTAAAATTTTTAAGCAGCTGTGAATTTATACTGAATAAATAAGCAACCTACCTCTTATTACCCAGACCACAAGATAGAAAAAAGGGAGCTCTGCAGGAGTCTGAGGGCTGGGTTCTTGGTGTCATTGAGAAGGCAGCAGCACCACTGTGAGCAGTGAAGTCTGTTTATGATAATGCAGTCACTGGGCCCTAGGGCAGTTTATCAAAGGTTGAGGGGAATAGATGGTACCTTGAGGGAAGAAGTTGAAGCTGCACTGAAAGACTTGGTGAAAAGACAAGGATCCAGAATTGATGGAATTCCCATTGAGATGTTTCACCAACAGATGTCATGCTGAAGGCACTTACTCATCCATGCCCAAAAATTCGGAAGGCAGCCACCTGACTGGAAGAGATCCATTTTTGTACCCATTCCAAAGAAAGGTGATTCAACAGAATGTGGAAATTATTGAACAGTATCATAAATACCACACACTAGTAGAATCTTGCTGAAGATAATTAAAAAATGGTTGTAGTGGTATATTGACAGGGAACTTCCAGAAATGCAAGCTGGATTCAGAAGGGGACGTGGAATGAGGGATATCATTGTTGATGTCAGATGGATATTGGCTCAAAGCAAAGAATACCAGAAAGATGTTTACTTGTGTTTTACTGACTGTGCCAAAGTATTTATTTGTGTGGATCATAACAAATTAAGGATAACATTGCAAAGAATGGGAATTCCACAACACTTAATTGTGCTCATGAGGAACCTGTACATAGATCAGGAAGCTGTCATTCAAATAGAAGAAGGGGATACTGCATGGTTTAAAAATCAGGAAGGGAGAGTGTCAGGATTGTATCCTGTCACCACACTTATTCACTCTGTATACTGAGCAAATAATCTGAGAAGATGAACTATATGAAGAAGAATGAGGCAGCAGGATTGGAAGAAGGCTCATTAACAATCTGAGATACACAGATGACACAACTTTGCTTGCTCAAAGTGAGGATGACTTGAAGCACTTACTGATGAAGATTAAAGACTAGTCTGCAGTATGGATTACACCACAACATAAAGAAAACAAAAATCCTCACAACTGGAACAATAATCATAAATGGAGAAAAAATTGATGTTGCCAATGATTTCACATTACTTGGGTCCACCATCAACACTGATGGAAGCAGCAGTCAAGAAATCAGATGATGTATTCCACCAGGAAAATCTGCTGCAAAAGACCTGTTAAAGTGCTGAAGAGCACATATGTCTCTTTGAAGACTAAGGCACACTCAGCCCAAGTCATGGTATTTTCGATTGCCTCATATTCATGTGAAAGTTGAACAATGAATAAGGAAGACCGAAGAAGAGTTGATGCTTTTGAGTTGTGGTGTTGGCGAAGAATACTGAAAGTACCACGGACTGCCAGAAGCACTAACAAATCTGTCCTGGAAGAAGTGCAGCCTGAATGCCCGTTGGAAACAAGAATGGCCAGACTTGTCTCACCTATTTTGGTCATGTTGTCAGAAGGGTCCATTCTCTGGAGAAGGATATCATGCTTGGTAAAGTGGAGAGTCAGCTAACGGGAAGGCCCTCAGCCAGATGAATTGACACAATGGCTGCTATCATGGGCTCAGGTACAGCAAGGATCATGAAGCTGGCACAGGAACAGGCAGTGTTTTATTCTGTTGTACACAGGGTCGCTATGAGTCAGAGCTGACTCCACAGTACCTAACAACAACTGGGGGTGACCAGCTGTGATGCGCAGATGGCTGTAACCAAAACCAAAAACCAAACTCACCTGCAGTCCAGTCTATTTTGACTCATAGCGACCCTCCTTGGGTTTCTGAGGTGGTATCTCTACCAAAGTAGATTGCCCAGTCTTCCTTCCAAGCAGTGGTTGGTGGGTTTGAACCCCCAGACTTCTGGTTAGCAGTCAAATGCCTTAGGCACAGCACCACCAGAGCTTGGGAATCTAATAGCTTCGGCATCCAGTGTTGTTGTTATGTGCTGTAGAGTCGGACCCAACTCACAGCGACCCCTCCTTGGGTTTCTTAGGCGGTATCACTATGGAAGTAGATTGACCAAACTTCCTTTCAAGGAGTGGCTAGTGGGTTTGAACTGCCAGCCTTCTGGTTAGCAGTCAAGTGCCTTAGGCACTAGGCCACCAGAGCTCCTCCAACAGCTTTGGCAAAGCCCCCTCCACGCATGGGCGCAGGGCCTCCCGCTAACCCTCTCCTGGACTTGAAAAAACTTTTCCCCATGAAAACAGTGCACTGAATGTGAATATAAGGATCCGAGAGGGTCAAACCTTGCTGGAGCTTTTCTCTCCCTAAAAAGGCAGGGACCTCTGGTGGTGTAGTGGTTAAAACAAATGGCTGCTAACTAAGAGCTCAGTGGTTGGAGCCCACTAGCTGCTCTGTAGGGGAACTAGGAGTGTCTGCTTCCATTAAAGTTTATAGCTTTAGGATCTCTGATGGCATAGTGCCCTAAGGCATTTGACTGTTGGAGGTTCAAACCCACTAATTGATCCTGGGAAGACAGACTTTCGTAGAGAGATACCGCCTATGAGTCTGAATCAACTCCCCGGCTGTGAGTTTCGTTGGTTAAGAAGGCTCCGGCTCCGGTAATTGGTTAACACTGCCTCTGCCTCCTGGTTGGGCGGGGCCAACCGCAGGGTCGGAGCCGCCGCAGCAGACAGAGCCCACCATTGTCTGCGTGGACTTGTTCCCGTGACCCGTCATCGTGACCCGGTGACCCGACCCCGGCTACGATGTGGCCGCTGTTGCTGGCTGTGCTGCTGCTGGCGATCCCCTACAAAGTTTACTTGGTCCGACAAGGAGGCTAGGAAGAAAATTCTCAAAACACGGTCAGAGGGAGAGGGATTCTGGGGTCTGGGGGCCATCCTCACGCCCAGCCCTTAGAGGCTTGCGTCCACATTATCGGAAGTCCGGACCTACGCCTCAGTTTCTGCTTATGTAAAATTCTGGGAAGTCTCTCTTACTATGTGAGTGTTAGGGGTGGCTTCCCACGGATCAACGCATAGATAAGCAGCAACTTTTTCCCATTTGGCTGTGGCCTTGGCTGTTTCCACGAAACCTACCGCTCGAGCTCAGGGGAGTGGAGGACCTGCATAGAAATCTCTCCAAACTTGCAAAAAAATTGCGTTTTGTTTGTCAAGTGATTTAACTGGTTGTGCGCGGTTCAACGCAAAGGTTTAAAACCCTGGTTCTAAAACTTTGCCGGAGGTTTGGCCAGGTGCGTCATGCACAGAGCCACCCTCGCTTCAACCAGTCGTCTTTAAAACATATCTTATCTTGGAGTTGCTCCTAAGATTTGAAGAAAAAGTTCTGCTGCATTATAAAAAAATAAATAAATAAATAAATAATTGATTCCTCCCTTTGACTTACAAATTTTAGAATTCTGTATGAAATGACTTGCTACACAGCTAGAGACAATTCCAGGAGGTGGCAGCCTGCACCATAACATTCTTCCCTTCCCTACCTTGTTTTCTTTGTTGCTGTTTTAAGATAGTCTGAACTCCTGAGATCAGATTTTTCACCTTGGATTCTCACTATTGCATAACCACTAACAAGTTGCACGACGGACCTGGACTGGTCTAAAATGAGGTAACTAGTTTAATTTTTAAGATCAGGTTATGACATACTGGTGAGTCAGAATCCACTTAGTGACCTACAACTAGCATTTAAAAATACCAAAAAATAGAAAATACTAGTTATACCAAGTATTGTGAGATATCTGTTTCAGATATATTCATTATATACTTACATGTATCCTGGGTCATCATATAAAATGTTTTTTGCTAAAAGTGTCTATAATGTTTGAAAGCTAAAGAGTTTGCCACGTTCTCTTGCAGCTTTAAAGTTCCAAATCATATTCCACCTGAGTGATTGACTTCAAATAACAGATCTTGTATTGGAGATGCCCATATGGCACCACCAGAAGAAGGTCCCATGTATTGTCCAGTTTTGTCTTCTGTTCAGTTCCTGCACCCTCAGCCCTGCCTCCATTGCCTCCATTGCCTCCAGACTTCCACAGTGTGAGGGGTGGTGCTGTGATTACTCAGAGCAGCAGCCTCTGAAATATATTTTAGATGCTGTTTTGGTTACATCATACCTCTCTGACAGAAATATACCACAAATGAGATGGTTGAACCAACAGGATTATTATGTAAAATTATTATCTTACAGTTTGGAGGCTTTATGTCCAAGTTCAAAGTGCCTGGTTCAAAGGGCTGGGTGAAAGCCCCTCAACCTTGGGCTTCAGCTCTGCCTCCTGCTCCCGGCCCACTGAAGCTGGAGGCTTTTCTTCACTCAACTACTGGCTGCTGAGGCTGACAAACCCAAGGTCCACGAGTAACAAGGCACGGTCCCAATATTACCAAACCACATGGCAGGCCATTAATTCAAGTCCATTAAAAGTCCCAAGATTGGCAGAGCATGGCAGGCTGCTGAACATCGACTCGGCTACATGCAGGGTTCAAGTGTGCACATGCAGGGTTCAAGTGTGCCATAAGCTAGAGACCATTCCCAAAGCTGCTGCTTATATACGGGAAGCAGACTGTATCCCTAAAGTGGCTACTTAGCTGCTTGTGGTAGATCCCACCATGGAGTTGATTGCCAGTCTCATCATGGGGAATAACTACCACCAGCTGCCCAGTCATTCAACAAGGCCCAGCCAAGTTGACACACAACCTTAACTACCACAGATGGCATGAGCAACTCTGTCTCCAAGTACCACCAGACCACCTGACTGCTTCACTGGCACCTGCAGACCCTACAAATGACAAAAGGAAATGACTTGTAAATGAACAGTTCCAGAAGCTGGCAGCCTACACCATAATGTTCTTCCCATCCCCTTTGTTTTCTTTCTTGCCTAGTTCTCTTTCTGCTCCTAAGTTTCTTAGCCTATATTATTGTCAGACTCCTTTTTGTTCACTGATTACTACTTTCTTTGAACCTAGGGAAGATTCTCAAATATATAGTGGCTTTACTTAAAACTTAAACCAGTTCTGATCAAACCAAATTGTTTCATCTGCATGATGGGTCTTAAGTATTACCAAGATAAATTGTTTGGGGCAACTTACACAGGAGCTCCATACAAAGTGCTCCAGAGGTTTCTGCATTATACAATCTAGAGAAGCCTTCCTTGGTTTCTGTGTCTTTTGTCTTTCTCTGCCATTGCCTAAGAAGCCTACCTGTATCTCTTCCCTCTACTTCAGCCTTCTCAGTCAGCCGAGTGCCAGAGAAGCTGGATGTGGTCGTGATAGGCAGTGGCTTCGGGGGCCTGGCCACTACTGCCATTCTGGCCAAAGCTGGCAAGCGAGTTCTGGTGCTGGAACAACATACCAAGGCAGGGGGCTGCTGTCATACCTTTGGACAGGATGGCCTTGAATTTGACACAGGTAAGGCTTGTGTGGAAAAAGGTTGGGAAAATGGCTCTATCTTTAGGAGCCTTGGAGCAGCCATTGTAGGACGATATTGGGCATCTCTTGTTTTAGGGGCTCTGTCTTCCCTCTGGGTGCCTGTGATAGTTGGAGCTTTGTGTCAACTTGGCTGGACCACAACTCTGTGTGGTTTAAGCGGTTGTGATATGGGTTATTCCCATGATGGGATCGGATTTGTATGTTTTGAGCAGCCAATCTGTTGAAAGGGAGTTTCCCTAGGGATGTGGCCTGCTTCCAATATATTTATGGACATCCTGGGAAAAGAGACAGTCTTCTGTGGATTGGGATCCTGTTGTGCTGCCTACAACTGTCCATGAGCGAACAATCCACCATTCGGCCTGGAGATCTTGGATTCATCATTCGTTGGAGTCAACAGCCACTATACTGTCTGCCAACCTTGAGCTCATCAGCCCCTGCAGCTGCATGAGTCAGGAAAAGCCTCCAGCTTGAATGTTTGATCCAAGAACTTGGGACTTGCCAGCTTCTATAAGTGTGGGAGCCATTTTCCTAAGGGATTTCTCTATATGTATACATAAGCTTTACTGGTTTTGCTTCTCTAGAGAACCCAGCTGAACACAGTACCACTTTTCTTTTCTGGCACTCATACTCCCACTGAGACCTGAAGTGAGCAGGGATGTAGTGGTTTCTGCTGTGATACCTCCCTACAGAGGGTGGGCAGCCCCTTTACCATGCCAGACAACCTCTTCCACCTTGGTTCCTTGTCCACTTTTCCAGGGCTTACAACCCTTAGCCGTCTGATATCTTTTTTTTTTTTTTTTTTTTCGTCTCCCAACAGGAATCCATTACATTGGACATATGCAAGAGGGAAGCACTGGTTGTTTTATGTTGGACCAGATCACTGAGAGGCAGCTAAATTGGGCTGCCATGTCCTCTCCCTTTGACATTATGGTACTAGAAGGAACCAGTGGTTGAAAGGAGTTCCCCACGTGGGGAGAAAGCCTATGTTCAGGGCCTCAAGGAGAAGTTTCCGCAAGAAGCAGCTTCCATAGACAAGTATATGAAGCTAGTTAAGGTAAAGTGGACATGCTTAGGACCCCAGTTTATCCCCAACAAAGCTGACTGACTTTCTTCATAGTGCAGTGACTGGTGGGGATGGCAGGAAGAGAGGAATATGCCTGTCCTGAACTTAGCTCCTACCTGAGTCCACCTCCCTGTCCAGCTGGGCCCTGTCTCCTGAGCTTTGGTGCAGCAGCTGATGTTCTCTCACTTCTGGCCTCTTGGGGGTGTCTTGCTCTCCCTGACCAGGCTAATTTTCCTGTGGTCACAGGTCTTTTTCACTTCATGAGCATTGAAATTTTTCCAAAGGAATTTGAATAGGAAACTAAAAACCAAAAGAGGATTCATCTCTATATTGGATAAGGGTTTAATATCCAGAATATATAAAGAACTCTTATATTTTAACAACAAATAGACAAACAATCCAGTTAAAAATGTGCAAAGTGGTTGAATAGATATCTATCCAAAGAAGAAATACAAATGGCGAAGAAGCACGAAAAAATGCTCAAAGTCATAAGTCATTAGAGAAATGCCAGTGAAAACCACAATGAGATAATTAGTTCATGTGCACTAGGATGATTATGATTTATAAAAAATGGAAAAGAAATGTTATTGGTGAGGATGTGGAGAAATAGGAATCTTCATCTATTGCTGGTGGAGTTGTAAAATGGTGTGGCCACAGTGGGAAACAGTTTAGTGGTTCCTCAAAAAATTGAACATAGAGTTCCGGCAAGATGGCGGACTAGGCAGAAGGACTGCACAGACCCTCTTCAACAAAGAAAAGGGAAACCAATTAACACAGACACAGAAGATAATCTTGGACCCCTGAGCCTTGA
>NW_006921818.1:4638770-4643504 GCF_000298275.1 Orycteropus afer afer | reverse complement strand
AGTGCCTAAGGCACTTGACTGCTAACCAGAAGGCTGGCGGTTCAAACCCACCAGCCACTCCTCGGAAGGAAGGTTGGGCAGTCTACTTCCGTAGTGATACTGCCTCAGAAACCCAAGGAGGGGTCGCTATGAGTTGGGGCCAACCATAACAACAACAACAACAACAACAACGTGGATTAATGTTGAAAGCATTTTGCCGAGTGAATTAAGAAGTCAGAAAAGGACAGATACAGTACGATCTCATTTACTTGAATTATCTAGAATGGGAAAGTATGTAGACACCAAAGTTGTTTAGTGGTTACCAGGAGAAGAATAGGAAGATTCAATGCTTAGGGGACACTGAGCTTCTGTTAAGGGTGATGGAAAATTTTTGGAACAGATTATGTGATGGAACTGTACTTGTGAAGATTGTTGAAATAGCAGATGTTTTATTACATATATATTTATCACAATTTGAAAAAAGCACACACAAAAAGACTTACTTGAGTGTGAAAAGGGAGAAATTAACAGAGTACAGATTTGTATAAAAATCCAAATTTAGTAAAACTCATCTAGGGTTAAGTGACACTGGGTACTTGTTCTCCTGTAAGCTGTTGGAATGATAATGGTACCCACTGGTTCCCAGAGATGAGACTTGTTCCTCACCGCTATTTTTTGCCAGGTGGTGTCCAGGGGAGTCTTTCATGCCTTTGTGCTGGAGATCTTCCTGTTGCCTGTGGCTCAGCTCCTCACCAAGAGTGGCCTGCTGACTCGCTTCTCTCTGTTCCTTTGTGCCTCCACCTAGAGTTTGTCTGAGGTCTTGTGGCAGCTGCAGGCCTCCCCCTGAGCTCCAGGCAGTGCTTAGCTACATCTTCCCCACTTATGGTGGGTACCGCCTGGGTTCTGGGCAGTTCCTGGAGGAGGGGGTTGCTGCTCTCCCTACTATGTCTTTCTTGCTGAACCTACTTGGCTGACAGAAATGAAGCAGTATGAATCCTAAGCCCTTTGGAGTGTATGTGTGAGAAGTCTGTACACCTGCTAGACTCCCTGGTAGAAATTCCCTTCACCTACACCCTGGATGATTTTTCTGTTCAGCCAGCACTCTCCTCCCTGGTCTTGGCTGAATAGCATTTTGTAGGGAGAATATTCCCACTGGACCCAAGATCTGTAAAATACCCCATATTTGGATGGAGACAAGGCCCTCTGTCTTGGGCCCAGGAGAACATTTGGATCCTGGGAGGGACACGGGCTGTGTGTTATCTAACTGGTATCTGAACTATACTCAATGGTGCAACATGCTGGATGCTCCTGCCTCAGCTCCCCTTCCTCCTGTAGGTGTGACTCCCAGCCATACCACCTTTGCTATGCATGCTCTTCTGGTTGACCACTATGTAAAAAGAGCCTTCTGTCCCCATGGTGGTCCCAATGAAATTGCCTTCCACACCATCCCTGTGATTCAGTGGGCGGGGGGCGCTGTCCTTACATGGGCCACTGTGTAGAGCATGTTGCTGGATTCAGCATGATGAGACCCCTGCACCAGACTTTGGGATCCATGGGCTGGGGAGGAAGAAATGGGTGCAGAGAAAGGAAAACACTAAGGGCAGATGGTAGAGAAGAACTGACCTCCTTATGGGGAGTTAAACGTTCAAATCCACACCAGAGCAGGGACTGGGATATAGCAATAGGTTGGGAGGTAAAAAAGAAGCAGGAAAGATGAAGGACTGCTTGATCTCCAAGAATACAAACCAAACCAAACCCCTGATATCAAATCAATTTTGACTCATAGTGACCCTGTATGATAGAGTAGAACTGCCCCATAGGGTTTCTAAGACTATACATTTTTATGGAAGGCAACTGCCTCATCTTTCTACAGCAGAGACTGGCGTGTTGAAACTGCTGACCTTTCAGTTATCAGCCAAATGCTTTAACCACTGTGCCACAGAGCTCCTTCTCCAAAAGACATATTCCTACACTAAAGAAGTTAATGAATTACTGGAGAAATACTATTACCTCTTGAATAGATTTTTGAGTGCTAATAGTGCTTGCTAAGGGGGCAAGAAGGCTGCAAGTTATGACCTCCTATAACTCCACAAGAGAAAGGCAGAATCATCATCAGTAGCCCAAGACCTCTTCCTGAGAGGCCAAACATGCTGCCTCCCTCCAGCCCTTTCACCAACTGTTCCTCCTGCAGCACCCACCACCTCTCTGCTGGGTTCAATAATTTGCTGCAGTGGCCACACACAACTCACAGATGATGGGGTTTATTAGGGAAGCACCAGACTGCAATTCAAGTTCAGAAATGCACTCAGTCTCTTGCAGCCGGCCGTTTCACTCAGCAGCTGGCAGTCTCAGTAGCACATCGCTCTCTCAGGAGTGCATGTCTCTTGTGTCTCTCCCTCAGCAGTGGGTGTCTCTATCAGCAGTGCATGTCTCTCACAGCAATGTGTGTCTCTCACGTCTCTCTCTTAGCAGTGTGTGTCTCTCAGGAGCATGTTACTCTCAGCAGCACATCTTTCTCAGCCAGCAGTCAGAGAGACCCTTTCTGCCTCTAGGAGGGCTCCTTTTGAGTCTGGCAGAATGGCCAAACTAACCAATCTCAACATTAGAATTCTATACACCTGAAAAAGAAAGAACTTCCTGGAAGATTGCTTTGTGCCACTCTCAACAGAAATACCCCAGGTGGATAATTTCAACAATCAGGAGCTATTCAGTTGCTTATGGCAAATTCCACCATGGAGTTTAAAAAGACATGTGGCTAGAAAAGCCACACTATGTAATTTACTACACTGCAGTGCTCAATAATCTTTTCAAGACATAATAGCAATAGTTTATAATTTATTCAAGATATAATGATAGTAGTTAATAATTTATTCAAGAGATATTATTTATCCAGTTCACTTACTTCTTGAGTGAAGAGGCTATGTTTAATTTATTTTTATGTCTGTGAGTCTTACCAAGGACCTCTGATGGCATAGTGCCTAAGGCATTTGACTGCTAACCAGAAGGTTGGTGGTTCAAACCCACCAGCCACTCTAACAGAAGGTTGGGCAATGCACTTCTGTAGTGATACCACCTCAGAAAACCAAGGAGGGGTTGCTATGAGTCGGATCTGACTCCACGGCAGTGAGTTTGGTTTTCTTTCTTTCTTTCTTTTTTTTTTTTTTTTAATGAGTTTTACCACTTAACAAAACCAAAAAATTAAATCACTTGTCATGTTATGTTGATCCTGACTCATGGTGACCCCATGTGTTGCAGAGTAGGACTGCTCCATCAGGTTTTCCTTGCTTAATCTTTGTGGAAGCAGATCACCAGGCCTTTCTTCTGTAACACTAGTGGGTGGGTTCGACTGCCCATCTTTAGGTTAGTGATAGGGTACACACCATTTGTACCACCTAGCACTTAACAGGTTCAGTCAATGTTGGTTTAGGGATGGATGGAATGAATGAGTAACCTGGGCACTCATTCATTCCACACAGCAGTGTGGAGGCCAGCAGCATGCCCTGCCCCCTGCCCTCATCCATAAGTGGCAGAATAGGGCCTACAGTCTCATTGTCCTGACTCAGGTCACTGCTGTTACATGCACTGAGTTAAATCCCACTGTGGATGAACTTTTTAAGGAGGTAGTCTGTGCAAGAAAGGACTCTGGCAAACAGAACAGGCATCCATGTCTAAAGGGTGCTTGAGGACACAATAGGGAAGGGGACCCAAAGGCCTGAAGAAAACAGGGCTGGTGTGATGGCAAACACACCAGAGGAGCCTTTCTAGTAGGTGGTGAATGGGTAGACCAGTGCACAAGGGAGAAAAGGCTGTAAGTGATCTCTTGTGTAAAAGAGAAGGAGAGCTTGTTGGGTGATGAGAAAGATGTGGCAGTCAAACGAGATTTTCTTTGACGTCTGTGAGCAACTTCTCCTTTCAGCTGAAAAGGGTTCACAAAGCAAGGTGTGTTAATCTATTCTATTAAATTAAGAATACACTTATTTCTGGTTTTCATGTACTAGCTTTTAATAAAAGGTGGAGATAAAGGTATATATAAGTGCCAATATCTAACTGAGAAGTGTCCAGTCGTGTAGAGGACATTACTGCAGTATAATTTAAGTGCCACAGTAGAGGCAGATACTTAGGATGGAGGTGACACAGAGGACAGTGGAACAGGGAAGACTTCAGTGAAGCAGAGGTGTTTGAGCCAGGTCATGGAGGGTGAGAAGAAGCTAGCCAGTGATGAGGTTGAGGAAAGTTATTCCAGGCAGGGAAACAGTGTGTGTGAAGTAACGGACGTATGAAAGGGCTGAGTATTTCCAGGCATCTGAGAGTATTAGGTTAAACTATAAGGAACAACTGTTTCTATAGGTCAAAAAAACAATTGTATATCAATATTCCATAAGGTCCTATCTAATATTTAAGTGAGAGTAGCAAGACATGAGGCTGGGCACATAGCAGGGACCAGATCATAGAACGTGGCTACAAGACTTTGGGATTTATCTTATAGAGGTTGAGGTGTCCTTGAAGCATTTTAAAGAGAATAGTAATGGGAATCGAATGCTGGCAGCAGTGAAGAAGGAAGGGTTGCAGCCCAGGAGCTTGTTGGGGTTGGGAGTTGGGCTTGGCCAAAGAGAGTAGCCCAAGGAGGGCTGGGGGAATGGAGGGGTGGGGTGAGTGTGGAGAGAGCTAGGGAAAGTAAGGGCAGAAGCCACTGTGGGATACACTGACAGTGCTTGAGGATATTTCACTCACTTGCAGTGTTGCCTGGAGCTTGCC
>NW_006921818.1:4636925-4638430 GCF_000298275.1 Orycteropus afer afer | reverse complement strand
CTCAGCCCGTGCACTGCTTTCTCTCTTCTTGGCTGCCCAAGCCAGCTGCCCTCTGACCATCCTTGAGCAGAAAAGCCAGGAATACTGGTCTCTAACGGCATCTGTTTGTAGCTGGCCTCTGTTTAGGGGTTGGGGAACAAGTTCCTTTCTTTCCCATCATCCCCAAAGACCCTTTGGTCCTTATGTCACATTTAATTCTTGGCATGTTTGTACATATTCCCATTATTAGCTAAAGCACTTTTCCCTCTTCTCCTCTTTTAAGTCTCCTTTCCAAGTTTCCCATTTCTAGTTTCTCTTGATCTTAGATTATCTTTCTAATAGTTAGTGATGGTCAGTGGAGTCCTGAACCTGTCACTGGACTGAGGTTGCAGGAGTACCCTTCTGGTTTGCCTCTAGTCCTTGAGCTCCTTGCTCAAAATCTGGGACCCAGGTAGAAATGAGAGACAATGCTGTCATCTCTGACAGGCTGTGTCTAAAAATAAAAGCCAGGTTTCATGGAGGGGCAGTAGGCATATTTATGGCCACACCATGGGTAAATCTATTGAGAAGCTTGACCTTTGTCATTACGTTTGATCCTCACAATTACCAGAGAAAGCGATATCATCATCCTAATGTTTATTGTTGTGGAAACTAATGGCCATAGAGGTGAAGTAACTTCCCAAGCCCACTCAGCTCTAAGTGGCAAGGCTCAGAGGAGAACTCTGGTCTGTGACCGAAAAGCCTAGGCTATTTGTACCCTATCTGGGCTGAGATGTGTAGGGTTTCCAAAGCAAAGGTCTCACCAAGGGCACAGGAGACCATGAGCAACCCATAAGGAAAAAACACAGTGAGGTGAGAAGTTACTGTGTTGAAATGGACTCAGGATATCATGTAACTAGAATCTACTAGTGTGGTGTGAGGAAATGTGTCCCACTGATCAGGTAGAGACCAATAACATAGTAGGAGTAAGAGAGGGTTCTAGATAAAGACCTTTGACTTGGGTGGGAGGTCAGACTAAGGGGCTCAGGACACAGTTGGGATGGAAACCAAGGACTCAGGGTACAAGGTGGAGGAGCACAGAGAGTTGTGGGGAAGGAGCTCTCTACCCAAGGGTTGGCCCAATAGACTGATCCCTGAGAAGCTGGGGGAAGTGGGCAGCACAGTGGCTTGGTAGAAAAATGAGGTCCTGGATATCCTCATGGTGGGTAGGTGGGTGGGGTGACAATTGTAATTGTCTCTAAGGTATAAAATGTGTGCCAGAGAATCCAGCCTTCTCAAGCCTTTCCTCACTTAACTAGGCCCCAGCCAGCATCTGCTGCCAGCAGAGGCCTCCTCACTGTCTGAGTGAGCCGAGTGGGGTGAGGCAGACACCCCATAGACTTTGCCTCTGACACTTCTTGCCTCTCTCTGTAACCTTTTTTTCCCTTTAGCCCAGAAACTCTGTGTCCTGACACTAACAGGCCAGTGTCCCCCTCACCCAGCTTCTCCCCAGGCAGCCATGGTCCAGTTAGCTGCTCAGCTTGATC
>NW_006921818.1:4632549-4635455 GCF_000298275.1 Orycteropus afer afer | reverse complement strand
CTTAAAAACACCTTTGTTGAAGCCTCTATGTCCATTGTCCTGAAGCTCTTTCCCCAGCTGGAGGGGCAGGTAGGGGGACAGGGTATCTGGTGGTGGTGACTGGACTTCTCGGTGCCATTTCTGCTTTCTCCTCAGTACAGGGGAATAAAGCCCTGAATCAAGTTCCATGGAAGCACAGGAGGTGGTCAGTTTGTACAAGGAGAGCAGAAATGGGGGAAGTATCTCTCTTCCCAGACCTGTCCTGTGCCTGCCTTTGATGCCTCTTCAGATGGACAGTATGACTGGAGGATCCCCACTGACCACTCAGTTTTATCTGGTTGCTCCATGAGGTGCCTGCTATGGGGCTGACCATGACCTGGGCCGCCTGCATCCTGATGTGATGGCCTCTGTGAGGGCTCAGGCCCTCATCCCCAACCTCTACCTGACAGATACACTGACTGCCCCATTCTGCCAGGACCCGAGACGCTGGGCCACCTGTCACCCAAAATCCTTTGTTCCTGTCCTTGTGGCCTGCTGTGCCCTGCAGCCTCCTATTGTCTGTACTGGGATGCCTTGTGTGTTCGGGTCCTGACCTGAAGCCTAGTCTCTGGGTGGGCCTTGCTCAGAGGGATGAATGTGAGTGTCCTTGTCCTCCCCTGTCCATTTGGGTGGATGCTGATGGCTCTGCTCTTGCCTCCTAGGCCAGGACATCTTCACGTGCGGGTTGATGGGGGCCCTGCAAGGGGCCATCCTGAAGTGGAACTTGTACTCTGACCTTAACAAGCTTGGCTCAAGGATCCAGGCACAGAAGAAGAATTAGTTCCTTCAGGGATGAGTTGGGGGAATTTGCCCCCTGCCTAGTATACTTACCCTGACCTAAGGTCTCTCTGCTTTAGTTCCTTGCCCATATAAAGCACTTGTTTGTTTTTGATTTCTAACAAAGTTCTGACACACAGGGGGGCACCCAACAAGAGGGGGCTGTTGTCTGACTGGGATGCAGAGAAAGGCAAGTGGGAAGGGGCCAATCTGCAGCTTCTCAATTTCAGAGTCTATAACTTGATTTTCTAAGTCATGAGGGATTCAGACAGAAACTTTAGACCAGGCACATATTTCAGAAAGATCAGTCTTGTCTCCTTATATACATGAGAGAAGGACAGGAGAATAAATTAAGGTGGCTCTTGGGGAAAAAAGTCCAGGTGAGAAGTGAAATGGGCAGAGATGTGACAGTAGAAATGAAAATTGAAAGAAAGATTATAGCTGGAAATAATAAAAGAAAAAAATGCTTAACATTTTTGAGATGAGAGATAATAATGGCAATAGTTTATAGTTTTGAGCTCAGATGAGTAAACAAATTGGGCAGTTGAGACAGACAGAGCTTCATGGGTATTTTGGTTAGCTAGTGACACTCTGACAGGAATATACCACAAATGTGGATGGCTTGAAGAAACAGGAGTTTATTCTCTTACAGTTTGGAGGCATTAAGTCCGAATTCAAAGTGCCAGGCTCTAGGGGCTGCCCAAAAGCCCCTCAACCTTGGACTTCAGTTCTGCTTCCTGCTCCCGGCCCACTCAAGCTGGAGCCTTTTCTTCACTCAGCTGCTGGCTGCTAAGTTGACGAGTAAAAAGGCACAGTCCTGATGTTACCAAACCATCTGGTAGGCCATTAATTCAAGTCAATTAATAAGTCCCAAGGTCAGCAGAGCATGGCAGGCTGCTGAGCAATGACACAGCTATAAGTGGGTTCAAGCATGCCTTAAGCTAGAGACTGTCCCCAAGGCTTCTCCTTATATACAGGAAGCAGACGGCAGCTACTCAGCTGCTTGTGGTAGATCCCACTATGGAGTTCATTACCAGTCTCATCATGGGGAATACTACATCCAGCTGCCCAGGCACTCAACGAGGCCCAGCCAAGTTGACACATAAACTTAACTACCACAATGGGTAAAAGAGAGAAATTAGTTTTAGTGACAACAGGACAACCAAGCTAAAATTCAACCAAAATAGTGTGGAAAACTAGGTCAAGATTCAGGGCTTAAGAGTTACTCAGAGAATGAAGAATGGATGAATTTCTGAGGAGACAGTCAAAACAGAGACCTGCCTTTGAAAGCCCTCTCCCCCACCAGCATAGGAAATGACAAAGGAGTCCTTGGAAACCAGGACAGTTTGTCAGAGAAACCAAAAGAGGGGAATTTTAATTTGGATGCTCAGTAGTGTCCAATTCTACCATGGACAAGACTAGGCTTTGAGAACAAATCATTGGATCTGGTGATCTGATAACTAGTATCTTTCAGCAGTATCAGGTGGGGGATACCATTACTAGAAAGAAAGCAAAGTGAGTTTGCAAAGGTTAATGGAGAGAATGAAAGGTAGGATAATGGAAGGAATGCTTATTGGAGAAATTAAATAGTATAACAAATAACAAATAGGGTTGATAGGAGCAGGGGTGGCGTGAAAATATGGGCATGTATGAAGACAGAAGGAAATGTGCTAGTACAGATGGGCACACATAGAAAACAAGAGGAGAGGAGGGAGGGCAGAGAGAGGGTACAAAAGGGCAATAAAATAATCAAGGTCTCAGGGAATGCTTTCCTGGCTTTTAATCCATAAGCAAGGTATAGTGTTATAATGCCCAGTTTGTATGCAGTGAAGCCCTTGCCTAGTTATCCTTTTGATTGATGTATTACCTGGTTTTCAGCCAGGAAGCCAGAGGAACAGTCAGCCACAGGGACCCAGGTGGGGGTGATAAGAGAGGTCTCCAAAAGCAAGACAAACTTGTTTGTTGGTTTGTCCTACTGTGGTGACATGTAGACGTGAGTTTGGAGGTTGAGCCTCTGGTGTTTAAAACCCAGCAAGATGCACCTGGTGCACAGGTAACAGCCCAGCTTATAGACTGAGACAGACTAGGAAGAAGGAAGAGGCCATCCACTT
>NW_006921818.1:4624668-4629414 GCF_000298275.1 Orycteropus afer afer | reverse complement strand
CGGAAACGACTCGATGGCACTTAACAACAACAACAACAACAATGTGGTTTGGTAACATCAAAATTGTGCCCTTTTACTTGTCAACCTAGGGCTTGTGGGCTCAGCTGGCAGCAGCTGTCTGAGTGAAGAAAAGCCTCTAGCTTCAGTGGGCCTGGAGCAGGAGGCAGAGCTGAAGTCCAAGGTTGAGGAGCCTTCACCCAGCCCCTAGAGCCGGGCACTTTGAACTTGGACTTAAAGCCTCCAAACTGTAACAGAATAAACTCAATGTTTGTTCAAGCATCCCCTTTGTGGTATATTCCTGTCAGAGTGGCACTAGGTAAACAGAACAGTAACCAACAGCAACAACAAAAAATGTTTCTTTCCATATATAAACCTTTCCTTGATTTTTTACAATAGTGAACTAATAACAATATTTGTCCCTCTGTGATTGACTTATTTTACTCAGCATAATGTCCCCCAAGTTCATCCATGTAATGGAATATTTTACAGATTTTACATTATTCTTTAGTGTTGCATAGTATTCCATTGTGTGCATGTACCATAGTTTGGTTATCCATTCTTCTGTTGATGGGCACTTAAGTTGTTTCCATCTCTTTGCTATTGTGAATAGTGCTGTGATGAACACGGGTATGCATATATTCTGGCTTTCATTTCTTTAGGATATATACCTAGTAATGGGATTGCTGGATCAAATACTATATCTAATTCCAACTTTTTTTCTCATTCTCCTTGTGGCTATATAGAATCTCATTGAGTGGATGTGCTTTAATCTGTTTAATCAGTCCATTAGTGCATATTTAGGGGTTTGTCAGCCTTTTGCTATTATAAACAGTGCTACAGTGAATATGTCATTTTGCATGTGAATGAGTTTATCAGTGAATAAAACTGCTTTCCACAGTGGTTATATCATTTTACAGTCCTACTAGCAGTGTATGAGAGTCCCAATCTCTCCACATCTTCACTAGCATTTGCCATTTTCTGGGTTGTTGAACTTTGCTATCAGTGCTGTGGTGAGATGGTATCTGGTTGTTTTGATTTGTATTTCTCTAATGGCTAATGACTGTGAACATTTTTTCATGTGTTTCTTGGCCAGCTGACTGTAGGATCACCTTTCTTTGGAATGGGTACAAATATGGATTTCTTCCAGTCAGTTGGCCAGGTAACTGTCTTCCAAATTTCTTGACATAGACAAGTAAGTGCCACCAGCCCAGCCTCTGTTTGTTGAAACGTCTTAATTGGTATTCCATCAATTCCTGGAGCCTTGCTTTTCACAAATTCCTTCAGTGAAGCGTCAACTTCTTCCTTCAATACCATTGGTTCTTGATCATATGCCACCTCCTGTAATGGATGAAAATCAACTAATTCTTTTTGGTACAGTGACTGTGTATTTCTTCCATCTTATGATGTTTCCTGAAATCACTCAATATTTTGACTATAAAATTTTTCAATATTGCAACTCAAGGCTTGAATTTTTTCTTCAGTTCTTTCAGCTTGAGAAATGTCAGATGTTTTCTTCATGTTGGTTTTCTAACTTCAAGTCTTTGCATGTATCATTATAATTGACTTTGCCTTCTCAAGCTGCTCTTTGAAACCTTCTGTTCAGCTCTTTTGTCTTTAGCTACTCTCTGTTTGAGAGCAAGTTTTGGAGTTTCTTCTGACATCCATTTTGGTCTTTTCTTTCTTTCCTATTTAATGACCTTTTGCTTTCTTCATGGATGATGTTCTTGATGTCATTCCCAGTTCATCTGGTTTTTGATCATTAGTGCTCAGTGTATCAAATCTATTCTTTAGATGGTCTCTAAATTAAGGTCAGATATAACCAAGGTTATATTTTGGCTCTCATGAACATGTTTTAATTGTCTTCAGCTTCAACTTCAACTTGCATATGAGCAAGTTGGTGCTCTGTTCCACAGTCAGCTCCTGGCCTTGTTTTGGCTGAAGATATTGAGCTTCTCCATCACTTCTTTCCACAGATGTAGTTGATCTCATTCCTGTGTACACCATCTGGTGAAGTCCATGTGCATAGCCACCATTTATGTTGTTGAAAACAGTATTTGCAATGAATAAGTAATTCTATCATGTGGCCTCTGGGGTCATTTCTATTACCAAAGCTATATTTCCCAACTACTGGTGATCCTTCTTTGTTTCCAAATTTTGCATTCCAAAAAAATCCAAACTCACTGCTTTCAAGTCAATTTGACTTATAACTTGGATTTCCGAGGTGGTATCTCTACGAGAGTAGATTACCCAATCTTCCTTCCGAAGAATGGCTGGTGGGTTTGAACTGCCAGCCTTCTGGTTAGCAGTCAAATGCCTTAGGCACTATGCCACCAGAGTTCCTTTTGTATTCCATTCACCAGTAATAATCAACACATCTTGATTGCATGTTTAGCCAATTTCAGACTGCAGAAGTTGGTAAAAATGTTCAATCACCTCATCTTTGGCTTTGGTAGTTGGTGTGTAAATTTGAATAATAGTAGTATTAACTGGTCTTCCTCGTATGTGTATGGACATTATCCTATCACTGTAGCAGTGTACTTCAGGATAGATCTTGAAACATTCTTTGTGATGATAAAAGCAATGATGAGGACTTCCGGTAAGATGGAGGAATAGGCAGACAAGTGACACAGACTCTCTTCAACAAAGAAAAGAAAAACCAGTTGGTGGGGATACAGAAGATAATCCTGGAGCCCTGAGGTTTGAAAGGAACTATACAGAAGTGGATTAGACACCAACTAGTGGAAAAACCTGAATGAAAACAGTGAGTACAGAGATGGTCAGAGCTGCAGACTGTCAGCTACTCTGACAGGACCAATAGCCTGAATATTTCCAAATAGTGCTGGGACCTGAGAATTGACCTAAAGATCAGCCCTGGTCACCAAGGGCTGCAAGGACGAATGCGTTGGTGGCCTATGACTAGGAAGGGAAACAGCAAAGAGGGAGACAACCTGAGCTGTTGACTTTTCGCTGTCCGGAGGGCACAGCCGTTTTGATTGTTTACATGCAGCAGCCATTTTGAATATTTAAAGTGACTGAGGGCAAAGCCATTTTGAATATTTACAAGCAGCAGCCATTTTGGATATTTAAAGTGGCCAAGGGTGCGCCATTTTGAATCTTTACAAGTGGCAACCATTTTGGATTTTAAAGTATAGCATTCTCATTCGGATTCCAGGGACCTAAGAATAGGCTCTGTTTGCCAAGGTCAGCAGGGACATGTGAGAGGTTGAAAACAGGAAAGGAGACAGGTGGTGAGGGTATAAGTGCTGTCAACCAGTGAATAGAGGAGCACAGTACTCTGCTTGTGTAGATAACACACAAAGAAAGCCAATATCATGGGCAAGTCACTCCAACATACAATCACCAATTAAATATAAACACAAAAAAGTCACAATGCCTCAAAGACAACAGAGTATCACAGTCCACACAAAGAAGCAAGATAAAGCAGGAGAAACATGGGATCAGGATACAGACCCAAAACACATCCTTGAGGAAGTCACAGCATTGGAATTCCCTGATAAGGAATTAAAAAGAATTATATTTAGGTATCTTCAACTAATTGAATGACAGATCAAGGAAAACACAGAGAAAACCCTAGAACAATTTCAAAATACAATATAAGAACAAAATAACAAAATAAATGAAAAATTAGAGATGATACAAAATCTACACACAGAAACCCAGAAGATTAATACTAAATTTTCAGCAATAGATAAGACATTGAATGGGCAAAGGAGCAGAATTGAATCAATGGAAGACAGAATTAGGGAGATTGAAGGCAAATACCTGAACACTTCTTTGGAAAGAGATAAATCAGAAAAAAGATCAAAACAAAATGAAGAAAGCCCAAGGTTCATGTGGGATACCACCAAAAGGAATAACCAATGTGTCACTGGAATTCCAGAACAGGAAGACACAAATAAAACCACACAGAAAAATGTCAAAGATTTGTTGGAAGAGAATTTTCCTGGTATGATGAAAGATGAGAATATATCCATTCAGGAACTCCAACAAACCCCAAACAAGATAGACCCCAAAAGAAAATCACCCAGACATATCATCATCAAACTTACCAAAACTAAAGACAAAGAAAAGAAACATGAGAGCAGCATGGGAAAAACAAAAAGTTACCTACAAGGAGCAACCAATAAGACTAAGCTCGGATTTCTTGATAGAAACCATGTAGGCGAGAAGGCAATGGGATGGTATATATAAAAGCCTGAAAGAGAAAAATCTCCAACCAAGAATTATGTACCCAGCAAAACTGTCCCTCAAATATGATGGTGAAATTAGGACATTTCCAGATAAGTAGAAATTAAGGGAATTTATTAAAAGCAGACCAACCTTACAAGAGATGCTAAAGAGAGTCCTTTGGACAGAGAAGCAACAACAGCCAACAACAACTGACCATTAACATACATGATGATATAACCCAGAAACCAAACCAGCTATGGAAGTATCCAAAGTGAATAAGCCTGCAAGATTGTAAACAGGGAACCAGAGACATCAATTGACAAATGAGAACAACTACAAACCAAAAGAGGGAAAAAACTGTGTCATTAAAGAACTTCTAGATGATAGGGAAGTCAAGACAACTACCAGATAGAATGGACTGTTCTAAACTTGGAAAGAAAACTATAGATCACAGGCTAATCTCAAAGAAAAATGATAAACCTTCACATCAAAAAAGAGGACCAGCATAAATATTCAGCAAATATTAAAACAATAGCAATGAAGGAAGTGATAACA
>NW_006921818.1:4620439-4624313 GCF_000298275.1 Orycteropus afer afer | reverse complement strand
AAAAAAAAAAAAAAAAAAACCATCGACCCATGTCACTTTATTTTTGTGTATTTCACTGTACATAAATTATATTGCAATAAAATCCATTAAAGAAATTCCTCAGTAACACAACAAGAAAATAAAACCATTTACCAGGATTGAATTATGTATGTATGTATTTTCAGTAAGCCATGCTAGCTTCAAACGCTGCCTGGTCTCATTCTTGCCAGAACATCCTGTAAATACAAAATGCCATTCATCTATAAAGGTAACAAGTAAAGGTCTCAAATATGAAAATAAACAAACTTGGTGAAAATAGCACCCATGACACCTTTCTGGAAATAAACATTCAATGATGACTCAAACCAATTAGGAGATAAATGGAAAACCCATGGTAAAAGGCCAACTTCAGCAACTTATGTCAAAAGACAATGTAACAATTTCTACCAAATTCTAAGGGAAAATGTGAATTTTATATGCCAGCAGGCTGTTTTTGAAGGTAAGACTTGAAACTCTTATTGGAGGAAAAAGTTGCTTGATGATGAAATTCATACAAATCAGAGAGGAATTAATTAAATAAAGAATTCAAGGATGGAGAAGAGATGATCAAGGACTGGTGCAGAGCACTGAATCCATTTAAATATAGAACAAAGACTAAGGGGTTGTGGAAATTATGGTTATAAAACAGAATGTAAATATTAAAAATCTTAACTACATAAAAATTATGTTATTGCTGTTATGTGCCATCGAGTCAGACCCGACTCATAGCAACCCCTCCTTGGGTTTCCGAGGCAGTATCACTACAGAAGTAGATTGCCCAACCTTCCTTCCAAGGAGTGGCTGGTGAGTTTGAACCGCCAGCCTCTTGGTTAGCTATCAAGTGCCTTAGGCACTATGCTACCAGAGCTCACACATAAAAATAAAATGAAGCAAATAAACTCAGCAGAGGAAATTTTTAGTGTATTAATGTCTTCAGTTTTCATAGGCATGCATCAAAAATACTCTTTAAAAATTAAAAATGCTGCATAAAAGTGAGGGAGGAAAAAAAGCAATGATGAATACCACACCATTCCTCTTTAATTTGTCATTCCCTGCATAGTAGATCACATGATTGTGTAGTTCACAATGGCCAAAACCAGTCCATTCCAGCTCACTAATGCCTAGGATATCAATCTTTTGGTGTTCTATTTCATTTTGACAACTTCCAGTTTTCCTACTGGAAGATTTATTCTTTGTACTTTCCATGTTCTGATTATTAATGGATGTTTGCAGCTGTTTGTTCCCATTTTGAGTTGTATCATATCAGCAAATGGAGATCTTGAAAGCTTTACTCCATCTACGTCATTAAGGTGGGCTCTACTTTGCAGAAGCAGCTCTTCCCCAGTCATATTTTGAGTGCCTTCCTACCTGAGGGGCTCATCTTCTGGTACTATATTGGCCAATGTTTCAATGCTATCCATAATGTTTTCCAGTAATATATCAGACAGTGTTCATTGATATTCATAAGGTTTTCACTTGTCAATTCTTTGAGGAGTGTATGGCCCCTTCCTTCTTCTGAATCTGACTTAGAATGGAAGTTCTGCTGAAACCTGTCCACCATGGGTGACCCTGCTGGTATTGGAAATACTGGTGACATAGTTAGTCTCCAGCCTCACAGCAATGCACAAGTCACCACAGCACGACAAACTGACAGACCATCAATCTGATGATGGTAAAATAAATGGTTGGGCAGTTCAATTTGTTTCTAAATATAAGTCTGTTTTATTCATTTTAGGTAACAAATAGAAATGGAGTTTGTCAGAAACCTGCTTCATAAACGCAACTTGCAGTAAATGCAGGGAAAAAATAAAGCCCCCAACATTGTTTTCTTGCATAAAGCATGAACTTCAAAAAGTTCCTATTGAGAGTATGGAAAAACACTTGATATTTCAATAATCATAAACACCTAAGGCATTTGACTGCTAACCAGAAGGCTGGTGGTTCAAACCCAGCAGCCACTCCTTGGAAGGAAGGTTGGGCAATCTACTTCCGTAGTGATACTGCCTCGGAAACCCAAGGAGGGGTTGCTATGAGTCGGGTTCAACTCGACGGCAGTGAGGTTGGTTTGGTGGTTTGTTACAGGGGTTTTATGGCTTCATGCCCAGAAACCAAAAGTTCTGCTTTATGCTTGGTACAACTAAACAGAAAGTGATTCACTTTGTCTTAAATTATATGAAAATATCAGAACAATGTGAAGAACTTAAGTTACACAGGTTGGAATTGCAGGCAGTAAAGCACTTTTTCAACTCACTTTTTCGGTTTCCTGCAAAAGCCTTTGTAGAGAATTGTGTGTTCAAAAAAGCCCTTTGCCCATCAGCATTCACCATCTTCTATGTCTTTTGAAAGGCACACCCCCCAAATAAGAGTCCTTGGATGAAAAGATCTGAACCTGCAGAGTTTGCTCCTAGGTCTGCAAAGAGAAACAGCAGCAAGTGCAATGCTACTGTCAAGGGGACTCCACTACACAGCCAAGGCCCAAGGAAGGGTGGTCGGCAGCAATTGCCTGCCTAGGGCTGGGGTCTCCCTTTGGTCACAGCTGAGTTCCCACCTACTCCCTCTACTCACACTCAGAGAGGAAAGGATAAATAAAGAGAACACATGAGCACAATTTCACCAAAGTGCAGGTGCAAAACCCTAAGCAATTCTCTGTCCTCCACCAGCCTGGACTTGCCACCACATCCCAGAGGAGGAGGTGTCTTTTAGGTCACAGCACTTTTTTCTTTATTTCTCTTCATTTTACAAACAAATCAACAGGGGAGGACAAGGTTCTCAAGGAAAAAAATTCAAATCTGAAATAAGAGCAATACAATCTATTGGTAATGTTCATCTTTTTCCAGAGGAATATTCCTTACTGCTTTGATTTTGGAGAAAAAAAATTATAAAAGTTGCAATTCAATGAAAAAAATTCAGAATCAATACAAACTGATACAGCACCAAACAGCAATTAAGGAATTAATAAAAGTATATAAAATTGTTTTAACAGTTTGACATAGCTGCCGAGGCCGCTTATATACAACCAAAGACTTCATGGGATTTGGTTCCTTGGTTTGGAGGTTTAGGGTCATGGTTCCATAGGACATCCCAGTTAACTGGCCTAATAATGTGTTTGGTGCTTCTGTTCTACCTCCTAATTTGTTGTGTAATGCCTGGGTTTTAAAAGCTTGTAAACAACCATCCAAGCCACAATAATTGCTCTCTATTCACCTGGAGCAACAGAGGAAGAAGGAGAGTCAAAAATAGAAGGAGGAAATGGAACGTGTAGCTAATTGCCTTCATGAACAACTGCCTCCTTTGCGGGGAGACCAGAAGAACTGGATGGTGCCTGGCTACCATTACTTAACTTTTTGATCAAAGATTCCAGACAAGGATCTTGATCAAAAGGAGAAAATGCAGAGCAGTGTTTCAAATTCTTAAGGACTCTATACTTTCTGGAGCCATGGAGGATAGATATACCACTGAAATTACTGCTCTGAGACAATCTTTAAACCTTAAACTAAAAATATCCCCTGTTGTTGTTGTTGTTAGGTACCACTGAATTGTCTTCAACTCACAGCAACTCTATGCACAGCATAATGAAACACTGCCTGGTCTCGCGCCAGCTCCGCCATCCCTGCTATACTTAAGCCCATCGTCACAGCCACTGTGTCAATCTATCTTTTTTTTTTATTATTATTATTGTGATTTGGATGAAGATTTACAGAGCAAATTCATTTTCCATACAGCAGTTCACATATACTTTGTCTCAGTCATTGACCACAGTTTACCACAATGCAACAGCTTCCCTCCCACTTCCTCCCCATAGTTACCTCTTCCCAGTGTCCATCCCTCCATACACTCCTGCCTCCTGAGCTGTCTC
>NW_006921818.1:4615603-4617639 GCF_000298275.1 Orycteropus afer afer | reverse complement strand
TGCAGTCCCTGGCTAGCAGGGTGATTTTTAGGTTAATTCTTAGGTCCTACCACCACTTGGGAATCTCCAAGCTGTCTGTGCCATCAGGATCTCTCAGAACCACTGCCAGACCGCAGCTCCATCTCTCTCCTTTTTTGGTATTGTCATGCAAATTCTTCTGCTAGTTGGGGTTTAGTCCACTTCTATATCCTTCCCTTCAAGGTTCAGAGGTCCAGAATTATCTTCTGTGCCTGTGTTAATTGTTTTCCCTTTTCTTTGTTGAAGAGGGTCTGTGCAATCATTCTGCCTAGTCCGCCATCTTGCCGGCCACCTCAATCTATCTTATTGAAGGACATCCCCTCTTTCGTCGACCCTCCAACTTGCCAAGCATGACATCCTTCTCCAGGGAATGGTCCCTTCTGATAACATGACCAAAGTAGGAGACGCAAAGTCTGGCTGTTCTCTCTTCCAAGGAGCATTCTGGCTGCACTTCCTCCAGGACAGATCTGTTAGTTCTTTTAGCAGTCCTTGATACTTTCAGCATTCTTTGCCAGCAACACAACTCAAAAGCATCAACTCTTTTTTTTTTCAGTCTTCCTTATTCATTGTTCAGATCTCACATACCTATTAGGCAACTGAAAATATCATGGTTTGTGTCAGGTGCACCCTAGTACTCAAGGAGACATCTTTGCTCTTCAGCACTTGAAAGAGGTCTTTTGTAGCTGACTTGCCCCATGCTATACATCGTCTGATGTTCTGACTGCTGCTTCCACTGGTGTCGATTATAGAACCAAGCAATGTGAAGTCTTTTACAACCTCAAACTTTTCTCCATTTATTGTTATGCCACTTATAGGTCCAGTTGTGAGGATTTTTGTTTTCTTTATATTGAGATGTAATCCATACTGCAGACTGAATTTTGAATCTTCATCAGTTAAGTGCTTCAAGTCATCCTCACTTTCAGCAAGCAAAGTTGTGTCATCAGTGTATTGCAGGTTGTTACTGATTCTTCTTCCAATCTTGATGACATGTTCTTCTTCATATAGTCCAGCTTCTTGGATTATTTGCTCAGCATATGGATTGAATACATATGGTGAAAGGACATAACCCTGACACACTCCCTACTCAACTCTAAACCTGCAGTGTTCCCTTGTTCTATTTGAATGACAGCCTCCTGGTCTGTGTACAGGTTCCTCATGAGTACAATTAAGTGTTCTGGAATTCCCATTCTTCCCAATGTTATCCACAATGTGTTACGATCCACACAATCAAATTCTTTTGCATAGTCAATAAAACACAAGTAAACACCTTCCTGGAATTCTTCACTTTGAGGCAAGATCTATCTGACATCAGCAATAATATCCCTTGTTCCACATCCTCTTCTGAACCCAGCTTGCACCTCTGGAAGTTCTCTGTCAATATACTGCTGTAACCGTTCTTGAATTATCTTCAGTAAGATTTTACTTGCTTGCGATATTAATGATATTATTCAATAATTTCCACATTCTGTGGGATCACCTTTCTTTGAAATGGGTAGAAATATGGATATCTTCCAGTCAGTTGGCCAGGTAGCTGTCCTTCAAATACCTTGGCATAACCAAATGAGTGCCTCCAGTGGGGCATCTGTTTGTTGAAACATCTCAATGTTTCAGTCAATTCCTGGAGCCTTGTTCTTTGCCAATTGTTTCAGTGCACCCTCGACTTCTTCCTTCAATATCATTGGTTCTTGATCATGTGCTACCTCCTGAAGTGGATGAACATCAACCAGTTCTTTTTGGTACAGTGACTTTGTGTATTCCTTCCATCTTCTTTTGATGCTTACTGCATCATTCAATATTTTGCCCATAGAATCTTTCAAAATTGCAACTTGAGGCTTACATTTCTTCCTCAGTTCTTTCAGCTTGAGAAATGCTGAGTGTGTTCTTCCCTTTTGGTTTTCTATCTCCAAGTCTTCGCACATTTCGTTATAGTGATTGGCTTTGTCTGCTCGAGCTGCTCTTTGAAATCTTCTGTTCAGCTTTTATCTTGTCATTCTTCCATTTGCTTTGGCTACTCTCTG
>NW_006921818.1:4598153-4614713 GCF_000298275.1 Orycteropus afer afer | reverse complement strand
GGGTTTGAACCGCCAGCCTTCTGGTTAGCAGTCAAGTGCTTTAGCCACTATGCTACCAGAACTCCTTACTAATGACTAGGATATCAATATTTATATGCTCCATTTCATTTTTGACAACTTCCAATTTTCCTAGCTCATACTTCATACATTCCATGTTCTGATTATTAATGGATGTTTGCAGCTGTTTCTCCTCAATTTGAGTCATGTCACGTCAGCAGATGGAAGCCTCCAAAGGTTTACTTTATCCATATCAGTAAAGGTTGATTCTATTCTGATGAGGCAGCACTTTCCTAGTCCTATTTTGAAAGCCTTTCAACCTAAGTGGCTCATCGTCCTGCACTGTATCAGACAGTGTTTCCAGGCTATTATTCATACAGTTGCCTAGTAATGTAACAGACAGTGTTTCTCTGCTATTCATAAGATTTTCCCAAGCCAATTCTTTGAGGAGTGGATGGTCTCCTCCTTCTTCCTACTCTGTCTCAGTCTGCAAGCCATGATGAAACCTGTGCACCATGTGCAACCCTTCTGGCATTTGAAACACCAGTGGCACAGCCTCAAGCCTCACAGCAACACATCACCAGAGCACAACAAACTGACAGACAAGTTTGTCTCCCTTAGCTGTTCAAAACTTCTCCACCCTCCCCTTACCAGGATCCCTGCCCCTTGCTCACTCTGTCCTTGACATCCTGACTTTCCTTTCCTTTCCCCTTCACTTTTCCTGCTGCTTGGGGTTTGGGGTCTGGGTCCCTCCCCTTACCTGGATGCCTCTACCACTTGCTGGCTCTGTCCTGGATGCCCTGGCTTTTCTTTCCTTTCCCTTCCACTTTTTCTGCTGCTTGGGGGTTGCAGCCTAGGTTCTTCCCCTTTCCTAGATCTCTCTGCCACTTGCTCTCTCTCTCCTGGATGTCCTGGCTTTCCTTTTCTCTCCCCTCTGCTTTTCCTTCCACTTGGGGGCTATGGCCTGGGTTCCTCCCTTTATCTAGATGCCTCTGCCTCTTGCTCACTCTTTCCTGGATGCCAGGGGAAAATATCCCCTGGCATCTTCTAAAAACTGAATAATAATTTAGCTTCAACTAGTAAAAAAGGTCTGACTTGAGCAATATGTTCTTTTTTTATTTAATTTATTTATTTATTTATTTTCTATTTATTGTGATTTGGGTGAAGATTTACAGAGCAAATTCACTTTCCATACAGCAGTTCACATATACTTTGTCTCATGTCATTGACCACAGTTTACAATGCAACAGCTCCCCTCCCACTTCCTCCCCATAGTTACCTCTTCCCAGTGACCATCCCTCCATACTCTCCTGCACCCTGAGCTGTCTCCCTGTTCATAAGCAGCCCTTCCTTCTCCCATGATTGTTCTCTCCAGGGCGTGTGTCTACTTGAGGTAAATGTTTAACTCACATGCCTGTACAAGCAATATGTTCTTTTAAGAACTATTTATGTGGAATCAAATTGACAGCATCTTGAAACAGTAGATAGAAACATCAGAGGGCAGTGAGTTTATGTTAATGAGGGAGGGAGGAACAACTCGAGGTCAGAATGTTGCACAACTTGAATGTAATCAATGCCACTAAACTACATGTAGAAACTGTTTAATTGGTGCATGTTTTGTTGTGTATATTCCCAACAATAACAAAATAAATAAAATGTAAAAAAAAAAACAACAACAAAAGGCATCTGACTGCTAACCAGAAGGTTGGTGGTTCAAAGCCACCAGCCTCCTCGGAAGGAAAATGAGGCAATCTACTTCTATAGTGATACTGCTTCAGAAACCCAAGGAGAGGTCGCTATGAGTCAGATCTGACTTGATGGCAGTGAGTTTGGTTTGGTTTTGGTTGGAGAGTGATCTGATTACCTAGTGCCGTTCTGACAGGATTATACCACAAATGGGATGGCCTTATCAAACAGGAGTTTATTCTTACAATTTGGAGCCTTTAAGTCTGAGTTTGAAATGCCAGGCTCTAGGGGCTGGGTGAAATCCCCTCAACCTTGAGCTTCAGCTCTGCCTCCTGCTCCTGGCTCACTGAAGCTACAGGCTTTTCTTCATTCAGCTGCTGGCTGCTGAGGCTGATAAGCCCAAGGTTGACAAGTAAAAAGGCACAGTCCTGATGTTACCCAACCACATGGCAGGCCTTTAATTCAAGTCCATTGAAAGTCCTAGGATTGGCAGAGCATGGCAAGCTGCTGAAAAATGTCTTGGCTACATGCAGTTACAAGCATGCCATAAGCTAGATACCATTCCCAAAGCTGTTTCTTATATATGGGAAGCAGACCCCATACCCAACACAGCTACTCAGCTGCTCCAATAGAGTCCACCATGGACTTAATTACCAATCTCACCATGGGGAATAACTACATTCAGCTGCCCAGACACTCAACCAGGACCAGTTAAGTTGACACACAAACTTAACCACCACAGCCTGCAAGGCCACAAGTGATCTTTTCTCATCACTCTGTTCTTGGTTACTCCACTTCAGCCACACTCTTTGCTATTTTTCAAGCAGAGCAAGCATGTTCCATCTCAGGGTCTTTGCTTTTGCTGTGCCCTCTTCCTGGAATGCTTTCCCCCAGATATCCCATCTCATGGTGCTTGCCTAACTGGAAGAGGACTAGCTAGCTGGCCTCTCAGCCTAGTCCTAGAATCAGGGTCAAGGAAAAGATGCACTATTCCTCTCTCTCACCCTGAAAGCCCAGATCTTCCCAGTGGTCTCCATGGAGGCCACAGTCAAACTTGGAACCAGTTAACTTCTTGTAGATGGTTTGGAGGATTTGGCCATGCACTGGGTCTTGGCAATCCAGACCACCTGCCCCAAAACACACCCACACCCTCTGTCAGACTGCCCCTTAGTGGAGGACTGGATGCTTCTCAGTCAGTGTGGACTGTGCTTAAGATACTCCATCCTCACACATTTGGACCTCTCAGCTCCTGTTTTCTACCCCCCAAATTTGGTACATGCAAGACCCTCAACTTAGCCTCAGTGCCAGGGTGAGCAAGCAGTGCTCTGTGCATGAGCATAGGTGTGGCACCTGCCCTGTGGCAGCACTCAGGCTAGGCTGAGACTGACACTCACACCGAGCAAGGGTTAGGATCAAGTCCTCTTCCTCATGGAGACCCATGTAGAGCTTTGTAAGACTGAAGAGGAGATGCCAGAGGGCAGTGAGCCCAGTCCTTTGAACAGCTGGCTGAATTTTTTTTCTGGAGAGGAAGTTGGAGGCAATGGACAGATACAAGGACAGTTCTTGTGGACAGCTGTAGTCCTCACCAACCAGCTGCAATCTGGGTCAGGGAAAGGGGGCAGAAGCTATGTTGAGCACATGCTGAGTCTTTGGAGACAGGCTCTTCCAGCTCCCAGGTTCTTTGTAAGGAGAAAGAGATGTTGCCTAGCCCATGCATTACAAGCCAGTTTTCTGCATTTAGTCCTTTGGACTTTCCCAGAACTAGCTGTTTCATGGGTGGTGCATGCTCAATTAACATGCTCAGCTGCCAACTGAAAGGTTGGAGGTTTGAGTCTACCCACATGTACTTAGGAAGAAAGGCCTGGCAGTCTACTTCTGAAATAGCCATTAAAAACCCTATGGAGCTGTTTCACTCTGACACACATGGGGTCACCATGAGTGGGAACTGACTCACAGCAACTAGTTTAGTGGCTAGAGATGTCCAGCTGTGGAGAAGCTCCCTAGGTGGTCAGATAAAAGCCAGGCCAGGTTTCCCAAGAAGGTTGATTTCACCCTTTGTCTGTCTGTCTCTCCATGTAAAGGACTTAAGTCACAAAATCGAGCAGGCTCCTCAACTTCCAGAATGAAGGGGAGTTTAGTGGGAGTTAAGTGGAGCTCCATGACTCTGTGGAGCAGCTGGGGCCTTCTGTCTATACCATAATGAGCACTTCTGAGGCAGGTTATGCTGGCTTCGGGCCGCTGTCCTGAGGCTTGGAATATTCTGATTTTGATAGCTTCTGGCTCTCAGGATCCTACAATCCAACCTCATTCCTGTCTTTTCAGTCTCTTTCTTGAGTCAAGTTTTAGATTAAAAATCTGAAATTGCATTCTCCTAAACTTACTACTGGTCACTCAAGATGTCCAGAAAGACTGCTGGATTTTTGTTCTCCCCAATATTCCTTCCTTTTTTCAACTCTATATATTTCTTAAATTACCAAACAGCTTTTGGTTCCTTGAGGAAATGGTAGATTTTCCTGTATTGGCCAGAAATTATCCAGTTCCCTGGACAAGTTATCTTGCTTCCCCCCAAGACATGACCTAGCATTTGATCCCACACCTCTTCAATCCTAAGAGGGAAACCAAAAACAAACTCACTGCCGTTGAGTCAATTTCAACTCATAGCCACCTCTCCTTGGGTTCCCGAAGCAGTATCTTTACCACAGTAGATTGCCCAGTCTTCTTTTCGAAGAGTGGCTTGTGGGTTTGAACTGCCAGCCTTCTGGTTAGCAGTAAAATGCCTTAGGCACTATGCCACCTGCTAAAACGACAAGGAGGCCACATGTTCTGACCTCCTCTAATCTCACAAGAGGAAGACAGGATTACCAGCAGTAACCCAAGGCCTATTACTGCAAGGCCAGACATGCTGCCTCCCTCCAGCCCTTTCACCAACCGTTCCTCCCAAAGCACCCACCACCTCTCTCCTGGGTTCGATAATTCCCTGCAGTGGCCACACAGAACTCACAGATTACAGGGTTTATTAGGGAAGCACCAGGCTACAACTCAAGTTCAGGAAGAACACTCAGTCTCTCTCCCAGCCCACCATCCCTCAGCCAAGAGTCTCTCACAGTCTCTTTCCCAGCAGTGCTGGTCCCTCGGTGTCTCACTCAGCAATGCTTGTCTCTTGCATCTCTTTGCCAGCAATGCGTGTCTCAGGAGCCCGTGTCTCTTTCAGCAGCACATCTTCTTCAACCAGCAATCAGAGAGAGTTCTGCCTCCAGGAGGCCTCCTTTTGAGCCCAGCAGGGTGGTCAAACTAGCCAATCACAGCATCAGAACTCTAAGCACCTGAGAGAGAGTGGGCACCTCCCAGAACATTATATTGTGCCACGCCCAACAGAAATACTCCACTTGGATAACATTTACAATCAGCTCCTCAGTTGCTCGTTCCACCACTGAGTTTACAATGACTTATGGGTAGAAAAGCCATACTAAGTAATTTACTACACTGCATCACCAGAGAGGGAAGAGTAAAGAAACAGCTACATGGACCCTTGTATGACAGGGCCATAGAGATAGGCACAGTCCCAGAGAGGTCACATGGGCACTGCATGAAGCATGGGTCCTTGGCTACCATGATCCTGTGACCCAAGATTCTTACGTAAGGTAGGGCCCTCACCTGAGAGTTTCCATCCTGCCTGCTCAGTGTCCTATCCTGGTGGGATGGAAACCTTGCTCCTGGGAAGAAGTTGATTCATTTGAGATCTCAATCCTCCCTATGTCAAACCTTTAAGGAGGAGAGGTCTACTGTCTGGAAAGACTGCAGGGCCTCACTGAAGAAGAGTTGCCCAGGTTGGTCCAAATTGGCCCAGTTACCTGTAGCAAAGGAGAGACACTCCAGGATTCATAAAAGTAGCCATTCTGTTACTGAGGGCCTTCTGTTTGTCATCTCAATCCAAACACTGCTTTCAGACAGCAAACATCAGACAGCTACCTACAGCCACAACCAATCTTTGAGGTGCTGGCATTATCTGCTGGGTTAACTCCCTTTTTGGATCAGGCTGCTCAGAGGCATGCTAGAAGGATCTCTGCAAGGAGTAGGGATAGATCTGCCCTGCAGGGAGCTTTCTAAATTCCACTTGCCTGTGAGGGGCAAGTCACTGTCTGGACTAGATACCCACATAAGAGCATGCTACCAGTTAGTTTAGGAGCCTTTCCTAATTTCTACTTTGCTTTTTCTCACACCTGCATATGACCCCCTCCTCATCCTTTGTTATCAGTTAACAATACAGGTAATAGCTGATAAAGCCACTGGAATATCTTTCCAGGAGCTCAAGTGGAGCTCAGGCTACTTATGGGTCCTAGTTTGTTCCCTTACAGCTCCAGTCAAACCTCTCACAAAGGACATGAGACCACTTGCACCCAGGCTTCAGAGCCTTCCAGCAGATGTTTTCAGCCACCATCCCCAGGGACTTCTTGTGCAGTGAACAACATGCTCAACCTTCTGCAGTGCCCTGGCTGCCTGCCTCCATCCTATGCCCAACCTCATTACACCACATAGGCTGATGCCATCAATGTCCTCTGTGTTTTCTCTCAGCACTGGGTGGGGAATTGCTTTCCTGACAGCATTCATGCCCATTTTCTGCAGAGGCAGAATGCCATCATATTTGGATTTGAAAAGGAGATTTAATTCTATGTCATGTATCTAAAGTGAGAATGCCGGAATTCTGTCTCTTAATCCCAGGGTCACAGAAACATTAGCTTCACATGATGATGGTGTTGTTGCTAGCAGCAGGGCTGTCTGAAAGTTGTACTGTTCCTGCAGTTACCTATCTCTGACTGGGTACTGTCCACAGCTTCCCATTCTTTTTGGACTCTAAGCCCCTCTGTATTTACAATTGCAATAGTGAGAAAAAGAAACCCTGAGATCTAGGTATTTGACTTTTGTCTTGTCTCCCTCCAATCTCCCCTTCACATAGCTGCCAGATGAGCTGTCAAAAAGGCAGATCTGATGTCACTCCCTTCTCAAGACCCTTCAGGGACTCTCCATAACACTCAAGGTAAAACCCAAACTCATCAGCACAGCACCCAAGTACCTCTACAATCTGGATCCTTCTATCTCTAGCTTTGCCCTCAGCCTGGACAGAATTACCAGAAGTTCCTCAACATCCTCTACCCACTCCCACTTTGGGTGCATTTGCACAGGCTGCACTCCCCTTGCTGACCAGTAAGGATCCTGTGGTGGTTATGTTTGTGTGTCAACTTGGCTGGGCCTGGTTGAGTGGCTGGGCTGCTGGTGGTAGTTATTCCCCATGATGAGACAGACTGGCAATCAACTCCATGGTGGGATCTGCTACAAGCAGCTGAGTAGCTCCTTTGGGATATAGTCTGCTTCCTGTTTATAAGGAGAAGACTTGGGAATAGTCTCTAGCCTATGGCACGTTTGGACCCTGCATGTAGCAGCCTGCTATGCTCTGCCGACCTTGGGACTTACAATGGACTTAAGTTAATGGCCTGCTGCATGATTTGGTAACATCGGGACTGTGCCTTTTTACTTGTCAACCTTGGGGCTTCCAGCCTCATCAGCCAGCAGCTATCTGAGTGCAGAAACGTCTCTAGCTCCAGTGGGCTGGGAGCAGGAGGCAGAGCTGGACCCCAAGGTGAGGGGCTTTCACCCAGCCCCTAGAGCCTGGCACTTTGAACTTGGACTTGAAGCCTCCAAATTGTAAGAATAAACTCCTGTTTGTTAAGGCCATCCCATTTGTGGTATATTCCTGTCAGAGTGGCTCTAGGGAACCAGAACAGACCTTAAGTGCTCTCACCTTCACTTCCAACCCCTGATGATATTTCCCCTCCTCAGCCTTCGGTTAACAGAGACCACCCTCACTGGATGACATCTGTCACCTCATCAATCCGAACCAGGAGCCATTCCTGAGAGACTCTGAGACCCAGTGCTTATCATACAGTGTTGTAACTATCTCTCCCACTAGACTACAGGCTGCAGGAGGGCAGGTTCTCCAGGACTTAGCACAGTGCCTGACATGCTCAACAAATGTTTAATGAATGAATGAATGAAAGCACAATGCCAAAACCCATACCTGTTGCCTTGAGCTGATTCTGACTCATGAAGCCTGAATGTAGGTCAGAATAAAATTGCTCCATAGAGTTTCAATGACTGGTTTTCAGAAGTAGATTGCCAGGTCTTGCATCCAAGGTGCTAACCACCACCATTTTAGTTAGCAGCCCAATGCTTAACTATTTTTTTGCCACCCAGTTCCATTTAAAGCACAGTAAGATGGGGAAAAAGCAGCAGGATAGGCTGTCTATAGCCACCACCCACCTATAGCTGTTACTCTCTAGCCTGAATTGCTAATGACATTTCCTGCCTTTGGCTTTTCAATAGAGGATACCAACAAGCAAAGTGAAAGATGGAGACGCTTCAGTTTAATACCAAAAGTATGATCCAGCCACAATGGTAAAAGTAGTTTAGGGCAGCTCCTTTCTCCTTCACAAACTTGGCTCAGGAAGTCACAAGACAATACACTGTTTTGAGAATATACTTAACTAATAAATGAAAAACTACCAAAAACTCTGAACACTAACTGATAATGAAGAAGAGAAAGTGGATGGAAAGAAGTCAAGGAGGGTTGCTAAAAGCACACCCTAGAGCTAAACTGCCTGCTTCTGTTTTACCTCCACCACTTACTAGCTGTATTTCTTTGGGCAACTTACTTAGTCATCTGTAATCCCTCAGGGGATAGCTGTGAAGACGAGTATGTGGCACAAAGGTAAGTGTGCTCAATAACTGTTGGCTATTATTATTGACCCAGCCATGGGCTCGAGTCCAGCAGGGCAGAGGACAGTCTTAGCAGGTGAGATGGGTCCAGAGGTCATGAACATTTGAATCTCCTGATAATCCAATCTTGCCAGCCCCAAATGCTGGGTGAGGTAGCAGACATGGAGCCTCAGGGTTTCTAAGGTAGATAACATCAAGAGAATACAAAATACTCGACTTTGGACAGTCAAGAACATAAAACATGGTGGACCCTTGGGAGATAAAAAGAAGGGACAAATGGCATTATTGATTCTCCATTCTTTAAATCCTCATCTACACCAGTTCAAACTCTCAGCAATGTGATCAATCTTTAACCCCTCACACCTCACCTACATACAACTTGATCAAAGATTGTGAGCCCAGTAAGGGTGTGGAAATTTGCTATCACAGTAGGTCAGTCAACAGAAAGTATAGATTTCAACTAGCCATATCCATCTGGTGCCTAAAAACTGGAAATGCCTAAACCATACAAGAGCTTCTATTTCCTTTTCTCTCAGAAACAGGTAGGCTCCTCCAACTTCTGAATGGAGTTCTGACATAAATACTATTCTCCCAGGACCAACAACAGAACTCAGGGAGAAAGGAAAAATCTTCAGGATAATAAACACAGCTGACATTAGTATGCTTTTTTATGTTTTATCCTTGATTCGACTGCCTCCTTTATTTGGGCTATCTCATTTACTCGTAAGTATACAGCATTGTTACCTTAGCCAGCCTATAAATTTAAACTGGAGTCCTTGTGGGGTATAAATGTTAGAGACATGCCACACCATCTTGCATGGCTCTTCCGGGTTCTTCTTCATTCCCTGCTGCCCCACCCAAGGTCATAAGTAAGTTAAAGGAAGTCAAAACTGTGAATTTTAAAAGGGAACATAGCTTCTGATAGTTAAGACCCCTTCCCCCAGCTCTGATGTACAACCTCCTAACCCCAGGTCTATATAAAACCACCCTCTCCCCTGCTTGGTCTCTTTTTCCTCTCTCTTCTTCCTCTTTCTTTCTTCTTCTCTTCTTCCTCTTCTCCTCTTCTTCCTCTTCTTCTTCCTCCTCTTCTTCTTCTGTCCATCCTCAGTGCAGGTGCCCTTTTGCCTCTTTAATAAAATCTCCTGTCGGGTACCCTGGTGTGTGGCGTGGTCATTGAGTGCTGATGGAGCTCTAACAATAAACAGTTAACCAGCTTGAAGATTCAAGTCCAGCCAGAGGCAATTTGGAAGAAAGGCCTGGTGATCTACTTCAAAAAAAAAAAAAAAAAAAAAAAAAACCCAACCATTGGAACCCCTATGGAGAACAAGAGAAATTCAAATGATGAAAAGTATTGATCCATAAGAAGGTCTGACTTGGGTCCCACCCAGATTCCCAGGCCCCTGAAGGGAACCTTACCATCTGCCTCCCATCCATTCACTTTTGTTGTCAGGGCCTGGAGGATGCCATGGTTCTTCAACTCTGAGATCTGTAGGAACAGCTGAGCTTTAGTGTGAGGGTAGAATCCACAGCCCTCACATCCACCCAATCACCTACTGTACTGAATGCCCCTTGAAATGGAGGCCAGAAAGATCTAGTCTGCTCTGATGCGTTATTAAAAGCAGCTTAAAATGAGGTACTTGGAGAACTCCCATTATCATGCAATGGTCAGGCAAAGTGAGGGACAAGTGCATGCCCTCCTTGAATAATAAACACACAAAAATTTACACAACTCAGTTGGTACTGGTATTTCCACTGTACTTTACTCTGCTTCATTATAGCAATTGCCTTACCATGCAGAGGTTGTTTCTGCGTGTTTATGTCCCACACCCTGCTCCCTCCCCCAAAGTATGAGCTCCTGAATGGCAGGGTCTATGACATCCCGTGTTGCCCAGTGCTTAGCACAGTGCCTGACACCACACAACAGTGCACAGCAAAAGCTTGTACTGGAAGAAAACATTGGAAGGAGATATAGGAACAACATACAGGAATTCCTCTGAAAGTGGGAAGAATATGGTTGTCTTTGTTATATGGTGGAGAGTACCCAGAGTCACTCTTTCAACCTGTAAGACATAACCAGGGTCAATCTCATGGGCATAATCAGTCCCACAAACATGATAGTTCAAATGTCAAATTTTTATCACTTCCACAAAAAAATGGGTGCACTCCAGAGAAGCACTAAAAGGAATGCTGTCAAGGAAAACTATTTAATCTAGTCTTATGAAAAACTCTAAATAGCTTAGTTAATACCACCTCAAAAATCTTATACAGAAGTCTTGTCTCTGTATAAGTGAAGTTCATGATGTAGTTTTGTATGGCCTTATTACTCAGCTAAACTTATTCTCAAATTGAGCTTAAAAACAAAACCAAAGAAAACACAACCAATTGTTTGTAACTCATATCACAGGTTTAGAACTAATTTCCCTAATACGCTTTTTAAGAAAAACCCTACAAATCAGTAAGGAAAACAAGCAGTAGAAAAATAGGCTAAGAATTTGGACAGTTACACAAAAGGAAACATAAGTACTTCTTAAACTCATGAAGAAACGCTCAACCTCAATTATATAAAAGCAATACCAATTAAAACTATGAGATATTTTTTACTTATTAGACTGACGAAGATCAGAAAGCTTGAGAACATGCCAGTTGACTAAACTGAAAATTTTACATCACACTGAAGAGTAAATTGTTCCCACAGATATGGCATCACAAGATCTGACAAAAGTATAGGTGTTTTATACCTTTTGACCTTGCAATTCTGTTCTAGGAATTTATCCACTGATAAACTCATTCACATGCAAAATGACATATTCACTGTAGCACTGTTTATAATAGCAAAAGGCTGATAAACCCCTAAATATCCAATAATGGACTGATTAAACAGATTAAAGCACATCCACTCAATGAGATTCTGTACAGCCACGAAGAAGAATGAGAAAGTGCCCACATGAGAAAATTCCACTTGGGCAATATGGAACAACCCTCATGATAAACTAAGTAAATATGGCAGAGGACAAAATATATGCCTATTCTACCATTTTATTTTTCTAAAAAAAAAAAAAACCTATATATGTATACATGTACATGCACACACACACACACATACACATATTTGCTTGTCTGTGGCTGGGGAACAAGGGTGGAAGGCATTTTTTTCACTATACATGCATCTTACATTCCATTTGGATTTTGAATCATGTAAAAATATTATTTTCTCTAAAAATAAGTCAAGAAAAAATAACAATTAAAAGAAAAAACATAATGGCCTAATCACTTATACCAACATCCTGGAATCCCAGATTATTCTGTTATTCTAATCCCTTCTGCATATTATTTGCCAATTAACAGTTCTTAACTTTGATTTCTTTATTCCATAAACACAATAACAAATACATAAATACAACAGAGCTAAGCAAACTTCCAGATAATTGGTCTCATGGTGGCTTCATATTACTTCCCACTTCAAGCCAATGAACACACCTGCTGCAGTTCCTCTTGTCATCTCCATCCCTCAGTTCATGTGGTTTTCCACCAGAATACATCTCACCTTCTCTGGTCTTCTGGTCACTTCAATATCAGTTCCACCTTCTCAAGGCCACCTCCATCACGGACCTGAGGCAATGGTCTCTCACTTCTCTAAGTCCTATAGCCTTTGTTGTATGTAGCACAAGTTCCTCTGCAAAGGACCTATCTTCCTAATCAGACTCTATGCTGCTTTGAATATAGGGATTTTCTACTTTCATATTTCCCACACACTCATTGAGCATAGTTGCGTCATTGTTAACTTCCCTTGAGTCACCCCTGACTCATGGTGACCCAAGGCACTACAGAATGAAATATCACCCAGTGCTAGCCATCTCCATGATTGGTTGCAAACCAGATCACTGGGATCAATAAGGTTTCATCCACTACTTTGTGGAAGTAGAACACCAGGCCTTTCCTCCTAGTTTGTCTTAGTCTGGAAGCTCCACTGAAGCCTGTACAGCATCACAGCAACACACAAGCCTCCCCTTACATGGGTGGTGGATACACATGAGGTGCATGGGCCAGGAAGCGAACTTGGGTCTCTTGAATGGAGGTAAGAATTCTACCACTGAACCACCAATGTTACCAGGTATAAATTACATTCTCAGAAATATCTGCTGATTCATGGTGCTAAACAACTCCCCGCAGGGATCTGTACACTTGGGATTCACTTCATCATTCTTTTTCCTCTCCAATTCAGTCCCCTCCAGTGTTCAAAGACTTTTCTCTGAAAGAACAGTTCACCTATTGTACTACTAGGAAGAAATCTTATGAGAGTCCCAAAACAAAGGCTGTGTCCCAGTCTGGCCTCTGAATCCCACAGGTTCCATTTGGAAACGTTTCTGGGCAAGGTAGGGAGAAAGGTAACAAACGTGAGGTTGGCTGCCAGGCTTATAACATGAAAGCCAAAGCACACTGAATCATGATCTGAAGGACAATTAAGCCAGGGAAAGAGGCCCTGCAGATTTCTTGGAGGACTCCTCATTTAAATCCTCTCCCCAACCCCACTATCCAAGCAAAAGGACCCCTGGTGGTGCAAAGGTTAAGAGTTCAACTGCTAACCAAGAAAGTTGGTGAGTCAAATCCACCAGTTGCTCTGCAGGAGAAAGATGAGGAAGTCTGCTTCCATAAAGATTTACAACCTTGGAAACCCTGTAAGGCAGTTCCACTCTGTCCTATAGGATCACTGTTGTTGTTGTTGTTATGTGCTGTTGAGTCATCTCTAACTCATAGCGACCCCTCCTTGGGTTTCTGAGGAAGTAGCACTATGGAAGTAGAGTGCCCAGTCTTCCTTCTGAGGAGTGGCTGGTGGGTTTGAACCACCAACCTTCTGGTCTAGGAGTCGAAATTGACTCAAGGGCAATGAGTTTGGTGTTTGCTTTTTTTTTTTTTTTTCTTTTGTCAAAACAAATGAAAACAAAATCCCATAACCCACTTAGAAAAAAAGTAACAGGAAAAGCATTTGGCTCAGGTAAAAAGAAGCTCCTTCTAATACAACAAAGAGAATCATAATAACGGTTTTCTTCTAAATATTTCTAAAGCTCCACATTCTTTTGATATGTGTTCTTTCTCATTATTATTAACAATATATCCCAAAACACCACCATCTTCCCATGTAGGAGTGTTGCTTATCTGTCACTCTTTTAATTCTTTTTCATTATTCATGACTCAAAATCATTTGTTCAAATGAGCTTTGCCTTGGGCTCAGGAAGGGGTTTAACAAGGTCTGAGATCAGAAGTTCCTGAAGAGCCAGAGATCCAATTGCTCTACATTTGTTGTCCTGCCCAGCAGTCACTCAAATAGGAGTAAGAAAACAGTCCTGTGTCACCACTAGGGTGTAGGAGCTTTCACGGACTTTCTGGTCACTTGCATGTTGCTGTGATGCTGGAGGCTACACCACTGGTATTTCAAACACAAGCAGGATCACCCATGATGGACAGGTTTCAACAGAGCTTCCAGATTAACACAGATTGGGAAGAAGGAAGGTAGGGGCCATCCACATCTCAAAGACTTGGCCAGTGAAAAACTTATGAAAAGCATTGAAACACTGTCTGATATACTACTGGAAAACTTTATAACTAGCCCTGAAACATTGTCTGATATAGTGTTGGCAGATGAGTCCCTCAGGTGTGAAGGTGCTCAAAATATGACTGGGGAAGAGCTGCCTCTTCAAAGCAAAGTTGACCTTAATGACATGGATGAAGTGAAGTGTTTGGGTCCTTCGTTTGCTGATGTGGCATGAATCAAAATGGGAAGAAACAGCTACAAACAACCATTAATAATTGGAACATTGGAAGTTATCAAAAATGAAATGGAACAGATAAAGATCTATATCCTAGGCATTAGTGAGTTGAAATGGACTAGTTTTGGCCATTTTGAATCAGACCATTATATGATCTACAACGCCGGGAATGACAAATTGAAGAGGAATGGTGTGGCATTCACCATCACAAAGAGTGTTTCAAGATCTATCCTGAAGTATAATGCTGTCTGTGATAGGATAACATCCAAACACCTACAAGGAAGAAGATCGATTAGTACCACTGTTGTTCAAATTTAGCATCAACCACCAACGCCAAAGAAATTAAAGACTTTTACCACCTTTTGCAGTCTGAAATTTATCAAACATGCAATCAAGATGTATTGATTCTTACTGGTGATTGGAATGTAAAAGTTGGAAACAAAGAAGAATCACCAATATTTGGAAAATATGGCTTTGGTAATAGAAATGACACTGGACCAAAAGAGTCAAAAGAGAACCTACAGATTGGGAAAAAATACTTGGTAATGACATATCTGACAAGGGAATTATCTCTAGAATTTATAGAAAACTCCATCTCAATAACAAAAAGACAAACAATCCAATTTAAAAATGGGCAGAAGACATGAATAGACACTTCACCAAGGAGGATATTCAAGCGGTCAACAAACATATGAAGAAATGCTCATGATCATTAGCTATTAGAGAGATGCAAATCAAAACAACAATAAGACACCATCTTGCTCCAGCACTAGTAGCAAAGTTCAACAAGACAGAAAATAACAAATGCTGGCGAGGTTGTGGAGAGATTGGGACTCTCATACACTGCTGGTGGGACTGTAAAATGGTACAACCATTGTGGAAAGCAGTATGGCGATTCCTTCAAAAGTTGGAACTAGAAATACCATTTGACCCAGCTATTCCATTACTAGGTATATATCCTAAAGAAGTGAGAGGCATGACAAGAACAAACATATGCACACCCATGTGCATCATGGCACTATTTACAATAAAGATGGAAACAACCTAGCTGTCCATCAACTGAGGAATGGATATCCAAACTATGGTATATACACACAATGGAATACTATGCAACCCTAAAGAATAATGTAGAATCTGCAAAACACCACATAACATGGATGAACTTGGAGGACATTATGCTGAATGAAATAAGTCAACCACAAAAGGACAAATATTGTATTAGTCCATTATTGTAATAGTCAAGGAAATGTTTATCTATGGAAGGACATTTTCTTTGTTGGTTACTGGGGTGGGAAGGTAGGGTAGGGAATACTGTTAGATAGACAGAGATAAGTTTTGACTTGCATGAAGAGAAGGGCAATGTACCAAATGGGAGTGATCACTGTAGTGGCATTGAGGAAGAGAAAGACATAGAGAGGTATGTGGGAAGTACAGACAACAAAGATGAACTCTTTTGCACATATAGTACAGCATGGTCAGTGAAGGCAAACACGGGTATATGGGTGGATAGATGGGTAGACAGGCTGAAATATTAGGTATGTATATGAAGTGAAGAGTGCACCCAAGAACATGTATAGGGTTGGCAGACAGCGGTCCAATAACTTTATGTGTATGATCTGAATTCCCAGCTGTATAATGGGGCTGACAAGGAGCAAGGTTGTAGTCACTGCTTGGTCACAGTCAGCTACCCAGAGGGACCGAGTAGTTGAACCTGTAGGCTCGGGACCATAGTCGCAGAGGACATCAAGCTCAATTGGCATAACGTACTACACAAAACATTGTTCCATCTCCTACTGTGGCGAGTAGCTACTGAGATCTTAAAAGCTTACAAGCTGCAGTCTAGATGTAACAATGGGTCTCTCCTCATCCAGAGCCAAGAAGAATGAAGACAACAAAAATTAATGGAAACAATTAGTCCTAGTGACTGGTACACCATCCAATCTGCAGCCTATACAACTATGAGACCAGAAGAACTAGATGGTGGCTGGCTACTACTGTCAACCATTTGGAAGAGGATCTTTGTAAGAGATCCTGGATAGACAGGGAGAACAATGTGGAACAAAACTCAAAATCATTTGGAAAAAAAAAAAATCAGGGAACATGTTTGCTGGCCTGGTACAGCCTGGTGGAACCACTGAGACTATGGCCCCTAGATGCCCTTCAGGTCTGGAATTGAACCCACACCTGTGGCTTCCAGCCAAACAATAGCATATGAGTTGAACATTTACCTGAGGTAGATACACTCTTTGGAGAGAACAAGCATGAGAGAAAGAAGGGCTGCTTATGCACAGGGAGACAGCTCAGGGGGTAGGAGTTCATGAAGGGATGGACACAGGGAAGA
>NW_006921818.1:4589675-4597943 GCF_000298275.1 Orycteropus afer afer | reverse complement strand
TTGCAAATACCTCTTTTCCTTTTAAATTTTTTATTGTGATTTGAGTGAAAGTTTACAGAGCATATTCACTTTCCATACAGCACCTCATGTACACTTTGTCTCATGACATTGACTACAATTTACCACAATGTAAAAGCTCCCTTCCCACTTTCTCCCCATAGTCACCTCTTCCCTGTGTCCTTCCCTTCCATGCACTCCTGCCCCCTGAGCTGTCTCCCTGTGCATACACAGCCCTACTATTCTCCCATGATTGATCTCTCCAAGGAGTGCATCTACCTAATGTAAAATTTCAGCTCATGTTCCTGTCTTTTGTTTGTCTGGATGCCGCAGGAGTGGGTTCAATTCCAGACCTAAAGGTGAAGGGCAGCTATGGGCCATAGTCCCAGGGGTTCCACAAGGCTCTGTCACACCAACAATCTTGGTCCTTTTTTTTCTTTTTTTATGATTTTGAGTTTTGTTCCACACCGCTCTCCTACTCTATCCAGGATCTCCTACATAGATCCCCCTCCAAGTGGTTGACAGTGGTAGCTGAGCATCATCTACTTCTTCTGGTCTCATAGTCCTGTAGGCTAAGGATCACATGGTGTCCCAGTCCCTCAAACTAATTGTTTCCATGCGTCTTTGGTTTTCCTCATTATTCTTTGCTCTGAATGAGGAGAGACCCATCATTGCATCTACATGGTTGCTTGCAAGCTTTCAAGATCCCAGTCATTACTCACCAAAGTACAAATACCTCTTTTCAACAACATAAACAGAAGGTATACATGTGGACCTGGCCAGATGGAATACACAGGAATGAAATTGACTACCTCTGTGGAAAGAGGTGATGGAGAAGCTCAGCATCTTGAGCCAAAACAAGGCCAGGAGCTGACTGTGGAACAGACCATCAATTGACCATATGCAAGTTCAAGTTGAAGCTGAAGACAATTAAAACAAGTCCATGAGAGCCAAAATAGGCCCTTGACTATATCCCACCTGAATTTAGAGACCATCTGAAGAACAGATTTGATGCACTGAACACCAATGACCAAAAACCCAGAAGAATTGTGGGATGACATCAAGAACATCATACATGAAGAAAGCAAAAGATCATTAAAAAGATAGGAAAGGAAGAAAAGACCAAAACAGATGTCAGGAGAGACTCTGAAATTTGCTCTTGAATAGAGAGTAGCTAAAGCAAATGGAAGAAGTGACAAGCAGAATAGATTTCAAAGAGCAGCTCAAGAAGACACAATGAAATGCACCACATTGCCGTTGAATTGATCCAATTCATAGTGACCCCTGCTTGGGTTTCCAAAGCAGTATCACTACAGAAGTAGATTGCCCAACCTTCCTTCCAAAGAGTGACTGGTGGGTTTGAACCGCCAGTCTTCTGGTTAGCAGTCAAATGCCAAGAACACACAGTCAATTATAATGAAATATGCAAAGACCTAGAGTTAAAAAACCAAAAGGGAAAAACACACTCAGCATTTCTCAAGCTGAAAGAACTGAAGAAAAAAATTCAAGCCTTGAATTCCAACATTCAACAATTCTAGGAGTAAAATAGTGAATGATGGAGGAAGCATCAAATGAACATGGAAGGAATATACAGAGTCACTGTACCAAAAAAAAAAAAAAAAATTGGTCAATGTTCATCCTTTTCAGGAGGTTGCATATGATCAAGAACCAATGGTCTTGAAGGAAGAAGTCAAATTTGTAGTGAAGGAATTGGAAAAACAAACAAACACCAAACAAGCCAGGGCTCCATGAATTGATGGAATACCCATTGAGATGTTTGAATAAATGGATGCTGCACTGGAGATGATTACTTGTCTATGCCAAGAAATCTTGAAGACAGCTACTTGGCCAACTGACTGGAAAAGAACCATATTTGTACACATTCTAAAGAAAGGTGATCCCACAGAATATGGGAATTATTGAACAATATCATTAATATGACAGGCAAGTAAATTCTTTCTGAAGATAACTTAAAAAGGGTTGCAGCAGTATATTGACAGGGAACTTTCAGAAATGCAAGCTGGATTCAGAAGAGGATGTGGAATGAGGGATATCATTGCTGATGTCAGATGGATTGTGGCTCAAAGCAAAGAGTACCAGAAAGATGTTTACTTGTGTTTTATTGGCTGGGCAAAAGCATTTGATTGTGTGGATCATAACAAATTGTGGATAACATTGAGAAGAATGGGAATCCCAGAACACTTAATTGTACTTATGAGGAACCTGTACATAGACCAGGAGGCTGTTCGAACAGAACAAGGGGACATTGCATGTTTAAAATCAAGAAGGGAGTGTGTCAGGGTTGTATCCTTTCACCATACTTATTCAATCTGTATGCTGAGCAAATAATCCAAGAAGCTGGACTATATGAAGAAGAATATGGCATCATGATTGGAGGAAGAACACAACTTTGACAACACAACTTTGCTTGCTGAAAGTGAGGATGACTTGAAGCACTTACTGATGAAGATTGAAGAATAGTCTGCAGTATGGATTACATCTCAGTATAAAGAAAACAAAAATCCTGACAACTGGACCTATAAGCAGTATCATGATAAATGGACAAAAGTTTGAAATTGTCAAGTAATTCATATTGCTTGGTTCTACAGTCAACAATGGAAGCAGCAGTCAAGATATCAGATGACGTATAGCATTTGGCAAATCTGCTGCAAAAGAGCTCTTTTAAGTGCTGAAGAGCACAGATACCTCCTTGAAGACTAAGGTGCACCTGACACAAGCCATGGTATTTTCAGTCGCCTCATATGCATGTGAGAGCTGGACAATGAGTAAAGATGAGCGAAGAAAAGTCAGTGCTTTTGAGTCGTGGTGTTGGCCGAGAATGCTCAAAGTACCGTGGACTACTAAAAGAACTAACAAATCTGTCCTGGAGGAAGTGCAGGCGGAATGCTCCTTGGAAGCAAGAATGGCCAGACTTCCTCTTACATACTTTGGTCATGTTGTCAGAAGGGACCATTCACTGGAGAAGGATGTTATGTTTGGTGAGGGGGAGGGTCCACCAAAGAGGGGAAGGCCATCAACGAGATGGATTGACATGGTGGCAGTGGTGATGGGCTAAGTATAGCAAGAACTGTGGAGCTGATGTAGGACCGGGTGGTGTTTCGTTCTGCTGTACATAGATAGTGTCACTATGAGTCGCAGAAGACTCCACGGCACCTAACAACAACGTTATCAGGAGGGTGTGCACTCATTAGAGCAATCAAGCATAGATCAAGAGGACAACATTTGCCCAGGAATAGAGCTAAAAAGGGAGTTCTGGTGGCAAAGTGCCTAAGGCATTTTGACTGCTAATCAGAAGACTGGCAGTTCAAATCCACTTGCCACTCCTCGGAAGGAAGACTGGGCAATCTCCTTCTGTAGAGAGTCCCCCTTGGAAGCCCAAAGAGGGGTCGCTATGATTTGATGAGTCCAATGGAGTTCTCACCTCGGCAGTGAGTTTTGTTTTGTTTTGTTTTGGAGAGCTAGTAGAAAGGCAGGAGGGGATGAGAAGGACAAAGGGAAGGGATGGGCGCATTGGGAAGAATGTTGTTACAGAGTGGGGATTGCAGTAAATGCCACGAAGTAGAATGTGTATGGACTGCTGAATGGAAACCAAACTTACTCTGCGAACTTTCACCCAATTTCCTCTATGACCTTTCACCCAAAGGGAAAAAAAATAACAAAACCTTGTCTCCGCCTCCCGGCGGAGGGGCGGAGCCTCAGCCTACAAAGCCGGCGGTGTGTGAGGGGACTCACTAGCGAACCTCGGTGGGCACGATGTGGCCGTTGCTGCTGGCCGTGCTGCTGCTGGCGATCCTCTGCAAAGTTTACTTGGTGCTGTTTACTGACAGGTCCCGGAACCCCTTTTCCGAGGACGTTAAGCGGCCGCCCGCGCCCCTGGTGACCGACAAGGAAGCCAGGAAGAAAGTTCTCAAACAAGGTCAGCGGAAGGGATTCTGGGGTCCGGTGCCAACCTCACCTCCAGCCCTCGCGGGCTTGCGTCCTCATTCTAAGATGTCTCAACCTAGGGTTTAGTTTCCCCATATGTAAAATGCTGGGAAGGCTTCCGTGTGTGTGTGTGTGTGTGTGTGTGTATGGTGGTGGTGGAGGTGGAGAGCGGGCACTGTAGTAGCCGCTCGTTGCAAGAGGCTTTGCCCAGGATAAGCCCGGGGAGTTAGTAACCCCACAGGCGCCGGCACCGTCCTTGTTATATCGATATCTCATATCAATGGTATAGCCAAGTCCTAGTTCAGCCAAGTCCCGGCCCCATCACATGACATTCCTGCAGCTCACGGGATACGTAAGAAGAGATTTTTTCCCCTACTCAGCTCCCGCCTTAACTTTTTTCAAGAACTCAACTACCGGTGCTCAGGGTAGTGAAGGAGCTGCACAGAACTCTTTTCAACTTGTAAAGAAAATTGCGTTTTGTCCGTCAAGTGATTTGACTCGTTATGCCCAGTTCAGCCCCAAGGCTTAAGCCCTGATCCTGAAACTTTGAGCAAAGCTCCTCCACAAGGTGCTTATGGTCAGAGCATCTCTCTCTTCAACCAGAATACCTCCCCTGTCGTCTGTAAAACACATCTTGGGGTTGTTCATGAGGTTTGAAGAAAGAGTTCTGCTGTGTGTGTGTGTGTGTGTGTGTGTGTAGCACAGTGCCTAAGGCATTTGACTGCTAACCAGAAGGCTAGCAGTTCAAACCCACCAGCCACTCCTCGGAAAGAAGGTTGGGCAATATACTTCCATAGTGATACCACCTCAGAAACCCAAAGAGGGGTCGCTATGAGTCGGGGCTGACTCCACGGCACATAACAACAACATTATATATATATATATATATATATATATATATACACACACACACACACACACCCATTTTGACCTCCAGGGTCTCTTTTACTTGTACATTTAAAATTCTGACTGAGATGGCTTGCTAACTGTTGGAGGCCATGCTGTTTTCAGTGGAAGGACTGATAGTCTCAACTTGTGAGAGCAGTTGGACTCACACTATTGCATAACCATTAACAAGTTTCTCCACGGACCTGGACTGTTCTAAAATCAGATACCTAGTTTAATTGTTTTTCAGATCAGGTTGTGACATATGAGTGAGTCATAAAATCAATTTAATGGATTACAAATAGCATTTCAAAATACAGAAGAATAGAAAATATTATACTGAGTATTGTGTTGTGAAACATCTGTTCCATTTATATACTTACATGTGTTCTGGGTCATGATAAAAAAGGTGTTTTTCACTATAGAGCTCTCTAAAAATGTTTGAAAGATAAAAATTTTGCAGAGTTCCTTTCCAGCTTTAATGTTCACATCTCAGTTCCTCCTGAGTGACTGAGTCCTTAAAGAACAGATCTTGTGTTAGAGATGCCCATATAGCACCACCAGAAGGAGCCATATATTGTCAAGTTTTGTCTTCTGTTCAGTTCCTGCACCCTCAGCCCTGCCTCCATTGCCTCCAGACTTCCACAGTGTAAGGGGTGGTGCTGTGATTTCTCAGAGCAGCAGCCTCTGAAATATATTTTAGATGCCATGAGCAGCTCTGTCTCCAATTACCACCAGACCACTTGATTGCTTCACTGGTGCCTACAGACCCTGAAGCTGGGAAAGAGAACTGACTTGTAAACTAACCATTCCAGGAGCTGGCAGCCTGCACCATAACGTTCTTCCCATCCCCTACCTTGCTTTCTTTCTTCCCTAGTTCTCTCTCTGCACCTAAGTTTCTCAGGCTATATTATTACCTGCCTCCTTTTTGTTCACTGATTCTTTATAGTGGCTTTAGTTAAAACTTGTTAGTTCTGATCAAACCAAGTTGTTGTATTTCATCTGCCTAATGAGTCTTGAGTATTTCTAAGATAAACTGTTTGAGGCAACTTACACAGGAGCTCCGTACAAAGTGCTCCAGAGGTTTCTGCGTTGTACAATCTAGAGAAGCCTTCCTTGGTTTCCATGTCTTTCGTCTTTCTCTGCCGCTGCCTAAGAAGCCTACCTGTATCTCTTCCCTCTACTGCAGCCTTCTCAGTCAGCCAAGTGCCAGAGAAGCTGGATGTGGTCGTGATAGGAAGTGGCTTCGGGGGTCTGGCTGCTGCTGCCATTCTGGCCAAAGCTGGCAAGCGAGTTCTGGTGCTGGAACAACATACCAAGGCGGGGGGCTGCTGTCATACCTTTGGACAGGATGGCCTTGAATTTGACACAGGTAAGGCTTGTGTGGAAAAAAGTTGGGAAAAGGGCTCTATCTCCAGGAGCCTTGGAGTAGCCATTGTAGGATGATATTGGGCATCTCTGTTGTTTTAGGGGCTGTGTTTTCCCTCTGGGCACCACTTTTCTTTTCTGACAGCCATACTCCCACTGGGACCTGAAGTGAGCAAGGATGTAATGATTTCTGCTGTGATACCTCCCCAGAGGGTGGGAAGCCCCCTCTACCATGCCAGACAACCTCTTCCACCTTGGTTCCTTGTCCACCTTTCCAGGGCTTACTCCCCTTAACCCTCTGATACCTTATTTATTTGTTTCCATCTCCCAACAGGAATCCATTACATTGGACGTATGCAGGAGGGCAGCATTGGCCGTTTTATGTTGGACCAGATCACTGAGGGACAGCTAGACTGGGCTGCCATGTCCTCTCCCTTTGACATTATGGTACTAGAAGGACCCAATGGCCGAAAGGAGTTCCCCATGTACAGTGGGGAGAAAGCCTTTGTTCAGGGCCTCAAGGAGAAGTTTCCACAAGAAACAGCTGCCATAGACAAGTATATGAAGCTAGTTAAGGTAACCTGGACATGTTGAGGACCCCAGTTCATCCCCAACAAAGCTGACTGACTTTCTTCATTAGTGCAGTGACTGGTGGGGATGGCAGGAAGGGAGGAATATGCCTGTCCTGAACTTAGCTCCTACCTGAGTCCACCTCCCTGTCCAGCTGGGCCCTCTGCCTCCTGAGCTTTGGTGCAGCAGCTGATGTTCTCACTTATTGCCTCTTGGGGGTGCCCTGCTCTCCCTGACCAGGCTGCCTTCCATGTGGTCAAATTAGTGCTCTTTTTCCCTTTGTTTGGGGCCAGATTGAAATCATTCAAAAGGAATTTGAGCAGGAAACTAAAAACCAAAAGAGAACTAATCTGTATATTGAATAAGAGATTAATATCCAGAATATATAAAGAACTCTTACACTTCAACAACAAAAAGACAAACAATCCAGTCAAAAATGGGCAAAGTGGTTGAATAGATATCTGTCCAAAGAAGAAATACAAATGGCCAACAAACACATGAAAAAATGCTCAATGTCATTATTCATTAGGGAAATGGAAGTGAAAACCCCAATGAGGTATCACTTCACACCCACTAGGATGATTATGATTTATAAAAAATGGAAAAGAAGTGTTATTGGTGAGGATGTGGAGAAATAAAAATCCTCATCTATTGCTGGTGGGATTGTAAAATGGTATGGCCACCGTGGGAAACAGTTTAGTGGTTCCTGAAAAAGTTAAACATAATATTATCTTATGATCAGTAATTCCACTTTTAGTTTTGTACCAAGTAGGATCAACAGCAGGAATGCAAACACATACTTATATATCAATATTCATTGCAGCAATGGTTGTTGTTGTTGTTGTTGTTCGCCGTCGAGTCGGCCCTGACTCATAGCGACCCCTCCTTGGGTTTCTGAGGCAGTATCACTACGGAAGTAGGATTGCCCAACCTTCCTTCAGCAGCAATGGTTACAATAACCAAAATGTGGGAATAGGCTAAGTATCCATTGACTGATGAATGGATAAACCAAATGTGGTACACACATACAATGGAGTGTTACTCAGCCATAAAGATAAATGATGTCCTAATATCTGCTAACGGGCGCTCTGGTAGCATAGTGCCTAAGGCACTTGACTGCTAACCAGAAGGCTAGTGGTTCAAACCCATCAGTCACTCCTCGGAAGGAAGATGAGGCAATCTACTTCTGTAGTGATACTGCCTCGGAAACCCAAGGAGGGGTCGCTATGAGTTGGGTCTGACTCAACAGCACATAACAACAACAACAACAATATCTGCTAACAGCATGGATGAATGTTGAAAGCATTTTGCTGAGTGAAAGATTAAATCAATCAGAAAAGGACAGATATTATATCATCCCACTTATATGAAATATCTAGAATAGGCAAGTAAATTGACATCAATGATTAATATTTACCAGGAATGAATTAGAAAGAGGGGGAAAGGAGGGCACAATGCTTAGAGGACACTGAGCTTCTGTTAGGGGTGATAGAAAAATTTGGG
>NW_006921818.1:4573154-4589520 GCF_000298275.1 Orycteropus afer afer | reverse complement strand
GAAAAAAAAAAAGCCTTATTTGAGTGTAGAAAGGGAAAAATCCATACACTACAGATTTATATAAAAATCCAAATTCAGTAAAATTCAGCCAGGGCATGTGTTGCTTGGCCCTTGCAGGCTATTGGAATGGTGATTCTGCCCCAGTGGTTCCCAGAGATGAGACTTGTTCCTCACAGCTTTTTTTTTTTTTGCCAGGTGGTGTCCAGGGGAGTCTTTCATGCCATCGTGCTGAAGATCCTCCCATTGCCTGTGGCTCAGCTCCTCACCAAGAGTGGTCTGCTGACTCGCTTCTCTCCCTTCCTTCATGCCTCCACCCAGAGCTTGTCTGAGGTCTTGCAACAGCTGCCGGCCTCCCCTGAGCTCCAGGCAGTGCTCAGCTACATCTTTCCTACTTATGGTGGGTACTGCCTGGGTTCTGGGCAGTTCCTGGAGGAGGGGGTGCTGCTCTCCCTACTATGTCTTTCTCCCTGAAACTACTTGGCTGACTGAAATGGAGCAGTATGAATCCTAAGCCCTTTGGAGCATATGTGTGAGAAGTCTGTCCACCTGCTGGACTCCCTGGTAGAAATTCCCCTCATCCACACCCTGGATGATTTTTCTGTTCTCTCCTCCCTGGTCTCGGCTGAATGGCATTTTGTAGGGAGGATATTCCCGCTGGCCCTGAGATCTGTAAAATACTCCTTATTTAGACGGAAACAAGGCCCTCTGACTGTCCCAGGCCCTGGAGAACATTTGGATCCTGGGATGGACTCGGGCTGTGTGTTATCTAAATACTAACTGTACGCCACTCTCAGTGGTGCAGCACGCTGGATGCTCTTCCCTCATCTCCCCTTCTGTAGGTGTGACCCCCAGCCACACCACCTTTGCCATGCATGCTCTTCTGGTTGACCACTACTTAAAAGGAGCCTTCTATCCCCGTGGTGGCTCCAGTGAAATCGCCTTCCACACCATCCCTGTGATTCAGCGGGCTGGGGGTGCTGTCCTTACACGGGCCACTGTGCAGAGCGTGTTGCTGGATTCAGCTGGAAAGGCTTGTGGTGAGAGCCCTGCACCAGGCTTTGGGATCCATGGGCTGGGGAGGGAGAGACTAGGGTACAGAGAAAGGGAAGTATTGCAGGCAGATGGTGGAGAAGAACTGACCTCCTTATGGGGAGTTAAAAGCTCAACTTCACACCAGAGCAGAGACTGGGATATAGCAATAGGTCTGCAGGAAAAAAGGAAGCAGGAAGGATGAAGTATTGCACGGTCCCCAAAGAATACTGAACCAAACCAAACGCACCACCAATGAATTGATTCCCATGCATAGTGTCGCTATAGAAGAGAATAGAGCTGCCCAATAGCGTTTCCAAGGCTATAAATTTTTATGGAAGTAGACTGCCCCCATCATCCTCCTGCAGAGTGGCTGGTGGGTTAAAACCACCAACCTTTGGGTTAGTAGCCATACTCTTTAACCACTGCACCACCAGAGTTCCTTCTACAAAAGACATAGCTCCTACACTCAAAAAGTTAATGAATTACTGGATAATTATAATTATCTCTTGAATAGATTTTTAAGGGCTAATAATAGTTGATAAAGCAGTGGCTTAGTGGTGGTGTAGTGCCTAAGGCATTTGACTGCTAATCAGAAGGTTGGCAGTTCAAATCCACCAGCCACTCTTTAGAAGGCAGATGCAGCAATCTACTTCTATAAAGATTTCCCACCTTGGAAACCCAGTGGGGGTCACTATGAGTTGGAATTAACTTAATGGCAGTGAGTTTGGTTTGGTTTTTGAGAGTAGTTAATAATCTATTAAAAAAAATAGTAGTTAATAATTTATTCAAGAGATAATATTTGTCCAGTAGTTCACTAACATCTTGAGTGTAGGGGCTATGTCTTTTTATATTTATGTCTATGGGTTTTACCACTTAACAAAACCAAAAAATTAAACCCCTTGCTGTCATGTTGATCCTCACTGATGTGACCCCATGTGTTACAGAGTAGGACTGCTCCATAGGGTTTTCTTTGCTTAATCTTTATGGAAGCAGATCACCAGGCCTATCATCTATAGCACCATTGGGTGGATCTGACTGCCCATCTTTTGGTTAGTGGTAGAGCACAAACTATCTGCACCACCTACCATTTAACAGAGGTTCAGTCAATGTTGATTCAGGGATGGATGGAATGAATGAGTAACCTGGGCACTCTACAAGGCAATATGGAGGCAGCATGTACTGGCCTTACCCATAAATGGCAGAGTGGGGTCTACAATCTCCTTGTCCTGTTTCAGGTCAGTGCTGTTACCTGCACAGAGTTAAATTCCACCATGGATGAACTCTTTGAGGAGGTAGTCTGTGCAAGAAAGGATTCTGGCCAACAGAACAGGCATCTGTGTCTACAGGGTGCTTAAGGAAGCAATAGGGAAGGGGCCCCAGAGGCCTGAACACATCAGGGCTGGTGTGATGGCAAACACACCAGAAGAGCCCCTCCAGGAGTAGGTGGTGAGTAGGTAGACCAGTGCACGGAAAGACAAGGGACAACAGGCTGTCAGTGATCTCTTTTGTAAAAGAGAATGAGAGCTTGCTGGGTGGTAATAGAGAGACGTGGCAGTTGTGTGCGATTTTCTCTGACGTCTGTGAACATGTTCCCCTTTCAGCTGACAAGGGTCCACAAATCAAGGTAGGTTGATCAGTTCAATTAAATTCAATTCAGAATATACTTATTCATGTTTTTCATGAGCCAGGCAAAAAAAGATGGAGATAAAATATAAATAAGTGTCAATCTCTAACTCAACAAGTTTCCAACATTGTAGGGAATGTTAAAACAACAACAAAAATCCCCTCACTGCCATAGAGTCAATTCAGATTCATAGTGACCCCATTGTGTTTCCAAGGCTATAAATCTTTACAGAAGGAGACTATCTCATCTTTTTTCCTCCCTTGCGGCTGGTGGATTCGAATTACTGACCTTTTAGTTAGCAGCCAAATGCCTTAACCACTACACCACCAGAGTGCCTCAAGGATTATTGCAGTATAATTTAAGGGCCACAAAAGAGGCAGATACTTAGGATAGAGATGATACAGAGAACAGTGGAACAGAGAAGGCTTCACTGAGGCAGAGGTGTTTGAGCCATGTCATGAAGGATGAGAAGCAGCTCCCCAGCGATGAGGTTGAATAAAGTTATTCCAGGCAGGGAAACAGCATGTGTGAAAGCATGCAGGTATGAAAGAGCTGAGTATTTCCAGGCATCTGAGAGTATTAGGTTGAACTATGAGAAACTACTGTTTCTGTGGGCCAAAGAAACCATCTCATATCAGCTGTATCTTATGGTTTTACCTAATATTCAGTGCAATCACTGTGAGGATGATGCAGGACCAGGCAATATTTCATTCTGTGGTTGTACATGGGGTCTCTATGAGTCAGAACTGACTTGATAGCACCTCGGAACAACAATATTTCAGTGACAGCAGCAAGAGATGAAGCTGGACTTATAGAAGGGATGGGATCATGGAAGACTGCTATATAAGGCTTTGGGATTTACCTTAGAAAAGTTGACATGTCCTTGAAGGGTTTTAAAGAGAATAGTAATGTGAATAAAACCCTGTCAGCTGTGAAGAAGGAAGCATTTCAGCCCAGGAGCTTTATTAGGGTTGGGAGTTGGGCTTGGCTAAAGGGCCTCGATAATGCAGGAGTAGGGTTAGTGTGGGGGAGCTCTGGTAGGTTAGTGCCTAAGGCACTTGACTGCTAACCAGAAGGTGGCAGTTCAAACCCATCAGCCACTCCTCGGAAGGAAGATGGGGCAATCTACTTCCGTAGTGATACTGCCTTGGAAACCCAAGGAGGGTCGCTATGAGTCAGGTCTGACTTGACAGCACATAACAACAACAACAACAACAGGGTTAGTGTGGAGAGAGCTGAGTGAGTAATTGCAGAAGCTGTCATGGGATAGGCTAACAGTGCTTGAGGATATTTCACTCACTTTGCAGTGTTGCCTGGGGCTTGCCCTGTCTGGCCCAAGGTGGGCTGGACTCCCAGGTCTCAGAAATGAAGTGTAGGCTGAGAGAGATCTGTGGGGGCAGGGGCCTTTCTTTACCTTCCTGGAGCTCTCAGAGCCTCACCAACCTCCCATGTCTGCAGGTGTGAGCGTGAAGAAGGGCCAGGAGCTGGTGAACATCTATTGTCCCATTGTGATCTCCAACGCAGGACTGTTCAATACCTATGAGCACTTGTTGCCTGAGCATGTGCGCTGTCTGCCAGGTAAGAGACTGCTCTGTGTTGCTCTCTTTCCAGCTCCCCAGCATTTTTACTTCTGGAGTCAGCTTGTGCAACCCATGCAGTGCCTTCTCAAACCTTTGGCTTACTTAGCTGGACCTCAGCTAGCATCTGCTGCCAGCAGATACCTCCTCACTGTCTGACTGGGTGAGCTGAGTGGGGTGAGACAGAGACTGCCCAGTGACAGGGCAGTGGGGCAGGGTGTGGGGAAACCCATAGACTTTGCCTCTGGTACTTCTTGCTTCTTTCTCTGTAACCCTTTTTCCCTCTAGGCCCAGAAACTCTGAGCCTTGACAGTAATAAGCTATTGTCCCCCTCAACCAGCCTCTTCCCAGGCAACCATAGTCCAATTACCTACTCAGCTTGATCTTCCCTCACTGTCCAGTTATGGTTTTCATGCTCTCATGTATCTTTGCCCTGAAAACAGTCTGATGGCACCAGCCCACACTGCCTGAAGGATCAATTGCCCCTTTGGGGTAGGGGGTTGGACGTTGCCCCAGATGAATTCCAGTCTAAGAGCATTTCAGGTAGTGACAGTGATGAGACTTAAATCAGAGATCCTAGGTGCTACAATGCCTTTGTTTCCACCTGCTTGTGGGACGGGCTTCTCACAGGTTCATTTACCTCTTAGTGACGGAAACTCAGGTACCAGGTATCCTCTGTAACAAGCAGAGCCAGATGGGGTTGAGGTAGAGGTCAGGGGATCAAGTAGAGCTTTGTGAGTAGGGATATCCTTTCTTAAATCCCACTGCTGAGCCTTGAAGGGGTCACTGGGGATGGTTTGGGGAGCAAGATATATGGCTCCTGGACCCCCTACTTTAACTTGGCAAAAAGGGAGGAAGCGCTAGGTGGAAGGACTTTCTATCTAAGGAGACTCTGAAGACCCTTTTATCTTCAAGACAATCTCCCATCCACCTGGAGAGGGAGTGCCAGCAGTGTGCCTAATCCTGGATGCTGGGATCCAGGTAAGAAGGTGCTCTTGCAGCTTCCGCACTGGGCTGCTGACCTGCTAAGTTAGGGCAGTCCTCTGTGCTTTACTGTGGCTGTTCCTCTGCCTTTAGCGAGAGAACAGGCAGAGCATATGGGCCTTAGGCTCTAAATCGGAATTTGGGGGAGGGGTTGGAGGAAATCCATGTTCACCTTCCCTCCTCAATGTGTTCCCATACTTGAGTGTCTGTAAGTTTTATGTTTATTTTCCTACTGTAATTATTAATAATGCCCCCTTTCAGTCTCAAGGGCATTTTTTTTTTCTTTTTATTGTGATTTGGGTGAAAATTTACAGAGCAAATACACTTTCCATACAGCAGTTCACATATACTTTGTCTCATGACATTGACCACAATTTACCACAATGCAACATCTCCCCTCCTACTTCCTCCCAATAGTTAACCTCTTCCCTGTGTCCATCCCTCCATGTACTCCTGCCCCCTGAGCTGTCTGTGCATAAGCAACCCTTCTTTCTCCCATGCTTGTTCTCTCCAAGGAGTATATCTACCTCAGGTAAATGTTCAACTCATATGCCTGTCTATTGTTTGGCTGGAAGCCACAGGTGTGGGTTCAATTCCAGACCTGAAGGGCATCTAGGGGCCAAGTCTCAGTGGTTCCACCAGGCTCTATCAGGCTAGCAAACCTGGTCCCCTCAAGGATATTTTGGATGATAGATTATCTTGGCACCCTACTGGTAGCACTCAGTTCTTCTTTGTAGATTCTCAGAGATAGTCAACTTCTTCCTGGGAAGTGTCTTCTCCTATAGACAGGCATCATGTCTGATTATTTGTAATATCCCTAGGGTCAAGTAGAGGGTCTAGAACATTTTAGGTCAATAAATATATGTTAAAGTGCATGAAGCAGATCAGTGGCCAAGTTATCCCTCAAGCAGGTGCTGGGGATGGTTCTTGGAATGGGAAAAGTAAGAATTCATGGGTGTCAGTTTCCAGAAAACTGGCCTGGGATCATCTGCTGCTGAGTGGCAGGGAAAGCCAGGCACTTTGGATCCAGGGGAAATTAGTGGGCCCTCACTATGGCTCCTTCCTCTGTAGTGCTTTTCTCCCTTCTTTTCCATATGAGTCATGAAGATAGGAGGCAGTTGGCCTGAGACTGTGCCCTAAGGTGCTGTGAGCTAGTTTAAGGAAGTTGGGGCCAGAGGGAGGAGAATAAGGAAGAAGGAAGAGGCCATCTACTTCTCAAAGAATTGGCCAGTTAAAACCTTATGAACAGCAGTGAAACATCGGGTGATATATTACTGAAAAGCTTTATAGAATAGCCCTGTAACATTGTGTGATATAGTGCCAGAAGATGAGCCCCTCAGGTCGGAAGGCACTCAAAATACAACTGGAAAAGAGCTGCCTCCTCAGAGTAGAGCCGACCTTGATGATGTGGATAGAGTAAAGCTTTTGGGACCTCCGTTTGCTGATGTGGCACATTTCAAGATGAGAAAAAACAGCTGGAAATATCCTTTAATACTCAGAACATGGAATGTACAAAGTATGAATCTAGGAAAATTGCAAGTTGTCAAAAATGAAATGGAACACATAAGATTGATATCCTAGGGATCAGTGAGCTGATATGGATTGGTTTGGACCATTTTGAATCAGACAACCATATGATCTACTATGCCGGGAATGACAGTTTGAAAAAGAATGACGTGGCATCCATCATCACAAAGAATGTATCAAGATCTATCCTGAAATACAATGCTGTCAGTGACAGGATGATAACCATACACCTATGAGGAAGACCAGTTTATACTACTATTGTTCACATTTATACACCAACCAAGCCAAAGATGAGGAAATTGAAGATTTTTACCAAGTTCTGTAGTCTGAAATTGACTGAATGTGCAATCAAGATGTGTTAATTATCACTGGTGATTGGAATGCAAAAGTTGGAAACAAAGAAGAATCACCGGTAGTTAGAAAGTATGGTCTTGGTGATAGAAATGATGCTGGAGATTGCATGATAGGATTTTTCAAGACCAGTGACTTATTCAATGCAAATACCTTTTTTCAACAACACAAATGGCAGTTATACACGTGGACTTACCCAGACAGAGTATACAGGAATCAGATTGACTACATCTGTGGCAAGAGATGAAGGAGAAGTTCAGTATCTTCAGCCCAAACAAGGCCAGGAGCTGACTGTAGAACAGAGCATCAACTGCTCATATGCAAGTTCAAGTTGAAGCTGAAGACAATTAAAACAAGTCCACAAGAACCAAAATATAACTTTGAATATATCCTTCCTGAATTTAGAGACCATCTAAAGAATAGATTTGATGCATTGAACACCAATGACCAAAAACCAGAAGAATTGTGGGATGACATCAAGAACATCATCCATGAAGAAAGCAAAAGGTCATTAAAAAGAGAGGAAAGGAAGAAAAGACCACAATGAATGTCAGAAGAGACTCTGAAACTTGCTCTTGAATGGAGAGTAGCTAAAATGGATGGAAGAATAGACAGGATAAAAGAGGTGGAAGTTTTCAAAGAGGAGTTTGAGAAGACAAAGCAATTATTGTAATGAAATGTGCAAAGACCTGGAATTAGAAAACCAAAAGGGAAGAATGCACTCAGTATTTCTCAAGCTGAAAGAACTGAGGAAAAATGTAAGCCTCAAATTGCAAGTGAAAGATTCCATGGGTGATATGTTGAATGATGCAGGAAACATCAAAAGAAGATGGATGGAATACACAGAGTCACTATACTAAAAGGAATTGGTAGATGATCATCCATTTCAGGAAGTGGCATATGATCAAGAACCAATGGTACTGAAGGAAGAAGTCAAAGCTCCACTGAAGGAATTGGCCAAAAAACAGCAGTCTGGGAATTGATGGAATACCCATTATGTTTCAACAAACAGATTCTGTGGTGGAGACACTCACACTATCAGCTATGCCAAGAGGTTTGAAACAGTTATATGGACAACTGACTGGAAGAGATCCATATCTGTACCCATTCCAAACAAAGGTGATCCCACAGAATGTGGAAATTATCAAACAACATCACTGATATCACACAGAAGTGAAATCTTACTGAAGATAATTCAAAAATGGTTGCAGCAGTATACTGAGAGAGAATTTCCAGAAATACTAGCTGGATTCAGAAGAGGACATGGAGTAAGGAATATCACTGCTGATGTCAGATGGATCTTGGCTCAAAGCAAAGAATACCAGAAAGATGTTTACTTGTGTTTTATTGGCTATGCAAAAACATTCAATTGTGTGGATCATAACAAATTGTGGATAACATTGAGAAGAAAGGGAATTCCAGAACACTTAATTGAGCTCATGAGGAACCTGTACATAGACCAGGAGGCTATTGCTCAAACAGAACAAGGGGATACTGCATGGTTTAAAGTCAAGAAGGGAGTGTGTCAGGGTTGTATCCTTTCATCATACTTATTCAGTCTGTATGCTGAGCAAATAATCTGAGATGCTGGACTATATGAAGAAGAACATGGCATCAGGACTGGAGAAGGACTCATTAACAACCTGAAATGTGCAGATGACACAACTTTGCTTGCTGAAAGTAAGGATGACTTGGAGCACTTACTGATGAAGATTAAAGACTATAGTCTGCAATGTTTCTACAAGTGTATTGGTATGTTCTGTAAGAATTCCCAGGTATATAGTAGAGCTGACAAAGGACAAGGTTGTAGTCACTTCTTGGCCACAGCCAGCTACCCAGAGGGACCAAGTAGTTGGACCTGTGGGTTTGGGACCATAGTCACAGGGGACATCAAGCTCAATTGGCATAAAATACTACACAAAACATTGCTCCATGTCCTACTTTGGCGAATAGCAACCAGGATCTTAAAAGCTTTCAAGCAGCCATCTAGATGCAGTGATGGGTCTCTCCTCGTCCAGAGCAAAGAAGAATGAAGAAAACCAAAGATTCGTGGAAACAATTAGTCCAAGTGAACGGTACACCATGCGATCCTCATACTATATAACTATGAGACCAAAAGAACTAGATGGGGCCCAGGTACCACTGTTAACCACTCCAAGGAGGACCTCTGAAGGAGATCCTGGATAGTGGGAGAACAATGTGGAACAAAACTCAGCATCATTAAAGAAAGAGAGAGAGAGAGACCAGGTTTTCTGGTCTGATAGAGCCTGGTGGAACTCCTGAGACTATGGCCCCTAGCTGCCCTTCAGGTCTGGAATTAAACCCACTCCTGTGGCTTCCAGCCAAACAAAAGACAGGCATATGAGCTGAACATTTACACTAGATAGATACATTCCTTGGAGAGAACAATCATGGGAAAATAGAAGGGCTGTGTATGCACAGGGAGACAGCTCAGGGGGCAGGAGTGCATGGAGGGAAGAACATAGGGAAGGGGCAACTATGGAGAGGAAGTGGGAGGAAAGCTGTTGCATTGTGGTGAATTATAGTCAATGTCATGAAACAAAGTGTATGTGAGCTGCTGTATGGAAACTGAATTTGCTCTATAAACTTTCACCCAAATCACATTTTTTAAAAAAAGGCTACAGTCTGCAGTGTGGATTACACCTCAATATAAAGAAAACAAAAATCCTCACAACTGGACCAATAAGTAGCATCACAATAAATGGAGAAAAGACTGAAGTTGTCAAAGACTTCATATTACTTGGTTCTACAATCAACACCAATGGAAGCAGTAGTCAAGACATCAAAACACATATTGCATTGGGCAAAATATCTCTTTCCAGTGCTGAAGGGCAAAGATATCTCCTTGAAGACTAAGATGTGCCTAACCCAAGCCATGGTCTTTTCAATTGCCTCATATGCATGTGAGAGCTGGACAATGAATAAGAAAGACTGAGGAAGAGTTGATGTCTTTGAGTTGTGATGCTGGCAAAGAATGCTGAAAGTACCATGGACTGCTAAAAGAAGTAACAAATCTGTCCTGGAAGAAGTGCAGCCAGAATGCTCCTTGGAGGGAAGAATGGCCAGACCTCATCTCACCTACTTTGGTCATGTTGTCAGAAGGGACCATTCCTTGGAGAAGGAGGTCATGCTTGGTAAAGTGGAGGATCAACGAAGGATGGGAAGGTTCTCAACAAGATGGATTGATACAGTGGCTACAGCAATAGGCTCAGGTACAGTAGGGATCATGAGGCTGGCACAGGACGGAGCAGCATTTCGTTCTGTTGTACATGAGGTCACTATGAGTTGGAGATGAATTGATGGCACATAACAACACAACAACAAAGGAGAATAAAAATCTTGGACTGTATGCTTCACAGGCAGGAATAGACTGAAGTGCAGACCTTGCAAGTCCGTGTTGAAATAACAGCTGTGAAACTGGGCTGAGCCCTAGGCAGGCAACTGAGGATAAGTTGGTAGATAAAGTGAGTTGGCATCAGCAGGCTGTCCTGGCATATGGCCATCTCTGGCCCCAGGTCATGTATTCCTTCCCAACTCTCTCTGACAGATGTGAAGAAACAGCTGGGGATGGTGCGGCCTGGCTTGGGCATGTTCTCTGTTTTCATCTGCCTACGAGGCACAAAGAAGGACCTAGGTCTACAGTCCACCAACTACTATGTTTATTTTGACACAGACATGGACAAAGCGTAAGGCGTGTGTGTGTGTGCGTTGGGGTGCCAATACAGACCCACAGCCCCCAGGTCCAGGCTGCCTCCTGCAATGGGTGGTGGTGAGGGGAGTGAGCAGAAATTTATTCCCTGAAGGGCTTTTTCCTCTATGCCACACTGTTATCATTGGAGGAATCCCTGGTGATGAGCCATCCCTGCTATTCTGGTGGCTATCAGAAAAGAGGCTGGGAATTGACAGCCCCTTCTGTCACCCACAGGATGGAGCAGTACTGCTCAATGCCCAGGGAAAAGGCTGCAGCACACATCCCCCTTTTCTTCATTGCTTCCCCATCAACCAAGGATCCGACATGGGAGGACCGATTCCCAGGTAGAGCTTGGGGTCCTGGTGGAGAAGGGAGTAGGGGTGAGGCGTGGGAGCAGGGAAGGGACCAGGCAGCAGTGAACCTGGCTCTGTATCCCCAGACCGCTCCACGATGATTGTCCTGTTCCCCATCACCTACGAGTGGTTTGAGGAGTGGAAGGAGCAACCACAGGGAAAGCGGAGCAGTGACTATGAAACCCTTAAAAACGCCTTTGTTGAAGCCTCTATGTCCATTGTCCTGAAGCTCTTTCCCCAGCTGGAGGGGCAGGTAGGGGGACAGGGTATCTGGTGGTGGTGACTGGACTTCTCGGTGCCATTTCTGCTTTCTCCTCAGTACAGGGGAATAAAGCCCTGAGGAAAGCACAGGAGGTGGTCATTTTGTGCAAGGAGAGCAGAAATGGGGTAATCATCTCTCTTCCCAGTCCTGTCCTGTACCTGCCTTTTGTGCCTCCTCAGGTGGACAGTGTGACTGGAGGATCCCCACTGACCAATCAGTTCTATCTGGCTGCTCCACGAGGTGCCTGCTATGGGGCCGACCATGACCTGGGCCGCCTGCATCCTCAAACAATGGCCTCTATGCGGGCTCAGACCCCCATCCCCAACCTCTACCTGACAGGTACAGCATCTGTCCCATTTTGCCAGGGCCCAAGACCCTGGGCCATGTGTCACCCAAAGTCCTTTGTTCCTGTCCTTGTGACCTGCTGTGCTCTGCAGCCTCCTATTGTCTGTACTGGGATGCCTTGTGTGTTTGGGTCCTGACCTGAAGCCTAGTCTCTGGGTGGGCCTTGCTCAGAGGGATGAATGTGAGTGTCCTTGTCCTCCCCTGTCCATTTGGGTGGATGCTGATGGCTCTGCTCTTGCCTCCTAGGCCAGGACATCTTCACGTGTGGGTTGATGGGGGCCCTGCAAGGGGCCATGCTGTGCAGCAGCGCCATCCTGAAGCGGAACGTGTACTCTGACCTTAAGAAGCTTGGCTCAAGGGTCCAGGCACAGAAGAAGAAGAATTAGTTCCTTCAGGGATGAGTCGGGAGAATTTGCCCTCAGTCTAGTGCACTTTCCGTGACCTAAGGTCTCTCTGCTTTAGTTCCTTGCCCATATAAAGCACTTGTTTGTTTTTGATTTCTAACAAAGTTCTGACACACAGTCCTACTGTTGATCATAGGTCTTTATGTGAAGCTCTTCCAGCTGGGGCCGATGATCCTTTATAACTTTTATAGCTCGCTATTCCAACTAAAAGCCAGTCTGGGTCACTGATCCATGTCTCATAATTAGCAGTGTTCTGCACCCGACACCCATTCCTCCTAACTGTGAACAATCATAGTGAATATTCTCTTGGTCAGGAGGCTAGAACCCCTGAAAGGTGTTGGTAAGCTGAAGCAGGTAGTCTGGTCTGCCCTGAGGTTTCTCCTCTCACTCACTCTTAGTGCTGGGCTATAGGAGTTCTATACTGCCTGCAGAAAAAGGTGACCAATGAGCTTTTAAGGCCCTGGTTGTGGTTCTGTAGGCTCAGAGGTGCCCAAATCCCATTTGTGCTGTTTCCAATGGCTCTTTCAGAGGATGGGGAAGTGTTTGGTTGGATGATTGGGAGTAATAAGACCACCCTTCCCCAAACTGTTTGGAAGATTAGCCTTGAGGCTCAGGTGCTGGCAATAGATATAGTGTTATAATATCCAGTTTGTATGCAATCAAGCCATAGGCTAGTCTTCTTTTTGACTGAGTTGGCTTCTGGTTTCAATGTGCCAGCACGTGAAACTCAAGGTTAATCTTCCAAACAGTTTGGGGAAGGGTGGTACTAGGGTACAGGACTGGAAAAATGATTTATCATTGGGGGAGAAGTAGAATGAGAGGGCATTCCAAAGCACAGAAAGGAACTGAATGTGTTATGACAGACACCCCAGCTACCTCCTAGACTTCAGCCTGCTGGGAAGAATGTGTATGTGGGTGTGTGGGGGGTCCAGTCAGGATCAAAAAATGAAGAGGCTTAGGAACAGCATTGTAGTTTATGTGGTAGATCTATGGAGACTGATGGAAGGTAAACAAAGTCCAAAGGTTAATAGAAAAAATTGCACTTAAGTTAAAATGAAGCACCAAATGCCTTATTTTAGTCAATTTAATGTAAATATTAATAAAATTAATGATTTATACCTTTAACATTTGAAAAGTACTCTGTTTTTTCTTCAGTGATGCAAAACTACATTGAGATGGCATTCATAGAAGCTAGTAGAATATTATGTACTGAAAAATACTTATCAGTAGACCAAATAAACTTTAAAAAGTGAAGTAATTAGTTTATGCAGAGGTTTGGCAGACAATGTTTCTACAAGTGTATTTGTATGTTCTCTAAGAATGTTCAGGTGTATAGTAGAGCTGACAAGGGACAAGGTTGTAGTCACTTCTTGGCCACAGCCAGCTACCAAAGCCAGGTAGGGAGTGAGAAGTTGGACCTGTGGGCTAGGGACCATGGTCACAGGGGACATCAAGCTCAATTGGCATAACATGCTACACAAAAACATTGTTCCACATCCTACTTTAGTGAGTAGCAATTGAAATCTTAAAAGCTTGCAAGCAGCCATAGATGCAACGATGGATCTCTCCTCATCCAGAGCAAAAAAGAATGAAGAAAACCAAAAATGCATGGAAACAATTAGTCCAAAGGACTGCTACACCATGCGATTCTCAGCCTATATGACTATGAGACCAGATGAACTAGATGGTGTCCGGCTACCACTGTTAACCACTCAGAAGGGGATCTACATTGGAGATCCTGGATAGAAGGGGAGAACAATGTGGAACGAAACTCAAAATAATTTAAAAAAAAAAAGGGAGGGACCAGGTTTGCTGGTCTGATAGAGCATGGTGGAACCCCCTGAGACTATGGCCCCTAGCTGCCCTTCAGGTCTGGAATTGAGCTCACTCCTGTGGCTCCCAGACAAACAAAAGACAGGCATATGCGCTGAACATCTACATTGTTGTTGTTGTTGTTATGTGCCGTCGAGTCAGCCCCGACTCATAGCGACCCCTCCTTGGGTTTCCGAGGCAGTATCACTACGGAAGTAGGATTGCCCAACCTTCCTTCCGAGGAGTGGCTGGTGGGTTTGAACCGCCAGCCTTCTGGTTAGCAGTCAAGTGCTTAGATACATTCCTTGGAGAGATCAATCATGGGAGAATAGAAGGGCTATGTATGTACAGGGAGACAGCTTGGGGCCGGGGCAAGAGTGCATGGGAGGGGGCAGGAGTGCATGGGAGGGAAGGACACAGGGAAGAGGTGGCTATGGAGAGGAAGTGGGAGGAGAGCTGTTGCATTGTGGGAGATTGCAGTCAATGTCATGAGACAAAGTGTATGTGAACTGCTGTATGGAAGATGAATTTGCCTGGTAAACTTTGACCCAAATCACAATAAAAATTAAAAATAAAATAAAGTAATTATAATTAAGTTACATAAAAGATGAAAATACAAAACTCTGCCAAAGGGTGGCAATCTACTAACTGGGCAAACAATAAAGAATGAAAACAATTTCACTCAATCATTTATTTCACAAGGTAGACTTACGAGTCAAAGACAGACCTATCAAAGGTGGCTGGCTTTGTTGGTAGCTTGAATTACCATACAGCTCAGACCCAAACCCTATACTGGAATTTCTAAATTGGGATATTTAGGCAATTCACATCTTACTTATGGAACTAGCTTGAGTTGAAATTCAGTCTTGGCTCTGGATATAGTTAAATTAATCTCAACGTCTCTTCTCAAGAGACTTACTTAAGCAAGGCAATGATTAATGCAATCTTCCCAGCCAGCGTTTTCAGAAAACACCACAGCAGAAACACAGGGTCTGATGTATAGCACTCTCTTTCCAATGATTCAGAATATGTGCAAAGCTAGCTTTCTTCAAACTTGCAGCATTTTATATTAAGTTACCCTGTAAAAGCAGGGGCAAGCTTCCTCTTTTTGATTTAAATGACATGAAGTGGAGAAAAAAATGAGAATCACCATTACGGGAATTTTACAGTTGAGAATTCTATTACCTAATGTTGGGAGCTCTGGTAGCGTAGTGCCTAAGGCACTTGACTGCTAACCAGAGGGCTAGAGGTTCAAATCCACCAGCTGCTCCTCGGAAGGAAGATGGGGCAATCTACTTCCGTAGTGATACTGTCTCGGAAACCCAAGGAGGGGTTGCTATGAGTCAGGTCCGACTCGATGGCACATAACAACAACAACGTTTCATTAAAAGCCGTCATGATAATGTCAGAAATATATAGCTAGTTGTCAAGTCTTTCCGAGTTGACTTAGCCTTTCTAGATAGACTGCTTTGGATGCCCCCAGAGGCCAGAAGTGGACTCTTAAAATAATTATATTCAGTTATCTGTATGAGGGAAACAAGCCCCTCTATTGACATCGGTGACTCAAGTACAGATTCCTCCTAACAGAAATCACCTTCAACCTAAGGCTGGGGGCAGCAAGGGGATATTTAGGAAACATATAGCTTCCCTTAGGGAGGAATACCTCTTATAGTTCCATGTGACCCCTACATACCCCTCACCTTCCAAAACTTGGGTTGAGAGATGCTTCAACCAGCCCACCCTCATTCATATAATTGCTAGGAAAACATGCTTCAAATATCCTATCTTCAAAAAAAGACAATCACCTAGAGAAAAATCTTCCTTTTGTGTGAGACATTTCCTTCAGCACAATATCTGAAGTGCACCTTAAATTCTGTGTACTTTTTCAGGATAAGAAACAATATTTCTTAGAGGCTATAGAGAAGATGAATTACTTGGGACTCCATGGCAATGCTTATGTGTTCACTTGCCAACCCTCTCTGGCAGAAGCCATGGGCTACTGCACTCAGGAAATTGAGTCCACAGGTCTGGAGATCTATGCTTAAGGCAGGGCTGATCTGAGGAGCTGGAGGCCTCATTTGTTCAAGGAATGGAGTCCGGTGCTTTGCTACTGCAAGTGTGGTTCCAGCAGCACTTGATGTCACCTGGGATCTTCTTAGAAATGTAGCCGCATAGGTTCCACCCAGACCTAATGAATTAGAATTTGCTTTGCATCAAGAATCCAAAGGTAGGGAGGCGGGGCAAGATGGCGGACTAGGCAGAAGGATTGCACAGACCCTCTTCAACAAAGAAAAGGGAAACCAATAAATATAGACACAGAAGATAATCTTGGACCCCTGAGCCTTGAAGGAAAGGATGCAGATTTGGACTAAACCCCAACTAG